>NW_006430735.1:2431965-2466067 GCF_000325575.1 Pteropus alecto
TCAGCAGAAACTGACAGGTCAAGAGATTGTTTTGGTTCCTGCCTTATCATCCAGGATTTCTGACTTTAAATAATTTGGGGAATTTTTCATATTTCTTAATTTCGCACCAGCCTATTGACACGTAATAGAAGATGCTTTCATATGTCCATTCATTCTCTAAAATTTAGTTGGGAGAGGTTAAGATATTTAATCCACCATATTTTTGAAAATATAAATAGTCACAGCTCTTTGTCACATTTTTCCTGGAATCCCAATTTTTTCCCAACTGTTTCTTACTGGAAAGTAAAATTGCATGTTTTGGTAGATACTTTAAATAAAACCAATTTTCAATAAAAATATAACCCAAAAATATTCCTGTGGGAAAAGCTCCCTGTTGAGAAGAAGGAAAAAAGTTAGCACAGTCCAAGAAGAATCTGTTTTGTCACCAAAGGATATTTTTTAAAGCCAACTCACTTACCTTTGTTATCTAATTTAATCTTGATATTAACAAAATCGTTACCTTTTCTGGTTAACTCATACTCTGTTCTACTTGTAGAGCCTCCATCTTCTCTCATCTGCTCCTTTCTATTCCCCTTAGAGTCAAGCACCTTACATATGTTCTTGTTTAATCTTCTGCACTACCCCATGAGGTAGGTGTTTTTCATATTTCACAGATAAGGAATCTGTGGCATAAAGATCAAATGAGCTAATGTGACAATGAGGCACTTCTTCCAGGAATATTGCATAGAAGTACATGTGTCTTTCCCTTCCACTAAGTACAGTGAAAAACATAGGCATCATATATAAAAAACATAAGCCTCTGAAAGGTAGAGAGAAGAAAACCAACAGGCCAGGAACCCCGGGACCTGAGGAGTGACACTGTAGAGAGTTCCCTAGGTTTTCTTTTAGCCATATAAATTCCAGACTTGGCACTGAAGAAGCTGGCAACCTGGAAATGCCAACAGGCATAAACCAGAAGTTCCAAACAAAAGCTTTCTCTCTCTCTGGGAAGACCAGGAAGGGGAAACCTAGCAAGAGGTTAGACAATAATGTCTTTATTTATGCCAAACATTACAGAGAAGCTATGGTGATGAGTTTAGACTCTCATTTTCTGGAGACTATAAGGAAATGCCACACCCTCCCACTGGAATGGTATCAGAGAAGACTACATAAGAAACTGGGACTTTAATCCCTCCTATGCAATAAGGAGAACCTGACCTCCCCAGGGTATCAGTAGAGATTATGTGGGGAGCCTGGACTTCCCCCCACCCCCCCAGCCTGTAGTAATGAAATGGCATCTCTGTCTTCCCTGGTAGAGCTGTGTCAGAAAAAGCCAGCTAAAATGCAATATAGAAATAAGATCTACAGTGTTATAAATCAAAAACTTTTGCTCTGTAAAAGTCTGTGTTAAAGAGACAAGCCATAGACTGAGAGAAAGCATCGCAAACCATGGATATGACAAAGGACTAGTATCTACAATATATATGAAGTACTTTCAAAACTCAACAGTAAAAAGACAATCCAATTAGAAAATGAGCAAAAACATGAACAGACATTTTACCCAAGAGTATATATATAGATGGTAAATAAGCACAAGAAAAGATGTTTAACATTATTAGACATCAAGAAAATGCAAATTAAAACTACAAGACATCATGCTGCATGTATCAGAATGGCTAAATAGTGACAGCACCAAATGATGGTTAGAAAAAGTGTGAAGACCAAATGCCAATGAAGATTTAAAAAAACGGGATCACTTATATTGCTAGTGAACTACTCATATTGCTGGAAGGAATATAAATGGTGCACTTAGGCAGTTTCTTAAAAAAACTAAACCTCTAGCAATTGCATTCTTGGATTTTTATCTCAGAGAGATGAACAGTGAGTTCAACTCAGCAACCTATACAAGGATATTTATGGCAGCTTTATTCATAACAGTCCCAAACTGAAGATAACCCTGATTTCCTTCAGCTACTAAATGATTAAAGAAACTAATATACCCATTCCATGGAATACTACTCAGCAATAAGAAGGAATGAACTGTCGATACATGCAACAACCTGAATGACTCTCCAGAGAATTATGCTGAGTTAAAAAAGCCAGTTTCAACAGGTTATATAGTGTCTGATATCATTTATATCTTAATCAAAATTACAGAAATGGAGAAAAGGTTTGTGAATGCCAGGGATTATACGGGGTGAGAGGACGAAGGTGAATATGGTTATAAGGTCAATATGAGGAATCTTCATGGTAATGGAAATATTCTATATCTTGACTGTATCAATATCAATATTCTAGTTGTTATGAACTGAATTCCTCCCCCCACTCATATTTTGCAGTCCTAACCTCCAATACCTCAGAATATATTTGGAGATGGGGTTTTTAAGGAGGTAAATAAGTTAAAATAAGATCATTAAGATGGGCCCTAATCCAACATGGCTGGTTTGGTTTCCTTATAAGAAGAGGAAATTTGGACAGATACACGCAGAGGGAAGATGCTGCGAAGACACAGAGAGAAGACAGCCATCTACAAACCGAGAGAAACCAACCTCACCAACACCTTGAAGTGTTCAGATCACCTGAACTTCAGCTTCTGAGGCCAAGAGGCCTTAGAAAAAACAAGCCCTGATGACACTTTAATATCGCACTTCCATCATCCAGAATTATGAGAAAATAAATTTCTGTTCAAGCCACCGAGCTTGTAGTGATCATGGCAGCCCTGGGTTATCACAATCCTAGCAAACTAATACAGGAGCTATAATACTGTACTATAGTTTTACTTTCAGGGAAACTCGATAAAGGGTACATGAGATCTGCTTGTATTATTTCTTACTACTGCATGTGAATCTACAATTATCTCAAAGTAAAAAATTTTTTAAAAAGTGATTCTGAGGTTCAAATGAAGGTTTCTCTGTTGCTAAAGCTTTTACTCAAAACTGACCTAAACTTTTGACTCAGCCCTGTGTCAGAAAGACCTTCAATTCTGAAGCTGAGCCAAAAATCTAAACTATGAATTCAGACTTAGGTGAGGGGCATGGCTGCTGACCTGGTGTCTTAGTAACGATAGGTCAAAATGTAGCATTCTGCCATGGGGTTTTCTGATTCTCTTTTTTGTGAATCAATACTTCCTGACTCCTTTCTTCCACATAGAAATGACCCTATTTCACAGACCCAGAGCCAGAGTAGGGTGTGACCTCAAGTGCTTTTGCAGTCTTACAGGTAATTGACACTACACAGTGTTTTGTGACTTTCCAAAAGTCATGCAAGATAATTTTAAGGGAAACTATTTCATAGGTTTTAGGAATATATTGCTTTTAAATAGATATTTTTTTGGTATCAGCCCATAAGTGCAAGCAAGCTATGTTGAACCCTCAAATGAAAAATAGTAATCTGAACTAAGGAAAGAGTAATCTGTTTCTATGCTTAAAAAATCCATAAGACACAAGCTCTCTGATGAACTTGGGCTGTTTCTGTCTGTTTCTTATGTAGTAAGAGATTTTCATAAGGGATTTTCAGAGGTAATTTTGACTTTGTGAGTGTTTTGCTTTATATGCTGACTTTAGAAATTAACCTCCTCATAAAATCCAATCCCACTTTGCTATTTTGACACTTCTTTTGTCTGAAAGTATTCATTAACATTTTGCATAATTGCCCCATTTCCAGAGCAAGTATATAATTTCCTACAGAGTGAAGACTTCATAATGCATATCCAATAAAGTCCATCCTGTCTGCTACTGGTCGATGCCTTAGTTTTATCAAATGCTTAAAAAAGATTTTTCTACTCTTAGCTCAGTTGGATCCTGTTTAATCTTTTTGGCCATTTGCACCATTAAAAGATGATTACCTGTTGCGGCCATTTCTAATGTCTGCTATTCTTCAATCGTTGTTGTTCTCATGAATTCCTGGCTCTTTTCTGAATATATACTAGTATTTATTGCCATGTCAACATATAGGATTTTAAGCAGACTTAATTAGAATATGTCCTTAACTTTGTTTTTACCAAGATAGTCATGTAAATATGAATCTAATTTTGACAATGATATTGAGGAATAAGGAAAGGCATCATAATGTACCCATCAGAACTTACAATCTAGTGAAATATGAAGTCAAAGAATAGGCTTATTGAAACAAGGGTATTTTACTTTCTGACTGAAGAGTTAATTGCACAGAGCTTCAAAAAAATTTTTTTTAAATCAAGTATATGTGTTTTTTTCCTGAGGAATTAAGAGTAATTACAGAAAGAGATTTCACCTTATTTTTTCAATTGAAATGACCTATTTTTTTATGTTCAAATGAACTACAATTTAAATGTTCTTTAGTAATTTTATTAAGTTATTAATCATATGGGTAATTCTGGTGTTCAGCCCATAAAATAGTAGCTGATAATTTTTATAGATTTCTCTGTTTCATGCTTTGAGAGCAATGGATTAATTGGCCACTCTATGTAGACTGTATACATGTTCTTTAGGAGAGGCGTAGAAAAAAATCAGTTGTTCCACAGCGATGGATGTTTCAACCAATATAAGACCCAGAAGCTGATCTTAGTTTTTTTCTTTATAACTTAACACACTGCATCTCAGTCTTCAGTGACAAGAAATCACAGCAATGTTTATATTCAGACTGTTCAATTTCTGTTATCTGTCAGATATTATAAAACGATCTTTGTTGGCTCTTAATTCAGAAGCAGTGTGGCCAAATGGTCTGATAGTCTGCACAACCTGAATAGAATTGTTCTTTTTGCACTATTATTAATACTTGAATTTGTCCTTTCCAAATCAAGAATAGTTTGACATTCAGCAGTTGTTTTCCTTAATCCTGTGCTGGTATGTGATGATGATAGCAATATGGTACTTCATCCAAGAGATTTCATTTTTTGTACCAGAAACAAATATGAATGATCATATTCCATCTTTATAAAATTTGTGAAAGACAAACTCCATATATATATTCCATACATATTTATATAGATAGATAGATATTTACCAGTATATCTGCGTGTGTGTGTGTGTGTGTGTATACTGGTATGTATGTATCATTACAACTGGTAAATATCAATATTCTTACTATTATAAACCTCAAAACTATAAAGGTATGTTTTCTTCATTCAGTGAGACTGTTTAAAGTAAGCCATCAATATAGTATATCTACAATGAAAAGCCATAAAAATAAAAATTTTACTTTTTATTAAAAAACATAGGATGAAAAGGAGGCAGCCAGGAAGCTTTATAGACATGGAACCTTTATAGACTGACTCTAGAAATGCTATCGAGTAAAGACAGCTACTGCCAGCTCTCTAAAGTCATCAGTAGAGTGCAACTTATGTATTTCTCTTTGTATTTATATGGCATCATTCTTCTTAAATAATCTCAACCTTAAAGGTAACCAAAATATTTCATATTAAGCACCTAATGTGTGCAAGGCTCTACAGAGCTTAAAGAGGTTATACTTGGTATCAAACACTACTTCTTATAGCTGTTATTTGTCTGTGATGTAAATGGAAAAAAACGATGTGTTATATTTTAGTCTGATGACAAATAGGGTAAGAAGAAGTATAAACCAGAAAATCAAAAGACTGTGTTCGTAGCCTGTTGTAATTCAGATTCCTCTAAGAAGCAGAGCCTAAAATAAGTCTTTCATGTAAATGGTTGATTTGGAGAAGTAAACCCAGGGAATAGGGGAGGGGGCTCTGAGAAGAGTGAAACGGGGAAGGAGGGATAGCTGATGCAAGGCTGTGTTGTTGAGGTGGTTATCCCTATGGACAACTGGGGCTTAGTCTTGGTGGGGATGCTTTGCGGAACCATGTAGAAGACCCTTCAGGATTGTCAACCAGAGTCTCAGAAGAGAAGAGCAACCCAATGACCCCTACAGACTAAAATTAACACTGGAGGGTATTATTTTCTCTCCAGGATTCTAGAAAGCAGAAATATCTAGCAAGACACACATACAATGTAACTGAGATGAGGTACCATCAAGAACACCTGTGCACAGCTTACGGTTGTCTCAGCAATGGCCAGACAAAATGTGGGCTGATGGGACATGAGAGGGGAATGGCAGATGTCTAATGTGATGCCTGTCTTTGACATTTATTCATTAGATGCATCACTGTTCACTCTTAGCATCTGTTTCCTCATCTTAAGAGGCAGGTGTTAACCTACCTTGCCTGTTTCCAGTAGTGATTATTAAGGATCTATAAAAGCACTTGGAAGCAATTTAAAGGATAACTCACTACAAAACTGAAAGCAGTCATGGATGTTCTAGACCAGAGACATGTAGAAATACAGGAAAAATAGAGAACCAAGAGGAGGTCACAGAAAGAATCTAGAAGGACATGATAAGTCCCTGCATATTATTTGACAGCTCTGTAGCAACAATGGACCATGAAAGGAAGACATGAACAAATGAAGACAAATATATTTAGCATCTTGGAAAATAAATGTGTAAATTTAACAGATCAAATTATCTACTAGCTATTAAGGATATTAAGAAATTGCTTCTTGTTAGAAATAAACATTGATTGAACAGATTTAGTAAATGCCTATTATATGATGACTATCATGGCTACTCTGCCTCTCGGACTAATTTAAGATGTCCTATATTTCAGTCCTGTCTACCCCTCAGTTTTAGAACTCAAAGTCACTTTCTTTTGCAGTATTTTGACAATTGAAAGATTCCAGTTAGACTATTAATTTCAACCCTATTTGACCTCTGAGAATTCATCCAGTAACTACTCTCCCATCCTTAAGTTAAATAACAGGGATACTTTTATTTCTTCAGAACTTTTGGAAATTTAGTCAGTGTTAAATGCCAGCGTTACTCTAAATTCCCCTCTGAGCCTTACTGTAGGTACACATACATGTAACAAAGGTGGACAGTATTCCATATATCACCTCTCCTCTTAGCAGCAACTTGAAGACATTATAAAGAAACTTTGCAGAGGAGAGCCCAAACTGGTACTTGAAGTGGTAACAGATCTCAAAGCCTAACAGCTGCACTTCTGCAAGCAGTGGAGACAACAACATATTGGCTTCCCTAATCTAGGGTACTAATGGCTTATCTGACTTCCTTTCAGGTACCCGTTCCTGAAGACGTAGTGACAACATTGCAAGGGAAATGTCTGTAACTTAAACCTGTTGCTCTAGTCTTCAGTAGTGGTATCCGTGTCATAGTAACTTTCTCCGTGACATAAACTTTGGAGCATTCTTACCTCTCAGCATCTGATATTCTTAAAAACCTTAATTCTGTTTTCACTTCAGCTTGAACAATCTCTGTATAATAAAACTTTGCGTGTATATGGTATTTCATCTTACAACTTCAAAAATGTTCAAAGAATATCTAGTTTTCTATTTTGAGATTCTGTAAAAGTTTGTTTTCCCCATGTGTGTGTTTTAGGACCTTAGCTATTTCCTTAAACTAACACATTAGAGTGGCTGTGATATACCAGGAACTACATGACCCTGGGGATTCAGGGGTGAAAGCTGAGATTGCTTGCATTTTTAAAGGAAGTCTCAGTTTTATCTTATTTCATAATGAATCTTAATAAATAATGATAAAAGTTGGCATGGGTGACTGGGGATCCTTGAATGGGGGCAGGAACCTCAGCTTCCAGTGGGTATTAAAAGGCTCACCAAAAATTACTCCTCAGTAGCAGAAGTCTGGTGTGCATAGCATGGAAACCAGAATGCTCTACTTCCATAGATAAATTTCTAGCTGCTCTATCATATTATCTGTTACTGGGCATTCTGATTTCTGGACTTGAAATCTTCACTGGCTCAGATCTGGGTGGGATTTACTTCGTAATGTCATTGGTTTCCTTGATCTGTTATTAAGTAATTAACCAGGCATACTTTAGACTTTACTCTCTGACTCGTACTCTGCATTCACATTCCTTCCCATCAGAAGTCAACTTTTACTCGAAGTCAACTTGAGTAAAGTCTATGTCATTCGACTGAAGGCATAGATTTCTAAGTAAGGTAAGAATTTCTTTCTAAGTTGTTTATACCTACAACTTAAAAATTGGGCATAAATGAATCAAAAATGTGTGGTTTTCCTTATCATTTTATTTTTCTTTTTAAAGTTGTGACTGGTTATTTAAATTGCTTGCATGTAAATATCTATATTACATATGAGCAAAAAAACAAATGCTTAATGAAAGATTGTCTTGAAGGATCATGCTGAAATATTTCAAATAAAAGAACTTACCAAAATGATAAAATACAAAAAACAAAAGTCCTAAAATTCTGATAAGATAGTGAAGGAGGAATGAGAAATGTCTGTTTTGAAAAGTATTTGGGGAAATTTATGTCTGAGGGTATATTCTTACTTATGTTCATCTAGTTACATGGTAGAGGCTTGTTAGCTGCCCCAAAGATATACTCTCCCCACCCCTCATGGGGGAAAAAAAGGACTGTGGTAGTGGTTTTCTAGCAGAATCAAATGACCTTTGAATTCTGAAATGAGAAACTAAAGACTGCTAGATATTTACTGTCTCAAGAGAGAGTCATAAAGTTAATCTCATTTTTAATTCCTAAGAAAGGATTCAACAAGGTAAAATTTAATTCTCATTAGGTTCTTATTATTTGGGAATTTGGACAATTAAAAAATACTAAAATATGATTTAGATTTTTCTGTGTTCCTGGTACCTGACAAAGCAAATTTCAGTTTCCCTATTTCCCAAAAACTTGGAGGAAATAAATTTCTGTCCAGAAGAGTGCACTGGTGTCATATCTCACATTTATAATCATATTTTAATTAAAAGATGTAATAAGGGGTAATGGTCAAGATCATAGTCTTCAGGGTCAAATAATCCTTGGTGTGAATACCAGCTCCACTATTAAACAGTTGTGTCTTTTTCTCTGAGCCTTAGTTCCTAATCTGTAAAATGGGGTAGATAGGACCTCCTAGGTTTGTTGTAACAATTAAATAAAATATATTAAAGGTCTTAGCAACATGCTTGGTATGTAAATAGTCTTCAATATATATTGATTATTATTTCAGAATATAGATGTAAAAGAAATAATTTCTCAATCATATCATATTATGATACCTATAATAATAATGACTGTCCTGAAAGTTTGGTGGTTCTTAAAATAAAAGTCCATGGATGAAGGAAGGCTCTGCCCAGTTTCAGTGTGTGGCCCAACAGCGTGCTCTCTCAGTTGGCCTGTGCTGGGGAAGGAACTGATTCCTGGATTTAGTTTTCCTTCAGACACTTAGAGAAGACCAGAGCGGTATGAATATTTTTATCAAAAGCTGGGGATCCTGGACAGCTCCTCCTTGCTGTGATCAGTAACCAGGTATACATTGCACAGTAAGGCTTATTTAAAGGTGTTTTTTTCTCCTGCTGCTATCAATCAACTCAATATTCCCAGAGATGTGCCCAAGAATGGAAACTTTGTTCTAAACTGTTACATAACAGCACCTTCTTCTTTGATGCTTTGAATGAATCTCTGTAACAGACTTCCAACTTAAGACATGTAAACCTTTTCCCCTACCTTGTCTGAATGAATATCTCTTCTCTAAGAGGCTCCTCAGCAGCTGCCCAGATGCTACCAAAGAGCTCATTTACTTCTCAACTTATTTTAAGCTCGGGGAAGACCAAATTATCTACTCAGGAAAACCCCAGTCTTTCTCAGCTTCTCCTGGCTGAAACTGGCCCTTGGGTACACGATCTAGGACTCTGACCTGACTTCCAGGGAAACGGGGATCCAAGTTCATTCCACTCAGTTGGAGATAAAAACATGTTATTCTAAAAATTCCGCTATTCTGGTTTTCTTTAACTTGAGTTCTCTTTTCCAACACAATATTTTCTTTCTGACATGCTTTTCATTGGGATTTTATTGTGGTATTTATGTGTTGAAAAATCCCTCTAATTTAGTGTAAATTAAAGTTCCCAATACATATTTTAAGTTCTCTTTTATTCCATGATCTTTAAAAATATGTGTATTTCTTTTTCTCTTCTCCTCCCCTCCCCTCCCCTCTCCTCTTCTTTTCCCCTTCTTTCCTTCCTCCCTCCCTCCCTTCCTTCCTTCCTTCCTTTTTTTTTTTCTTTTTGAGATAGACCTCACCCTTGAAGGCTTTCTTCGCTCTGGATGTTCATTTCTCGCGGGTCTCTGTGATAATGCACTTTATTGCATCCCTTTTTGTTGAAGAATAAGATGGGGCCAGTAGGTGCAGCTTCTTACCATCTCATCAGTTTCAGAATGTTTATCTGTAAAACCTGTTAAATATCTCTTCAGAGCAGTGGGGTTGCTCTTCCTTTGCTCTTGATCTTAGAATCTTATAGTCTTTAATTGCACATCACTCCTTATCAGCCATTTAAACCACTAATCCCCAACCAATAAGATATTAAGATGCAAACTGGAGATATGCAAATGTATGCTTACAACTTTCTTACTTTAATACTTTCTGTTTCATGTCTTTGCCATGGCCACCCAGGTTCTGTCCTACACACCATTTTTGACAAATGAGGTTCTTTTTATTTAATTAAATCCAGATTAGAGACATTGCAGAGAATACCTTCTGAAGAGAAAAACCTTGCCTTCCCTTTTTGTCCTGTCTTCTATCTCCCTTACCTGAAATCACTAGAATGTCCTGTCAACCATACAAAATCAATGTTATTAAGACTGACTTTGGTAATAGTCTATCTATAGGATGATAAGGTTTAACATAATTTCAAATTAGGGAAGTAAGTATTTCTTTTCTTGGAAAATACCACTGTTTTATACAAAATCCAGTAGTTATTGAACATTCTATTCCCAGTTACATATTTTAAATTTTACTCATTGTTTTGGGACTACCTTAGGCATATTTTTTTCTTTCAAACTTATTAAGATTAAACTGGGCTTCCCCTCTGTGCTCTCCCAGCCCATCCAATCCCCACCTCAGTCTGCATTTAAGGTATTTTTAGAAAGTATTTTCCCATATTTGAATAGACTTCCTTAATTTATGTAGACTTTGAACTTTTTCATTTAATCATCTGATCTCTAAAGAATTTGTTATACCTTTTAATAGCTGCGCGATATTTTTTAAAAACCTAAAACATTTAATGATCATTTACTTCTAATTATGTAAGCAATTTTTACTAAAACTTTTGATATAATTGCAAAAAAATCCCCTCAAGCTATGTTTCTAAGTAACATAGGCAACAAGCTAAAATATTTAGTAAAGCTGTCTCATTTGTTTAAAAATTATAAATGCAAATCAATATAAGGCAAAGATTCCTCTTTTTATTAGCAAAATATTTAAAGTAACTAATGCTGATGTTGAAGGATGACAGGCACTTCTAAACATGGCTGGCAGCAGTGTATATTAAAAAAAACCCTTTGAAAGCAATAGCTCAGTAAATATAGAGCATGTATAATTCTGGAGTGAATTTCAAATTTGTAAAATGCTGAGACACAATATAAAAAATTACCATATTTTTAGACCTAGTAGGTTACTGGAAAGACTGTCTCCTGGTGGGTGTAATGGAATGAAGTTTTAAGAGCTAAGATGCTATTGGTTAACTTTTTTTCTTCTGAGATACTTGATTTGCCTATGGGATCTGTAGATAATAAAAATATGAATACATTTTTATTTTCAAGACTTTATCCCTTTCAATTATAAGACAACAAGTTTTTGACAACTTCTAAAACTCCATCTGGTAATTATTGGTAAGATGGCCTCATTTTTGAGTTCCAAGGCTTTAATAGTAATTAAAACTTATATATGTACTATATGCCAGACGTTGTTCTAAACACTTTTATACACATTAATTTGTTTAATCCTCTAAAGCACCCAAAAGGTTTTATCCCCATTTCTATTCATTGCCACAGACATAAGAACCAGGATCTGTATCGCAACAGTCTTCTTTATAGGTCTTTCTCAACAAGATCAATTATGGTATCCCTATAGCCCTTCTGCTCAGATGTGATCAGACATAGATAGCTGTAGTCTATACTATACTCTTTCAGTTGCCATAATTATTTCAGGAGAGTTAAATGTTAGGATTAGCTTTCATCTACACAGTTACAAATTTAATATTTGTCCATAAGTGAAAGTATATTGAAAATATTTATCAACCGTTAAGGCTAGGGTACTAGCCAGTCAGTGGAGACACCACCCAATCAGAATGCACCCAACATTAAACACCTGTTAAGATCATATGGATATAATGTGACTGGTTATCAATCCACTCCATGACTAACTCATCCAGGGATGTTTATGTGACTCAAGAAAATTAGCAACTAAGTTTATCACTAGCAATATACATTATGTTTAAAGATTGCCTTCAGGAACAACCTTGAGGAATTTGACAAGGGCACCATAATTACAATTGCAAAACAAGTTCTTTTTACATCTTGTGGTGTTTAATCTGGGCCCAGGAATTAAAGATCCTTACTCGGGCTTTCAGTTTACACTTAGACATTTTTTGTTCTATGGTTTTTACCTTGAAGAACTATTTTTTAATAGGAAGGTGCAAACAAAATAACAATTCTACTGTCTGTTAACTGCTAAACACAAACTAAGCAGTAGAGCCCATCCTTCCTCAGGTAGAAGCTCCAAATGTGGCTCTGCAAAGTGCTTTCTCATTCTTAACTCTTCTCACTAGCCTTGCCTCAAACTGGAATATGTCTTTTCTGATATTTTAATTAAAGTCTGTGACTATCCTAATTTTTAATTCTTCCTTAATAATACCATATTAACTTTGGTTATTCTCTTTAAAATCTGAGTTAAGAGAAATTTTTGTAGTCACAAAGTTTCTTTGGCTTTTCTATCCTTTCTTGGTGAGAGAGAGGATTATTTATAATACTATGATTTGTAATGAATTCGAGAGCATAATCCATTGTGTCATTTTTCATTTTAGGGAATTTCACCAAGAAATCACAGCTAAATCCTTGGAATGTTTAGAAGTTAATTTTTTCTAAAGTCTACAGCATTGTCGGTTTGTGCTCAATGGGTTGTTTTGCAGATAACATGATTATCTTTTTATAAGTTTCTCTAGTAAACAACTCATTTTGTTCTTCTTCTTTTCAAGAGAGCACCATTGTACTGTGCTTAACTTAAAGACAGGTGACATATGTACTATGTGAGGTAATACTGTGAATATTAGTCTTATGCATTATCAGGCAAGGATTCTAATATTTGAACTTGTAGAGCTTTTGTAGAGTCGGGATTTTTACTGTTTGCGTCCACATCTTCTACACCATTTGTCTTGAATAGTGTTCGGTACCTGGAGTGGACAGCTCCCTTTTGATAGTAAACATTCAGAAAACCGTCTTTTCTAGAACTCCCTCTGGTTATAAATCTCTGGCAAAAAGACAGCTCTACTCTTTTGAGTTATAAACCAAAGTGCTCAAAACTTTCTTTTTGTCATGAGTAAAGATTTTGTATTTCCTTGGGGATGAATGGATATCTCTTTCATTACATCTGTGTGTATAATGAAATAATTTATACATTGTACATTTACTATATTAGTTATTTATTGTTGTGTAGAAAAGTAACCCCAAATGCAATACCTGAAAACAATGAGCAATTAACTCGTGGTTTCTTTAGGTCAGGAGCATGTGTACAACTTAACCAAGTGCCCCGGACTCAAGGTCTCTCAAGAGTTTGCGGTCAGTGTGTCAGCAAGGGCTACTATGGTCTTAATTGGAGGCTTGATAGCAGGGTGTACTTAGAGTTGATGCACATGGTCGTTAGAAGGATTAAAGTCCTTGTGGGCTTTTTTTCTTGAGGGCATTAGTTTATTGTTGGTATGGGCAAGAGGCTTTCTCAGTTCTGTGCCCTGTGGACCTCTATATGGGACAGCTGATAGCATGGCAGCTGGCTCCCTCAGAACAAGAAAGCAAGCACACACTCAAGATGGAAATCAGTCTTTTTGTAACCTAATCCTGGAAGAGGTATCTCATCACTTCTGCTGTGTTCTATATTCGTTGGAAGTGAGTCACTAGATCTGGCTTTGATTCAAGAGGGGATATAATTACATAAATGTGTGAATTCTAGGAGGCAGATTACTGGGGCTATCTTACAAGTTGCCTATCACATCTGCCATTTGGAGCATGCATGTGTGCATATAAGTGTATGTGTGAAGAAAAAGAGTCTTAGCCATGGGCTTAATCTGATAACTTAAAAGAGGATACGCATGATAAATGCCACAATAGAAGAGATGACATTGTTATGAACATAAAGAAAAGAAGGAGGATCTCAGGAAGCTTTATGGAAGACATGGGTTTTATGTGTGACTTTGAAAGATAGAAAGGGCTTTGATAGGCAGGTGTTGACATAAAGGGTCATATTCTCTATCCTCCATGACATGTGGTATGAAGTTAATAGCAAGTGCTATATAGTGAAGCTTGCCACTTGCTATGAATTTGGAATAAATTATTCAATCTCTTGCCCCTCAATCTACTCATATATAAAATGGACATATGAGTACATATTTTAGAGTTATTGCTAGGAGTGAGTGAAGAAATGTTTATTTTGTACTTATCAAATTTTCTGCCACATTGCCAACACTTATTGAGTGACTTCTATTACAGAGTGAACCATAGGAGAACCTCTTGTGTGTGGGGGTGGAGGGAGTCTTTCTTATTAAGCTCTTTCTGTGGGCAGCAAAAAAAAAAAAAAAGGGAGAGAGAGCTTCGTAAGATCAGTTTTTTGTTGTTGACTTTATTTCCTTTATACACCGGGGCCTGAGTGCCCACTTGGAAGGCAAGAGCCTCTAGAAACCACATCTCACCCAAGATGTGAGACTGAAATGGTTATACCTGGACATGTCAAAAGGTAATTGGCTCCTCAGCCCTTGACGCTGCACACAGCATTGGGTAGAAGGAGGATGGGCTTCGGAATGGGACTCAGGTCCACTGCTTAAGTGTCTTTGTGACTCTGAGCAATTTACTTGCTCTTTGAACCTCTATTTTCCCATTTAAATAGAGATCGAATAGGAACTTAAATGGAGACTATTATAGCTCATAACTAATTATCTAGCCTTTTAACATCTTTTCAAAGCACATCTCCATAGAGAAGACTCTCTTAACTCCTCATCTTTTTAAGGCTCTCTATAGGTATTCTAACTGAAAATTTTTTTTTTTCTATAGTTTATACTCCCTTAGCCCTGCAAACGAGAGAAGAGAGAGGGATTTCTAAGAAGAGGAAATCTCTCTGACTTTACTCTTCCATAGATTTTTATAAAGAGAGAAAATGATGTGTATTTGACGAGATTATTATAATCATATTTTTGAATTCAGCCGACTTAGCATCTTATTTCTCCTTTTACTGTTTACCCTTTGGCAATTATAATGAAATACCTTAACCTCCACCTTCTTCCCTAAATTGAGTTGCCAATATTTTTTAAATCCCAAACTACATGTTTCTCTGCACTTGTTCTTATCTTTTCATACCTAACCTGCTCCTATTAGGACAACTATCAGAAACATAATTCTACTCTCTAGCCAATTTAAAATCAGTATCTGTGGAGGACAGCTATGGCCTGGCATATGGTATATGCAGAGCATGTAAAATATTACTCATTTTACTAGAATAGGGGCCTGGCGGAAAAAATATGACAGCTTGGCTGAAATATAGATAAGAATTATGCCTCTGAAATCTGTGCCTCTGAAGATGTATGTGGATAGATTGTACAGTGTGCAGGGGAATAATCTCTTCCCCCTGTACCTTTGACTAGGGCTTGTGGTACTGTCGAAGGGGAGAGATCAATGGTTTCTACAGAATCACTTCAAAGCAGTTGTCAAGGGCCTCTTTCTCTACCCAGGTAGTTCTGAGAATTCTGGTTTCTTTCTTTTTCAACACAGAAATGCTCTTCTGGTGATTGCTTGAAGGTTAACCAAAAGTACCCCCTGCCTCACTCGATACTTCCCTCCAGCCTTCTTTAGTTTCCCTAGGAATAATGGGTCCACACTCAGTATGCAAATCTTTGGGGCCTTGGAAAGTCATTGTGAACTTTGACTAGTTTTCCAGCCTCGGAAAGGGTACTCCCACTTTCACAAAAAATGGATAGTTGTTTCTAGAACTGGTTTTAAGCCATGGGTGTGTTGTGTGGTTTAGGAATGCTGATTGTGGAAATGAGACTAGCCTTCTCTCTTTGACCTCAGCACTGTGTAGCCCATTAAAACAAAAACACCCTAGCATTTCTTGGAGAAAGAACTGCCCAGATGGTATCAACAGAAGCCCACTTGCTTCAGTGGCTCAAGTGCTGTTTAAATGCCAGTGACAACTGGATTGATCTCCAATTCCAAATGAACGTGGTAGAGAATTTTAAATAATAGATACTAATGTTAATTGTAAGATAAATTCTTTAAGGATGTTTGGTTGTATTGTGTGCTAATTGGGAATAGTGGGCCTTTCTACCAGTTTTATCTTCCTGTAAAGAGAAAACCCAGGGCCTTCTTGGAATCTAGGAGTGCTGTACCTCGTGTTCTTTCTCATCCTCTGAATAGTCTCACCATGAGAATCTAATTTCTTCTGCAATAACCACATCAATTGCTAAACATTGCTCTTAGAGATTTACAAGTTCACAAATTATATTTGGTAATCTAATTACATGTAAGCTAAGCTAGCAGCTCTGTAGTTGTCAAGATCAACTTGGCAACAAGGAAAAGAAACCCATTTGTTTAGTCTCAATAATCTCAAATTGTTGAATAAGACCCAGGAAGTATATAATAGCCTAAGTGCAATGGGAGCAATTGATGGGGTCAGGACTTGGAAATCTTAAGATTTTTAAATTAGTGGGAGGGGAAAAAAGAGGTAAGTATTAGAATGATAGAGAGTTGTGTCAGGGTAAAATATTCTCAGAAAAATTTTGTTCCAAATGATGTAATTATGTTAAAGTAAAAGTTTTGTTTTTTATTGAGGTATAAATTTACATATAGCGTCATATTAGTTTCAGGTGTACAATACAGTTTTTTTCCTCGGGAGTTTTAGGTTTGTCATCACATGGGCATAAAAATCACCTAGAATATTGTTAACATTGGGGGTGGAGAGGGAGACTGAGTTTTGGTGCTAGTTTTCCAAATGTATGGGAGCTGATCAGGATTTGGTAGGTACCAAATGAAAGAGGGGCATAGGAAAGCCAAGCCAGGTTACCTGAAGCCACAAGGCATTTGTTAAAAATACTTCTAACTTCCTGTAAAAGATATAAAGAATACTATACCCTAACCATATATTCTTCATTCAGCTTAAATAGAATTGACATTCCCTAGGTACCCTCTGCGTAGGGGCAAGGCACTTCCGAAGAAATTCAGATTCTCGCAGTAAGATCTAGATGCCCTAAAGAATTGATGGTTCGGGAAGAACATTGGCGTGCAAGTAGATTGCCAGATTTATTTCCAGATTCCAGTGTGAGAAAAGATAGGAAAATGAGTCAACCTTTCTTAGGAAAAAGGAGAAGGTGATAATGCTTTTAGGAATGAATCATGTTTCAATTTAGGCCGCCAAGTGGCAGGAATCTAAGCAAGGTTATGGGTAAAGTGCAGTCTATTGTGGAATAATGTTTTCAGAGGGCACATAGAAGAGATTTGAGAGTTGCAGAAGTAGGAGGCTGGGTCAGAAAAGAAGCAGCATAGACCTGGGAAAGGGTGAATGTGAGAAGATGAATGTCTTGTTCACAGTATGAAATGCCATCCTTTGCAGAGATGTGAAGGTGGGAAGGAACAGCTCAGGGCTTTCAAGAATAACTCACCAGGGGATTTCAGTGCACTCGTTTGTGTCCTAGGGAAGATTCTACTACAAGCAGCTGGTTAGCCGAAGATTTAGGTGCAAATGATTTGTTAAATTAGTGCTCCTAGGAGAAGCCAGTTAGGGAGTGGGGGAAGCCAGAGTGACGCATGGGATGAGAACAACCCAGCTGAGCCAATAACATGCAAAAAGTTGTTTGCTTGGTCTTCTGGGAAACAAACTTCTCATCAAAAGGTGCTGGCTGGAAGTTCTTTCTTTTGGAGTTTGGTGATGTGCGGACATCAGGCCTGAGGTTTTTGTAGCCACTTAATTACAATGAGTGAAGCCAGATTATTGGGTATTGTGTGGTCTCAGAGAAGGCAAAGCAGAGACCGGGGACCTGGTAAAGATGAGACTTGGATCAAACTGGCTTGAGGCTCTCAGAATTTTCAGTTATATTTCTCAGAAAATTTCCTTTGTCGTCTAAGCCAGTTTGTTCCAGGATTTTGCTGCTGTTGTTGTTGTCATTGTTTGCAACAGAATTATAAATTCTCAAACATTTTAAGAATCCTATCATATTTATCTAAATGTGCTTTAATTTTGGGAGCGAGTAATTAAAAATGAGTAATGATGTCAAATATCTACTTTTAGCTTCTAACACAGTTGAAATTTTTCATAGTATTACAATTAAATGAAAAAAATTCTTTTCTCATTGGAAAGGAAAAAGAGATTATACATTTATATAATCTCTTCTAATTAAATATCTCTTCTAATTTGTGTTTCTGATCTTGGAATTGGTCTTTTTAAAATTGGGAGTGCAAAGACCTAGGCTCTCCAAACCTATTTTCCCCATTGAATTTAGCTTTTTATTTTATATGCAAAACAACTTTATATCCTACGGTGTGCTTCATAGATTACATTTCTAATTCTTGTACATTCTTGTGCTTTTAATGTTTCATGCTCTGACATAGTTTTGCAAGCTGTCTGTGAAGGGCTTTTTACCATCCTTTTGTCTTGCCTGTGAATTCGAGAGACATGACAGCAGAAATAGATGATTGAATTCCAAGTCTACTGTTGCTTTGTTTCCTCGCTTCTATTCACTTCCTTTTCTGAAGATTTCAAACACATCTGTTGTTTTCTGAGGCATTTGCTTTCTTCTACAGTTATCTTCTTAGTCTTTTTTTTTTCCTTAAGGTACTTCCTATTCAATTCAAAATTCTTTTCCCATATTTTTCTCCCACCACAACCTGAAGTCAACTGTATTTCCCTCCCCTGCCCCCAATTATTTCAAGTGCGCACACATTTGGTGACCAGAAGTGTCAGAGTGAAGTGTGCTGTGTGAGTAGTAAAAGAGACACACTGGACATTTTTTAGAAATATGGTTAATTGGCTGTCAGTAGTATCTCCTCTGTATGTAGCTAGCTCTATGTTGTTATTAGTTCTCTTTGGAAATTTCGATGCATGTTTTGCTTCCTTAGACCTGCGATCCCATTTCCATCTTATTCTTTTATTTATTTTGTTTTTGTTTGCATGTGTTGTATTTTTTCATTTAGTTGTAATTAGACTTTATTTTGGAATAATTTAGAGTTACAGAAAAGTTGCAAGAATATTATAGAGTTCCTGTTTACTTTTACCCAGTTTTCCTTATGTTAACATCTTACATAACTGCTGTTGTCAAAACTGAGAAATCAGCAGTAGTAACATACTATTAACTAAACTGCAGATTTTTTTTTGAATTTCACTAGTTTATCCACTAATTTCTATTTTCTATTCTACCCAATGCAGAATATCACACTGCATTTAGTAGTTATGTCTCCTTAGTCTTCTCTAATGTGCAGCAGTTTCTCAGTCTTTCCTTGTTTTTGGTGACAGTTTTGAGGTGTGATGGTGATATTTGATAGACCACTTCTCATGCTGGCTTTGTCTGTTGTTTCTCTCCTGATTAGATTGGGGTGGTGGGTTTGTGGGAGAATACTACACAAGTGGTCTCATATTGGGGGTACATGATAGCAACATGACTTATCATTGATAATGTTAACCTTGATCATTTAGTTAATGTCTGCCTGGTTTTTCCACTGTAAAGTTACTATTTTCCTCCCTTTTCACACTGTATTTGTTGGAAGTGAGTAGGTCCAGTTTACACTCAGGTGGAGGAGAATTAATCTCTACTTCCTAAAGTAAGGTAGTATGTATGGTATGTACATATATTATTCGGTAAGGAAAAAGTTATTTATTCAGCCATTTATATCAGTATGGACTCATAGCTTTTAAAAATTCTTGGGTTATAATCCAGTATTATAATCCAATATTATAATTTATTTTGCTGCTTAAAGTTTTCAACTTTGGCCCTTAGGGGCTCACTGAGGTTGATGCCTGTGTACTGTTGATATATCCCCACTCTTTTTTTTTAAATGATTACTTTTTCCCCTTGATCATTCCCCAGATTTGTAGTCCCATATCACTCATATTTACCTAGACTGGAGCAAATACATTTTTCTAGAGAGAAGTTCTAAACTAAAATAATGTAAAATATTTTATCTCTAGTTTTTATAGGAAAAATAAGTCTTACATTGATATAAAGTAGTTACATATTTCATCAATAGCTTTCAGGAGAAAAATATCTGAAAAATACAAAATTCCTCAGAAGTGTTAGTTAATCCACTCGGTATTATTTTCATCAATCATATTCTGTTGGAGTTAATAGCATATTGTTCTCTTCAGAAAAAAATCAAAAAATTTTCATTGTTAATGTCTTAATTGTTAATTTTTAAAAATTTATCTGGCAAGTCAAAGTAATTTATTTGGATTATCAAGAGAAATTTTGTAGTATAATGGTCTGAATCCTAATTCTCAAAAATAGTTAATCACTGAAAATTAACTGCATCCCACATCCATATTGGCAGTTGGAAGGAATTTGCTCGTGTTATGATTATGAATTTGATTTTTTATCTCAGTAGATATAGAACTGGATGCCCTTCTGGTGCATCTCAATACTGATTTGAAAGCTTGAGAGGTCATTTAAAATTTGGATTTGGTAAAGATGTGAATATTTGGTATATTGTAAATATTTGACTATCATTTGTCCCAGTATATAACTTCCTTGAAGGCAGAAATATTTTTTTTTAATTCAGCATTTAGCAAGTATATTCAGTCATAACTTTTTATGAAGTTTTGGCAACTATGTTAGTATGCCTGCACATAAATACTATTTCTTGCATTAGATTTTATTCACCAAAATGCATGATGGATTTAGTAGATGGGTATAACTTTCAGGTCTTCTAAATTGTTTTAAAGAAATATAGAGTTGAGAACACTCACAGAACTCTATTATTTTCCTCTGTCAACTAAATGGAAACTAGTATATGTGTCTGCATGTAGTATATTTACTTGAAAAACAGCTTCACTCATAGCAAACCTGCATTTTTTTCCAGTTATTTGATTTGCAGGTTGTAGAGAACAACACCTGGGAGGCTTGTCTTTCTGTTTCCTAATAAGCCTGTAATCACTTATTAAGCCCCTTGGGGCAGCCATTGTATAAGCTGTCTCTTGAGTAGTCCTGCGTATTGACACAAATCAACAAATAATTAAAGACATCTGTAAACGTGCTCACTAAGTTTGGTTGATGCTTAATTATATTAGTAAGTGGTGAAATGTTTCAGGTGATTACTAACATTTTGAAAATATCAAATATTAAATATTATTTACCCAGATATCTGAAGGAGAAAATGGAAGTTCAAGCAAAGAGAAGGTCCTGCCAAGTCAGCCTGTGCCAAAATTATTAATAAAATGGAACTCAATTCTTAATGTCACCTTTAAAACTCTCCATCTTTTTCTTATCTCTTTGCCTAGATTTAATTTGGGCTAGGGGGTGGGCACCAGGAGGAGTGTAACTTTCACTGTTTGTCTTTTCTACAGTTTGATAACTAGGGACTGAGCTGGAAAAACAACACATGGTATACATTTGATTGAGTTAACTAAGACCTGGCATAAATCTGATAACTTCTATTTTTAATCTAAAGACATGTCTATGTTCTCAAACTAGCTTATTCTATATAATGGAGGAAATGACACACAGCTGTTTTGGTAAGTATATGTATCACTTGGTGTGAATGGTAGAGTACAGATGTGCTATAGCAGCTGTGTCAGTCACCTGCCTATTGGCTCTTGTTCTTTTTCTGCCTCTCCCCTATTCTGCTGTGCATCAAAGGAGCTACATCTCCTTGGCCTCCAACTCTCTGGCTTCTACATCGGTTTAGCCAGTTGGAGACACCGGGAGAAAACAGAAAGGCTAGAGGAGAGGGGGAAAGCCAGGTCATTTTCCCCTCCCTACTTCCTTAGGTGTCTCATCTACATCCACCCAGGGGTTCTAGCACCTCCTAGAGGTCAGAGCTAACACCACCTTCTTCCTTGAGGTCATAACAGCAGTCAGAGCTAACACCACCTTCTTCCTTGAGGTCGTAACAGCTTCTTGTTACTATTAATCACTGGATTGCCTCACTCACTCCTATTGCTTCTCATCACCCACATGCCCAATTTCCCATCATTAATTTCTCCTTTATTAAGACCTCTGGTTGTTGCTGTTTCCTGGCTAGACCTTATAGACTACTGGCTATGTCAATAGGTAGATATCAGTATGAGCAGTAACCCTTATTAAAGCCCTACCCAGATCCTGTTTGCTGGGCAGGTGCACCCAGCCTCCAGCTGCTATGAGTGTTGGCTGCTGATGGCTCATGGATGCACTCTTCTCTAGAAAATTGTCCTTGCCTGGAGATGCCCAGGAGGCTGTGCACCCTATCTGGACTGGCTCATGGCTAATGACTGACTGGTTTGAGGACAGAATACTTAACCCTTACCTCAAGGTCGAAAAAGTCTAGAGTGCCATTCATACTCCACTGTTCCCTGTGCCGTTGGTCAGAGATCAGACTTCAATCAAATTCATCTTCGCTTGGCTTCTTTCCCTTCTGTGTCCTACTTTCCTCATTTCCTTACAGCTTTCTCTTGAATGTGCACTCTCAGAAAGTCAGCTGCATGAGAATCCCCATCCCTGGCTCTGTTTCTAGGGAACCTGACCTAAGAAAATATATTCTGTAGAAGAAATGGGGGAAATATGTTACTTTGGTGGTATGGTTAAATGGAAGTTGTGAAGAGTTTCTTACAGATCCTAACAGTGAGGGTGGCGATGGTGAGAATGAAAACAGCAACAGCTAAACATCTTTGAGGAATCTACAGTTGTTGGAGAACTTGACGTTCTAATATCTAGAAAAATAGCACCTTATAAAATTAAGTTTAGAAAGGCTAGATGTCATGGCAAAAATGATTGTGCTTTTTACCAGTTGAGTGTGAAGCCCCAAAAGTTTTCTAGAGTAAAAATATCTGGGAGTGATTAGAAAAGCAAGTGTTATCTGAGACTAGAATTGTTAGACAATTATATGAAGAAAGTTTTTCTCAGACTTGAATAATACATAATTTATCTTTAAAAATGTTTTTCTTATATCCCCAGTATTGATGTAAAGAATTTTTAGTACAAAATTACCTTTTACTTTGAGCCACTGGTATTACCTTTCAGGGGATGTATTATTTGACCTGCAGTTGATGTAAACATGTCACTTATGTAAGTCTGCCCCATCCTTTTTAACATGAAGCAGAATCGTACAATTTGATGCCAAAGGCAACATTGACACTGAAATTGTGTAGCAGCTCTTCAAAGTGGTCATCCTGGAGATCCAGAGTATGTGTTTGCATGCAGAAACATAGAGAATTCCTGTGGTTCTCTCACTTCCCGCTTCAGGACCTCTGGGCAATGGTTTAGTCTCACGGCAAGGTGTCTCAGGCTACATCTTCAGTCAGCTGGCGGAAGCCTTTCCAGAGCTGGTTGCTGCAGCGTGGCCTGAGCAAGAGGTTTATAAAGTGGATTAAAGTTGTGCTTGACGGGTATCCATACAGGCTGTTATGTGTAGGGTGAGAGATAGCCACAGAGTAGGGAAAAGACTTGATCTGGAGTAAGGTCTGGCTTTTCGCCACATAGAAACTAATCCCTGTGACCTTGGGCACGTCAGTCTAATGTACTAGTGCAGAAATTAAAGCTGAGGGTGTTTAGGAACTGATCTCCCAGCATATCCCTTTGCAGAGTTAAAATGACTTCATGAGAGCCCTTCCCTTTTCTTCCCAACCCCCAATTAAAGCCTTGTATTCCATACAAGTGCTGTGCACACTGATTGAGTGTATTTTGTGGCTCTGGAGACGAGAATGTTGGCAACTGGAAAATCCTCAGATATAACAGCAAGAACATGGCCTCTTATTATATTGAATGGGGTTGTAGTCTCTTGGAACTTAAGTATGTGCCCAGGGTCCATTTCAGTGTGCTTCCTTAGAGCTGTTAACCTCTCCTTTGCCACTTGACGCCCTCAGTTGATCCTCCCAGCTAGTCAGGATTCCCTGCAGAGGCTGCAGGTGAAGAGGAAGCACTTAGTCCGAACTGCTGCTCACTCTCTATGTGGTCTTAGGCAAGTCTGTTAACGTCTGCTTCAGTTTGTTTATGTCTCATGAGAGGATGAGGCTGGCTAGCATTCCAAGAGGCTTTCTACCTTGAGGATTCTAATCTGTTTGGGTAGGCAGATTAGATAAACTAAGATGATTTATCTTACGGAGGGTAACCTCTCTTCTGAAAACGCAGGAAGCTTTTCTCTGAGATAATAAAGCTCTGCTAGACATTACAGGAGATATGTAACTTAAATAAGTAGTTAAGCCAATTAGGGATTATTAGCCTATGGATGTTTTGTGTTAAATCCTTTTTATTAGAAAATCATGCAGAATTAGAAATTTAATTGATATTTGGCACAATTTTAAGTACAAACTAGAGAAGCTAGTCCGATCATTTTGAACGTTAAGCTTGTTTTCATGGGAGAAAATAATCTCGGTGCTTCTTCAGAATCTTTGGAAGATATGTCAGCTGCCTGCTGGCTTTTCTTAGTATTTTAAAAGGGCATATAATAAGCAAAAATAGAAATACATGTGGTAGTTTTCTTAAGGTTGGTTGTTTTTAAACTAGAATGCTATACCTTGCATTTTCTTTTCTCTTGATCTTCAACTGTCTGTCCCTTAAAACTACCTCCATTCAAAAGTCTGATCTATTTGTGTGGTTTGCATGTGGTTGATGTTTATTTGAGTACTCTGAGGTAGAGCAGAAGAGGAATATATTTAATCATCTAACCTTTACAATAAGGAACATTTGAAATGTCAGTATTTTATTTTGGGAACAGGTGAGCGATTGCACTATAAGGATTTTATTTACTTATTTACACCCTGAATCTTTCTGAAGAGGAATTTGAACCAGCTTAGAACAGCTTAAAATAAAGGGTAAAATAATAAGAAAAAATATGAAAGAGGAAACAGTCAATATTCCAACCAGAAGAGTCAACATTATTGCTGTGATAGAATATAAATCTGTGTCTGAGGTTCTTGGAAATGGGGCAAGGCAAGAAACAAATTATCTTTAACATTCAAAGACGGGAACAAGTCCTCTGGTTCAAAATTCAGATCTCTCATATAGCACATTAAGGAATGTTGGTTTAATCTGTTCAACAGATATTTAAGTATCTATTATGTAGGTAGGTCTGTATCAGGTGCTAGAAGTAAAATTGTAGGTATGAGTGGTCTTCTCATGAAGCTCACAGTCCATAGGGGTGATAAATATTAAATTTATTGACATATAACCCAGTATTCTTTTCTTTTGTATCACTTATTGAAACAATAACAATTCCTAAATTTTCTTAAATGTCTCTGGTTTAGAATCTATACCTGTCTCCGCAATCTGAAACCCGAAAGGGGAGTAGCATAAACCAGATTAAGAGAACAGAAGAAGCGACGGGATGGGCTGGAGGACCTGAAGAGAGCCAGTGTGCCTAGAGGAGAACGGGACGGAGGAGACAGGAAAGGCAGGCAGTGATGACCACATCAGCAGTTCCCCAACACACAGAGTAAGCTTTACTTTATCAAAGTAAAAATGTAGGTCTAAGTAGATAGCTTTTTTTTCTTGAGAAATATTGGCCTTCGATTCTAAAATCTCTACGTTCAGTAATTACTTTAAATCGTATTGTTTTCAAATAAGACTTGGCAACCCTTTATCAACCCCCAAAAAACCCTTTGTATTTTTTTTAAATTGGTCCATGAAATCGAAAAAGCTGGGAAATATTGGTTTGCATAGGACTCTCAGCAAATATGGCTGGAGAGACATGAGGATAATAAAGGTCTAGAGCTGAAACATGACTTAGCGACAGGATTTCCTTGTAGGACTAAGGTAATGTCCCCTAAGCATATAAGCCATGGCTTCCCTGGACAATTATTCAGATTGAACAATGTACTAGGAGCACCCAGCGCATGGGATGAGTGGAGATTGAAATCCAGTCCTCATTCCTCTTATCAAATCAATAACCCTGGTATACGACAGGTCTGCCTGGAAGAAAGGGAGCTTTTTTTTTTTTTTTTTTTTTTTTTAAATAGGAAGACACTGCGACTAGTGGCAACACACATCATCTTCCAGTGATGTACTTGATCCGTGGATAGAACTTAACAAGGCTGTAGGAAAGGATATGTGGCATGCAATTAGAATCTCTGTGACATTCTTTCAGCCAGGTATATTTTAGCAGGTACAACTGTTCTTCAATAATACCCTGTAACAGAGGTCTAAAAGCACTAGTTGCTGCTAATTAATGATGCATCTATGTTTTAGAAATTAAGCTGGCAAGTAGAAATGTGAGTAACAGTAAGAAAAGAAGGGAATATCTTCATGTTCCAGTCATTAAGACAGATACTTTACTATTTTGCATAATAGTTTACCAGTAGAATTCTGATGAGTCATGTCCTTGTGAGGGTAAGGTAGCCTATGATCCAGGGAGATTGCTATTGAGAAAAGTATTAGCTTTAATTATAGTCAGTTTTAAATTTAGTCCTTATTGGAACAATATTTTTCCTAAGACCTCATAATAAAGCAAAGTAAAGATGAGTCTAGTCAAAAGCTTTTCAGAGAGGGTATAGCCAATTATTAACAGCCATGGAAAAAAATCTTAACTAAAAGGTCTACTTTACCTAATGTAGTCTACTAAATATACCTCCCAGGGGTGAATTAGCTACAAAATGCATGCATGGATTACAGGGTAAATTGACCTGTTCTATGGAGTTCTTCTTATAATTGACCAATTGACTATGTGGGAAACAGTGATTTTACTTAGCTAATGTTTAGCCTAATTCCTGGAAATAAGCAATTACCCTAATTATTTTTTCAATATCCTTTTCTTTAGAGTATACCAATTTGTGTTCATTTAGGAAAAATTAGAAAATAGAGACAAGAAAAATATCATTTAGAACCCTATTCTTTAAAGAAACAATACTAACATTTTATTTGTGTTGTCAAATATTTTCTACTCACGTATATTTTGTGTCTATGTATATTTTTAAGATGTCAGTTATGGTGACCCCATCTCTTACTATCTCCCTCAGATCAGCTTGTACTCCCCACTCTGCCTCCACCCTGCTCCCCAAGCCCAAATCCTGTGGGAAGTTTAGTGCATACCTTAAGATTTCTGGAACTGCTCAAGGCATTTGGCACTCTTGGCCATCATTTCTTTCTTCACTGTGTAGATATTTCTTTATCTCCACTTGGCATATATAGCTCTTTTTTCTAATTCTCTCCTAAACATTATCATTCACAAGGCAACATAAAGTCCTTTGGCCTCTAAACACCTCATTACCTTGCTCTTCCTCTCTTCCTTTGCTCTTTTTTCTACATGTCTTCCCACACCCCAAATTCCTGTTTATTTCTTATTCACTGTGCTGTAGGAAAAGGCCTTGATAAGACGGTTGCATGGGGGATTTAGAACCTGAGGGCCTGTGTGGGAGGGAGGCAAAGTCCCTAAAAGGAACTCTAGTTGTGGCTCATAAAATACTTTTTAAAAATCTCACTCATTTTAATTTATTTATTAAAAAACAATTGTAGTGTAATGGACTTAAAACCAAAGAACGGGACCATGCTATAGTCACATTGAAACCCACATACATACAACTGTATCGTTGAGAATAGATACGGCTCATTCGGCTATTGTACGACCATCATATTCTTTTTTCCTAGTTATCTGTTGTTTCCAGTGGTTAGATTATTGGTAAGAACACTCAGAATCTCTCTACTAGGTGGTTTGTCTCAGTCTGAATTCTACCACAGGTACAATGGCAGCCATGAAAATGTTCAGGTCTCCTTTGTGGGAGCATAAGGAACTGGCAGTACCAGCTGCTGCTTCTCTGGATTTGCCAACTAATTCGCACTGACATCATGCTAGCCATGGCTGAGCACATCGGTGCTGTTAATTAATGCAGGACCTTTGCTGCAACAGGAGTGACTACCCCCAATGGGTGATTCTGGCATAAGGATTGCCCATCAGACTGATGAAACCTTTCTTGGAACCCCATGGTAATCAGAAACACTTCCCACTCCAACCCCCTTGCTTCCTTGTCTCCTTCACATTATCGGGCCTTCAGTGCAGACTGAAGGTCTTTCTCACCTTCTCCAGCTCTCTCCTCTTTTCCTTCATGGGTATGTCTCCCATTAAATCTGCAATAATACTGTCTTGGAATCTGCTTCTCAGAAGTATCCAAAATAACACTCACACACATTTAGCAAGTGACCATGAAGAGTCACGAAACCTGTACATGCAAACCTGATGCAAGAGCCCATGTCTCAGGTATATGGAGTTCCCTGCAGGACAAGTGTGCTAGAGGCAGACACAGAAATATCCTTCTGCTAAGCAGTCTCGTGGGCATAGGCTTCTGTTATACTCCTGTAAATGCAAGAGCGAATGTGCTTGTGTTTTTTGCCAATGGATAAATATTTTGAGCATCTCTTAAGCTAGTTAGAAAATCTTCCAATGCTGATAGAGATAGTTATTATTGAAGCACTTGTAGTAGCTGCTTCTAAATCACAGATGCCTGGAATGCATGCACTGAACAGGATTCTTCAAATATTAACTAATCATCTCTGGGGAGTAGATTAAAAACCACTGTGTGCACAGATCATATGGTCTATGCTTAAGTATTTTAAAGTAAATTACAGTGTAATGTGAACTTTACCCATGCCAGTAAATGCATCGTAGCTAATGATTACATAATGGTCAATTGCATGAATATCCCACTTATTTTAATCAGTTCTACAAGAGTGGGGTTTTTTTTGGTTCCTAATTTTTAACTGCTGGTTTCTGTTTTAGCATAGCCTTTCAGTCTACTTTGAGCACTGTACAACTTTTCATATAATATTTTTTAGAAGTATAATTACTGGGTCTAAAAGCATGCTCGGTTTTAAGGGTTTTGATATTCTTTGCCAAAAAGTCATTCAGGAAGTTTGTTCCAATTTATAGTCCAACCATTACTGGATGAGTAGACTTATTTCTTTTTCCTTTATTTTCTATATGTGAAATTCTGTGTAAAATATAAATGTTAATCCAAAAAAAAATTAAAGAAAAACTTTTGAGTCCTTCACCCAGGTTATGAAATAGAACTTAAAATCTGTGTTTACTGCTTTTCAACATTCCTCTCCATTCCCCCTGCCCTCCCACAGGGTGTGAAATACAAAACTAGTCGTGTGAAGGATTCCAGGACAAAATAAACTCAATGGTCTCTGGGTCTTAGGCTTCTGCTTCCTGGGAGTTTTCAAAAGGGCCTTCTGGGGTGTTCAGTGAGGGATGCCATGCATTAGTTCTAGGAAATCTAAGGCTCACCACAGTCTATGAATTTGGAAGGGTTGTAGTATAAAACATATGAATAGCGGGAGTGAACTGCCCTGGGTTTCTTGCTTCTAAGCTCAGTATGGCCTTGTTCCAGTTTGTGGAACTAAATCAAAGTAAAAAATTTTGGTGGATGAAATAAATGTCCACAGCCAATGTAGGCAGCGAGACCTGGAGGAAAGAGCAGGAAATTTATCAGCAAATTGTCAAGGTCACTACATTTCTATCCGGCAGGCCCCCAGGGCATTCACTCCGGTGTTATTAAAAAAAAACAATGCCCTGCAGCATGACTGTCTAGACTCACTGCTCCAATCTGGTTTCGTTTCTAGGTAGCATCTCATGATATCTGTTCTCTATCCTCCTAGAAATCCCTTCACCCCTCTCCTATGTGGACTCATGTTTTCTGTACCATGTCTTTTTTAAAAAAATAATTTATTTTTTAATTAGTTGACATACAATAGTAATTTCAGGTGTATAGAGTGATTCAACATTTATATACCTTACAAAGTGATCACCACGATGTATCTAGTAACCTCTGCCATTGTACAAACTTATAATATAGACTATATTTCCTATGCTGTGTGTTATATCCCTGTACCTCTTACTTCCCTTCACCTTTTCTACCCATCCTCGACTCTCTCCCCTCTGGCAACCATCAGTTCTCTGTATACATGAGCCTTTCTTGTTTCGTTTGTTCATTTGTTTTGTTTTTTAGATTCGACATATAAGTGAAATCACATGGTATTTGTCTTTCTCTGACTTATTTCACTTAGACTAATACCCTCTAGGTCCATCCATGTTGTCACAAATGGTAACATTTCATTCTTTTTTTTTTATGGCTGAGTAATAGTCTACTAAATATATACACCACAACTGTTTTATCCATTCACCTATATCCATGGACACCTAGGTTGCTTTTATATTTTGGCTATTGTAAAAAATGCTGCAGTACACATAGCTGTGCATATATCTTTTCAAATTAGTGTTTTTCTTTGCATAAATACCCAGGAGTGGAATTACTGGGTCAAATGGTAGTTCTACTTTTAATTTTTTGAGAAATTTCCATACTGTTTTCCATAGTGGCTGCACTAGTTTACAGTCCCACAGATAGTGCACAGAGCTTGCCTTTTATCCACATCCACCCCAACAGTTGTTGGTTGTTTTTTTGATAATAGCCATTTTAACAGGTATGAGATGGTATCTCATTGAGGTTTTGATTTGCATTTCCCTGATGATTAGTGATATTGATCATCTCTTTATATGTCTGTTGGCCATCTGTATGTCATCTTTGGAGAAATGTTTATTCAGATCCTCTGCCTATTTTTTAATGATTTTTTTATGTTGATTTGCATGAGTTCTTTATATATTTTACATATTAACCCCTTATCAAATATATCATTTACAAATATCTTCTCCCATTCTGTAGATTGACTTTTATGTTTTATTGATGACTTTGTTTGCTATACAAAATCTTTTTAGTTTGATGTATTCCTTTTTTCTGATTTATGCTTTCATTTTGACTGAGCACATTTCCAGAAGCCTCTTCAGAAAGGGAGGAGGGGTAGTAAATTTTTTTTTTTTTGAGACTATGAATGTCTGAAAATGTCATTCTACCCTCACAAAGTTTCAAAAGTTGACCATGATTAAGATTACGTCATTTTCCTTTAGAATTGTGGATATTACTCCATTGTTTTCTCACTCGCAGTAATGCCATTGCAGTAAAGTCATGATTCCTGACCCTTTCTGCTTCTTTTCCTCTGAGAAATTGGTAATTTTTTCTTTTCCCATGGTGTTCTGAAAGTGCACATGTTTTTGTGTAGGTATTTTCATCTACTTCTTTCTATTCAGTAAGCTTTGTTCAGTAATAGCAGTTCACCTCGTATCAATCTGGAAAATTTTCTTGAATAATTTTTGTTTTCCGTTCTGTTTCCTCTCCCCCCTCTCCCAGATTTTTTTGGAGTTGGTTATCCAATTTTCTCATCTCTTTTTCTCTTATTTTCTGCTTCTTTGTCTTTATGCTCTACTTTCTAGGAGACTTCCTCTACTTTCTTTTAACTTGCTAATGACTTTGCCTCTACCATTTGTTCTCAGTTCCAAGATCTCTTTTCTGTTCTCTTTTTTACAGCATCTTGTTCATTTATGAATAAGGCATTTTCTTATTTCTCTGATGATGATAATTTTGTTTCATTGAGTTTTGTTGATTCTTCTCCCCCGCTCCACATTATTTATTTACTCCAAGATGCTTTGTTCTGTGAGGGAGATCAGTTTTAATTTCTATTTTCCATGATAGGAGCTTTCGTCAGATATCTGGTAATACTTGAATGTCTACTTCATATTAAGCATGGGGGATCTAAAAAGCTCATCAGAGGTCCTGAGAGCTTGATCTGTGGGTCATGCTTATTATAAATTCACTGTAGGGTGATCTAGGTTGAGGGAAGGGAAGGGTTAATTAAATATACGTTTGATCACTTAACCCTTACTGTAACTCTAATCTGTGCCAGGATTATTTGTCCAGACATCTTGCTTTTAGTTTCTCCAGAGAACATGCTTCCAGATTTCTCTCAGACTTGGGAAGATCAATTGCTCAGCAAAGTAGAGTAAGGGAGGAAATCTGGAAGGTTTTAACTTCTTAAGTAGTAGAATAGAGTCTGATTACATTTTTAAAAATTTGGGACTGCTGAGAGCTTCCATGACCCAGTTTATTACTTTCCCTCCTGCTCCCTATTTGAGCAAGTCGATACAAAAAGCCAATGCACTCCCTCCTTTGGCAACACAAGAAAGTTCAAAGCGTTGAAGGAGTGAATTCTTTTTTAATCCCAATTCCTAATCATGACAAAACCCAGAACAATTCACTCTCTCTTAAAACACTCAGGCCAATTCCAGACCACCTTGGGTGCTGTCCTGCTCTGCCCGGAAGTTTCATGATATGAGTAATACAATTTTTTCTTACCCCTCAATGTGTGCATGGTGTCATCAGCCTAGACATTCCAGCTGTTTATTCGGAGGGTATCTTAGTCTACTTGGAAAGCTATAACAAATTGCCATTGACTAGATGATTTAAATGACAGATATTTCTTACAGTTCTGGAGGTTGGGAAGTCCAAGATCAAGTTGCTGGCAGATCCACTGTCTGGTGAGGGCACTCTTTCTGTTTTGCAGATGCTCATCTCGTTTTACTCTCACATGATAGCAGAGAGAGAGAGAAGCATGCTCCCTTCTTCTTGTAAGGGTACTAATCTTATTATGAAAGCCCAATCTTCCAATACTATTACACTGGGTATTAGGATTTCAGCATATAAATGGGAGCAGGCACAGACCATCTGCATTGGATAGCTATAAGAAATAGCTTTCACAGAAGATTTTCTTGTCTTAGTCTTTTCACCACCTGTTCCAAAGACCTATTCCTTTGCCTTTTGAACACTGGTATAAATTGGTTGGCTCTCACATTGTCCCAGTACTACCTAGAGATTAGTTTTTTGGAGCCTACTATATTAGTTAGTGCTTGCTCACCTTTCTCTAGTTTCCAAATTTTTTTTCTCCTGTTTTTCTGATTTGTATTTTTCTCTCTTTAAAAATTTCCTTCCCCAGATTTTTATTGATTTGAAGTAAGACACAAAATTGGAAGCATGTATTTAAGCTGCTTTCTTAATCCAGAAGTCCTGGGTGGCTCATTTCTTCACATCTCATCAATAGGTGTTACCCTTTTATTTATTGCTGAATTCCTGAAATGTATACTGCATTTAGTTCTAATTGTTCTGAAAACTCAGATTATCCATGTTATTAGATTCTGATATGGTCCACTGTACATATGACAAAAAGCCTAAAGTACAATTTCATGATTTATGGCAGATACTTAAATTCAGCCATTCAGTTTATACTAAGATTGCTTTCTATTTTTAGTAGCATTCCATTATAATGCAGATGGGAAGACTTCTACCAATATTCCAGAAACAAGTTGAATTGAAAATGAATTGTCTATGCCTATTTCTACTCCATTTGTGTGAGGCAAATAGAAAGACAATAGATTCATGGGTATCTGCTTAAAATCCACTTTTCTTTTTGGTTCTGAAAATTCGATCCATCTTTTGAACAAATTTTGCAATAATTTAAAAATCTTGATTATTACTATCAGATTTAAATTGATTTCAAAATATACTTAATTTGAAATAATGATTTCATCAAGTGGTAACCCTATTTTGTTTTCCAAGTTGATTTATAGGTTGGTGAAGTTTCTTTTTATGATCGAAAAGTATAATTCAAAGTTGTTTTCACAGTAAAAGCATGTTGATAAAAATTATTCCCCATTTTCACTAAACACCAGAGTCTAGTCTCCTCTCTAAGAGGATTAAATTTATTATGTATGTCTTGAAAAGTGATCTGTGTGAATACAAGCATGTGCGAGTATGTGAACTTTTTAAATACCAGGAAGAGCATACTATTTCTGCTCTTTTCTACTTATTTTATTTAACCATATATTTCAGAAGACTATATCAGTACATTTAGATCTCTCTTATACTTTTATTACTTTTTGTGGAAATAGAATAAATACAGTGAAGTGCACAAAGTACATATAGTTGAGTAAATCAGCACACAAAAAAAGCCTATCATGTAACTACCCAATTAGCTAAGAGATAGAACATTCCCAACCCTCATGTCCCCCCCAAATTTCTGTCATCTCCCTCCCCTCAAAGAAAACCTCTTCTGAAT
>NW_006430735.1:2466114-2472040 GCF_000325575.1 Pteropus alecto
TTTTCCTTAAAGTTATGGTTTAGTTTTACCTGTTTAGAATTCTTTGCCTGTGTTAGAATGTCAAGTAATTGGATCATGCAGTAGAAATGGTTTCATGTCTGCCTTACTCAGTGCTTTCTATTTGTTCCATCTTTTTCATTTTTTTTTTCTTCCAAAGTTTTCTTCTTTCTGGCCTTTACTGCAAATTGATTATTCTATTTTTTTCCTCTACTACCTTGGAAGTTACATTCTTTTGCAGTTCTTTAACTGGTTAATCATGAGATTGACATACATTTATGGTTCTTAAAACCTTATTTTAATTGGCATTTTACCCTTTTCATGGTTAAAGCAAGGACCTTAGACTCCTTTTAGATATTCTACTCCTTTGAGTCCTCTCTAAACTTTTAAGCCATCATTGTATGTCCTTTATTTTAAACATCATTGTGTGATCATCATTAGTCTGCTATTTAAATTTGACCTGTATTCACTTTTTCATTGCTCTTCATTCTTTTCTAAAGCTGAGCTTCTACTTGGTATCATTTTCCTTCTGCCTGAAAAACATGCTTTATTTCTATTAGTGCAACTCTGGATACAAATTCTGTTTTCAGTGTCTTAAAGTTGTTTATTTCACTTTCTTCTTGAAATATATTTTTGTTGGATTATAATTCTAGGTTGAGATTTATTTTAGTGCTTTAAAAATTTTTTTTATTGTCTTCTGGCTTCTATTAACTCTGTTGAAAAGTCAACTATGCGTAATTGTTCCTCTTTTGAGCACAATCTGCCTTTTTCGTTACTTCTAACTGCTTTAAGATTGTTTTTTTCTTTGGTTTTTAACATTTTACTGTGAGGTACCAGGTTGTTTTCTCTTTATTCTGTTTAGAATTTTTTGGCTTCTTAAATCTGTAAGTTAATGTCTTTCAGTTTTGAAAACTTCTCTTCCATTATTTCTTTAAATAATTCTTACCCCTTCTGTCCTCTTTTTGTCCCCTAATATTGTACTTTTATTATACCTTCTCACTGTGTCTTCTGTTTCTTACCTTCCTTTCTAATGTTTTCTTTCTTTTGTTTCTCTTTGCCTCCTTCTGGATAGTTCTTTTTGACCAATGAGTATTCCAGGCTACTAACTGTTTATCTAAACAGCTGTTAAATCAATCTATTGAATTATTGCTAATTTCAGTTATTATTTCCCAGTTCTTGTAGTTTGTTTGCCACTTTATTATGGTTTTCAGTTTTCTACCAAAATTCTCTATCTTTTCTTTTCTCCTTGAACAAAATAAATATGATTAAAGTCTGTCTAAAAACTCCAACTTCTGAAGTGCTTGTGAGTTTTATTTTTAATTATTTCTGTCTGATTATCTTGCCTCTGGGTTCCTGCTTATTTTTTCATTGTGTGCCAGACATTGTATTTGCAAAAATAAAAATAAAAAAGTAGAAATAATTTTCAACTTGGGATAATATCTTCTCACAACGAGGCTTTGTGTTTTTGTTTGTTTGTTTTTTGTTTTTTGTATATGGGGTGCTAATATACTGGGCTCATCTTAATCTAATTTCATCCACTCAACATGTGGAAGACAACACTCTGCAAGATGTGATGATGACGCTCCTTTTGAATGATGCTGAAGTCCCTCCTATAATAAGTGGATTATTATAAAGTCCCTCCTATAATAATCAGATTTCAATATGATCTGGGCCAGCTATTTAACACTTACTGTGTACCTGGTAGTATTTTAAGTGCTTTCCATGTATCATCAAAATCTTGTAACAGTGATTCTGGGATAGATATTGCTATCATCCTTGTGTTACAGATGTAAAATTGAGGCAGGGAGGAGTTGGGTAACTTGGCCAATAGTATGTGACTTTAAATGGAAAAGCTGGGCTTTGAATCTAAGTAATCTGGTTTCTAACCTATGTGGTAGAGTAAGAACATTCTTTATGGTGAAAAATGCAGGATACTGTTCATGCCAATCCTCTGAGCTCCCATAGCTCAATTCCTGACTGCTGAATATATTAAACCAAAGGGCAAAAGCCATTAACAGGATTATTTAACTTGTTTTTTCAAGGGGCAAGTTTTGTGAATGGTCATCAGATTAACTTAAATTGATTTGGTAAGGGAGAGTGTTGTCAAAGTGAATTTATACTTTTAGTACTATATGATTCTGGGAAATGGTAAAATTTGGAATTATATGAAGAAAAGCAGTTAAGAGTAGCACTCTCAATTTTGTCTAGTAATTATAAATTTTAAAATGTATTATCTATCTTTTTGGCAGTGGTGCTGGGTGTTTAGGGAAAAAAAATCACAATAAGATTATTATATGGGGAGGAGATTCACTGAGATCCCAATTTGTGTAAACTCACTGTTGGGGTTCAGAGTTGGGAGAAAGCAGAACTGTGGATTAAGTTTGTGGTCTCTGCAGACTACTTTGCACTGAAAGCTGCAAGTGTGGAAAAACTGCATCTTAAAACTGAGAATCTTCGCTTGATTCATGTGTGAGATATGTTTTTGTGTTTCTTTTCACAATGACTGCTCAGGCTGCTTCAGCATGAACAGTTGGCTTGGTACCCAGAGAGTGTTTGATTAGCTAAGTTAGGAAGCAAAATACCATATACTGTAGTGGAAATTTACCCTGAATAAATGTAGACCATTTAGTTAAATTGCTATTTTCTCAGCATGATAAGGCTTCTTTGGGAGAAAATACCATAAGAACATTTTTACAAACAAAAGTAAAGAAAACTTTTCCAGGGACCCTGAAAAGCATGACCTAACATATGATTCAAGATCAGCCAACATGACTTTGGAGGGAAGGATGCAATAAAAAATGAAAATGACTGAAGTAAGGCATGAAACTAATTATACAGAGGGCTTTTATGAGTCAGAACTCCTGGGTGCAAGCGACAGAAACCAGTATACAAATCAGCCTTATCACAGCCATCAAGAGAAGAGGAAGAGGAACAAATTACTGCCTTTGGCCGACTACATTGCATATCAGTATAAATTTACACTCATTGGCCGGACAGAGGACCAAAATATTTTTAGCAGGCCTACATGTACTTTGGAAGCCTCTGAACTTAAAGGGGAAAAAAGAGGAATGCATCAGCTCACAATAACTGGAACAATAGGCATGGCACTGAATCACACTTGACTGGATCCAGAAGCTGAAAAAATACCAATGCTGCTCTTGCCCCATCCACTCTGCCTTTGTTCTCTGTTCCTTTTCTTTGTGGGCTTAGCTCCTCCTGCATATGTGCTCCTTCTGTGTTAGGGAAGAAACACACAGGTAACTTTCACTCTTCCTAGATTAGTCAGGTCTGGGACAAGTATTAGTTACTTACTGCTGCGTAACAAATCATCCCCAAACTCAGAAGTTTAAAAAAACATTTATCATCTCAGTTTCTGAGGGTCAGGAATCGAGAAGTAGTTTAGCTTGATGATTGTGGCTTCGGATCTCTCGTGAGATTGCAGTTAAGTTGTTGGCTAGGGCTATAGTCATCGTAAGGGGCTGGAGAAACTTCTTCCAAGCTCATTCATGTGATTGTTGGTTGGGAGGCTTCGGTTCTTTGACATATGGATCTCTCCACAAGGCTGTTCACACAGCCCAGCATCTGGCTTCCTTCAGTGTGAGTGATCAGAGAGCAAGAGAAACCAAAATGGAAGCCACGATACCTTTTACAACCTAATCTCAGAAGTAACATATTACTGCTGCTGTAGTCTATTGGCTACACAGACCAACCTAAGTACAATGTGGAAGAGGACTATATACAAAGATCTGAATACCAGGAAGTGGATTGATCATTGAGGATCATCTTAGAGGCTGGCTACCTACTGCAATAAGCTTAACTCTAAGATGGCCCCGGGATCCTTGCTTCCTAGTATATACACTCTATATCATTTCCTCCTCTTGAGTGTGGGCTGAGCCTGTGAATATAATTGGATATTCATAGCCTTGATTCAATTACATTATATGACAAAGGAGAAGAAATTTTGTAGATGTCTTTAAGGTCACATATCGATTGATTTTGAAGTAATCAAAAAAAAGGAGACTATTTTGGGTGAGCTCAACTTAAACAATGATTCCTTTAACAGAGGATCAGACTTGAAGCAATGGAGACATTCTCTTGTAGGCCTTCAAAAAGCAAACTGCTATATTGTGGAGAGCCCATGTGCAAGGGAAAGGTGGATAGCCTCTAGTTGCTGAGTGCCTCAGCATACAGCTGCAAGGAGTCAGATTCTGTCAACAGAGAGCTCGGAAGGGGAATCCAGGCTTCAGATGAGATAGCAGCCCTGGCTGACACCTTGATTACATCCTGGTGAAACCCTGAGCACAAGACAGAGCTGTGCCTGGACAACTGACCTACAGAGATTGTGAGATAATATATGTGTATTGTTTGCATCTATTAACTTTGTGATAATTTGGTATTCAGCAAATACAAGTGCCTATCTGTGAAATGTAAGGGACAGGTGGGTGTCATTTCGGTCGATCTTTTACATTATGAATTAGGAGAAAGATCCCAAAGAGGAAAAAGGTGCTATTAGAGAAACCAGAGATGGCAAGGGCTGCTAGGCAAACCAAGCAGAGTTTACTGTAATATTTCAAACCTGAAGATCCTAGCCATTTCAAGGATATGACTCCTCATGCGAACAATGTTCTCCATTAATGTCTAAAACATTGTTTTTAAAAGATAGTCTGTGTTTGTATGACCTGTAATGGAATTCTCTGGAGTGTTAGTGAAATCATAGGCCCCTAGGCCTTGCTCCAGGTGTGTTGATTCAATCTCTGTGGGGTAGAGCTTAGAGCTGCACATTATTTTTACTGATCATTTCATAGAGTTTTTTATTTTGAGGATTTTCAAAATCAGAAAAAGGCTGAAGTGAACTACAATGAACATTTATGCCTTTCACTAAGATTCATCGATTGTGAATATTTTACTCAATTTTCTTTATTTCTCATATACATATTTATGTATGATTTTATAGCTAAACCATTTGAAAGTTACCAGCATCATGACACTTTACTCCTAAATACTTTAATATGTATCTCCTACAAATGAAGTTATATGATCACATACTCTTATCATATTGAAGAAATGAAGCATTGGTATATTATCTAATATAGTTTTTTTTTTCCTGTAGTCATCAAAATGCCCTTTGGATTATTGTTTTTTAAAGTTTGACCCATAAACCAGCAGCTTGAGCATCATATTTTAATAAGAATCCGGTGATTCATATACATATCAGTTTGAGAAGCCCATAGCAATTTTTTTAAATGCCAGTTTATTTTTTTTTCATACTCTATATACATAATTTTTTTAACATTTTATTTTTTAATTTTCCCCCTCCCCCCTCCCTTCTGGTAACCATTAGTCAATTGTCCATGTCCATGAGTCTCTGTTTGTTTGTTCTGTTCATTTATTGCTTTTAGGTTTATATCCCACATATGTGATGTCATGTGATTTTCAACCTTTTCTGTCTGGCTTATCTCACTTAGTATGATTATTTCAAGATCCATCCATGTTGTTGCAAATGGCGATATTTCATCTCTTCTTATGGCTGAGTTATATTCCATTGTATATACCTTCCACAGCTTCTTTAGCCAATCATCTATCGTAGGATACTTCAGTTGCTTCCATGTCCTGGCCACAATGAATAACGCTGCTATGAACATCGGTGTGCAAATATCTTTTTGAATATGAGTTTTCAAGTCTTTGGGGTAAATATCCAGTAGAAGGATTGCTGGATCATATGGTAGGTCAATTCTTAGTTTTTTGAGGAACCTCCATACTTTCTATAGTGGCCGAGTCCTACCAGCAGTGTATAAGGGTTCCCATTTCTCCACATCCTGTCCAACATTTGTTATTACTTGTCCTGTTGTTTATAGCCATTCTGACAGGTGTGAGATGGTATCTCATTGTGGTTTTGATTTGCATTTCCCTAATAGCTAGCGATGCGATG
>NW_006430735.1:2473700-2519362 GCF_000325575.1 Pteropus alecto
AGCCATGTGGTCCTGGACTTTTACTTTTTGGTAGGTTTTTAATGATTGTTTCAATGTCTATACTACTGATCAGTCTATTTAGATTTTCCAGTTCTTCTTGATTCAGTTTAGGAAGGTTGTAGTTTTCTAAGTACTGTCCATTTCTTCTAGGTTATTAAATTTGGTATTATATACTTTTTCATAGTATTCTTGTATGATCCTTTGTATTTCTGCAGTGTCTGTTGTAATTTCCCCTTTTTCATCCCTGATTTTGTTTATTTGTCCTTTCTTTTTCTTTAGTGAATCTAGCCAGGGGTTTGTCAATTTTTTTAACCTTCTCAAAGAACCAGCTCTTTGTTGCATTTATTTTTTCTATTTTTTTTTTTTGTTGTTGTTGTTGTTTTCAATTTCATTTATTTCTGCTCTAATTTTGATGATTTCTTTCCTTCTGCTGACTTTAGGCTTCATTTGTTCTTCCTTTTCTAGTTTTCTAAGATGAAGCATCAGGTTGTTTATTTGGGCTAGTATGTGTTTTTGGAGGTAGGCCTGTAATGATATGAACTTCCCTCTTATGACCGCTTTCGCCATGTCCCAAAAGTTTTGATATGTTGTACTATCACTATCATTCATTTCTATGTATCTCTTGATCTCCCTTTTTATTTCTTCTCTGACCCAGTTATTCTTCAGTAGTATGTTGTTTAATCTCCATTTATTTGTGGTTCCTTCCGCTTTCTTTTTACAGTTGATCTCTAGTTTCAAAGCATTATGATCAGAGAATATGGTTGGTACGATTTCAACCCTCTTATATTTGTTGCAGCGTAGCAATTTTTTGATTGAAGACCTAATCAAGGATCACGTTGCATTTTGGTTATCAATGTTTTCTTTACTCTCTAGCATCTTTAGAATAGGCCATGGTTCTTTTTTTTAATTTAAAAAAAATTCTTTCCTTCTGTTTTTTTCCTCCTTACCTCCCTTCCTTCCATCCACCCTGGCAAAAACAATGCAAAATTTAAATGCTTTTCCATGCTTTTAAAACTACAGAAGACCGTAAGTTTTCTTGTATGAGTGATACAAGCAAAATGTAATAGAGTGTGGTGGCAAGTGACTACACTCTATTACATTTTGCTTGTATCACCTTTATCATTAGAAATTGACAAAGATTTTATGAAAGACATGGCATTTCCGTGGATCCTGAAATCACAGATGCTCGCTGTAAGGAAAACAAGCTGTAGGGATAAGCATGAAGCACTTGAGAAACCAAGTTGGTTGTTTTCTCTTGAGTAGCTTGTTCAAGAAACAATGAACATCCATTTTGGAAAGCATGTTGCAGCTTGATTCATAAGCAATCAGAAATCTTAATTAAAAAAATAATTTCCAAGCTCATTAGAAAAATGGAGGCTATTTAACTGTGAACAGCAAAATTATCTCTGGGTGGTGAGACTAGTGAGTGAATTTTTCTTGTATTTCCTGCCAGTCTTAGGCAAAAAGGAATCATTGTAAAATTTTGACATGCATTATAAATTTTATACAAGAACCTCCTATAACATTAAATATCAACTCAGCATTTAAAACCCTATAATTATAATTACATATCATATTTTATTCTCCCATATTGTTGTTTTAATCTTCTCCCTATTGTTGGACATTCAGATTGCTTTCAATTCCTCACTGTAACAAACAGCTTTGTCCATATGTCTATTACATCTCTCATTATTTTCTTATAATAGAGTCCTAATAGGGTTGCTGAAGCAAAGCTTACAATAGACTCCAACTGGGGTGTGTGCCCAGCTGACATTGATTCCCGAAGAGTCTCTGGCTGTGCCATTGTTCTCAGTCCTTGTCCTTAATCATTCTGATACAGGAATAGAACACCTAGATTCAAGCTGCACCCTACCACCCATCAAAAAAGATTTGGAAACCTGACAGAGGCAGAAAAAAGGGGGTCACCTCAAGTAGTATCCTGGTGCAGTGACCTCATGCTTCTGCACCTGGTTCTGACATTGTACTGCTCCTGCTCCTCTCCTTACTGGAGCTGGTCTGTGGTGCCCTTGCTTGTGTCATGTGAATAACCTTATACTCCTTCCCCAAAAATTTATGTTTAGCTTGTTCTGGGTTCCTTTCTATTGTTATCGAAAAAGAAAGCCCTTGCTGATACTGATGGGATTACATACTACAGACACCTAGAGAAAGGCAGTATTAGCCATTGAATCTTACTGGGGTGAAAGGCAGTGAGGCTCCCTTCTATGTTTTGGGACAGAAATGTAAGAGCTCATGGTAAGTGGTAGCCAGATAGCTCATCAACTTCTTACCCTCAGGAAACTGGGCATCACCTTGGGGTGAAGCTCTTTGTGTCCAGGTAGCTGTTGCCAAACGAAGAGAGTGGAGATTGATGAGGCACGCTGGCCACACATGTTATGTAACTGTTACTGGTCCAAGGTCAACAGTCATTGAGTAGAGGTGATGCAATTGAAACCTAGGCAATTTCACTCCACAGCCTTGGTTCTAAACCAGTATATATTCCCTTGTCAAATGCAGTTAAGATTTTTTTTTATTTGAAAAGAAGATAATGTCAGCTGCCCTCACCAATAGAGTTGCTGAAGATAGCAAATAAAAACATGAGACTCTTTATTAAATTTAAATTCCAGATAACCAATCAAGAATTTTTTTTAGTATGAGTGTGTCCCAAATATTGCCCAGGACTTACTTACATTGAAATATTGTTGGTTGTTTATCTCAATTCAAATTTAATCTGATGTCCTATATTTTCTCTGGCAAATGTACATGGCCCAATCCCATATCTTTTTCATTAGTGCTCTCAGCAACAAAGATTAATTTAAATTCAGCACATACATGCCTTAGAGGGTATAGTGAAGAAAGCATTTTAGAGGAAATTTCAGAAATTCAGATTTATTAAAACTATTGCTATCATACTTATCAAATAGTGTGCACTCAATGTGCTAGCTTAAGCAGCCAGCTTTAATTTCATGTTTGGTGCCCTGGTGAGGGCAGACCATTGTTGAATGCTGTCCTACATACACTAAGTGACATTGAATTCCTTCCCTTTTATCATCCTAGGGCTTTTCTTGCTCTAAAAGTCTGCACAACTAAAAACATAAGTTTGGATATATATATATGTGTATGGCATACCTCCTTCTCATTCTGTTTTGCTTTTGCATCTCAGAAGAATCTTCTTTCCACAAGAAATAGATTGCTGAGACAGGCTATAGAATCCTTTAAAAATGAACATTGCTAACTATGGGCTACGACTGCAGAGAAAAGAGATGCAATGAAAATGGGATCCCTAAACTCAGCAGTTAGGAATCAGGCTGAAGGCGAGTGATTGCAGACTCCAAGTGGGTGTGGTCAGAGATCCAAAGGCAGTAGAGTAATCAAGGCTCAGGAAATAGACAAGCAGAAATCTTTGGCTCAAATTAAACATGAAATCTTTAGGAATTATATTGATGAGCCAGCCTTTAAAGTCTATTTTTTATTCGTTTTTTTTGTTGTTGTTGTTGTTTGTTTTTTGGGGTTTTTTTTTTTGTATAAAAAACAAAACCTTTTCAATTGTCATCAATGTTTGAAATGTCTAAGCTGGATGGGAATAAGGTATAAATATCCACATGTACATCTTTCAAGCCTTTAAATATATCCTAGAATGTGATATTGCTTTCGATCAGCTATTTTGAAGGTATGGGGTATGCAAATAACTACCATTTGGTTCTCTTAATCTAAGCAGCCTTTACAAAAGAGGTGAAAGCTAATTTGGGGGCTCTAAAAGTTGCAAAGGATAAATATTCCTATTATATACTCAGAGAAAAATGTGTTAATTATCATCCTACAGGGACTAATGTGAGTAAACCTAGTTGATCTACAGGTAGTCTTTCAGAGAGAATAACATCCACTTCAGGTATTTACAACAGAGAGAATTTAATGCAGCAAACCAGGTGATAGAGAAGTAAGAAAATTGAATAGATGATAGCGAGGAACTTAGGATACAGTAGGAATTGGTGAGAAGAATTTGTGCTGAGAACCTAGGGATGAGGTCACCTTGCGGAAGCTGGAACCCTAGCAGGTCTGTCTGTTGGGAGCTCAAGGCATGGAGAAGATGGAGCTGATGCCAGAAAAGCTGCCTAACATTTTTTTAATCAGGTGGTGATTCTCATTGCAACTGCTGTCCATATGTTGTCTCCTCATTGAAGCAAATTAATGCAGTGACTGAGGTAGAGCTGGATGTTGAATGGTGCCTGTGGCAATTCCTTGTAGGAGAATTGCAGTAAAAGCACCTGGATTTTAAAGAAAGGAATTGCAGATTTTGAGAGCAGAAAAAAGGCCTGTTTCCTTGTTGTGACATGACTTAGAAAAAAAGTCTCTTCTGTCCATATCGTGTGTAGAGCATGTTGTTGGTGGTAAAGTATTTCTATTCCTTTTGGACCATACGTTGAAGCAGAAGTTGAGGGGGAATGGATATCATCTAAAGCAGAGCTACTCAAAGTGGAGGGTCTGCAGGCTGGTGCCAGTCTGTGAGCTATTTATTACTGGTTCATGATGCAAGAAGTTTAGAAATAGAGAGCATGTAAAATCACTCTGTCAAATTAGTATCAAAATCTCTATGCCTGTGGTATGTGATAATAAAAAACCAATTCTTTTTATGTTCTTTTTAATTTCATTTTTTAGCAATTCATTTTTATTGCATTTTCCCAATGAATTTGTCCATGACAGATTAGAAACAAAAACTTACTATTTCTTTCCTACAAAGATGAGAATCACTGATCTTTATGAGCAATGGCTTTGTGAAATCTACCATTACTCTTGGATGAAGCAGCCGTGTGTAACTTCAGACCACTTCCCATTGTGAAAGAGGTGAGCGAGTTTGCCATTGTTCATAGAGTATTTGGGTGGTGTTAGGTGGAAGCATCTGTGACTACACAGGAACATGTGTGTATGTTGAGCAGCCAATGGTGCATGCATATAAATATACCAATGAACTGAGTGTATAGTATTTAGCTCTTCCTTCCCTGCCATGGCTGACTTTCCCAAGGGTAGAAGTATGTAACCAATGCTTCATCCCTCCCATTTGAACAGTAGAACAGTGACCTGCTCGCTGTTCAGGTGGAAGTCGATTGGATCTGAGTCACCACAAAACAGAACTCAAGAAGTCCCCAGGGTTCCTGTTGTTGGTTTTCCTGAAATTGTCTGGGCCTCTGCTCTTTTTGTAACTTGGTTGTTCTTCCTTCAATTCTGGAGTTCCCCTGTGTCCTTCTAATAAATTTTCCTCTTGCTTCAGTTTTAAATCTGTTGCTTGTCACTAAACTCACCTTAAATGATAGAGAAGGTCTTGCTGTTGTAAAGGCATTTTAATAAATATTGCCAAATTACTTTCCAGAGAGTTGTATATCAGTGTATACCATCACCATTTCTCCAAGTATCTTTTCCAGAACTGAACGTTAAATGTATATCTATGTGTAGATATCTATGTGTGTACCTACCTACCTACCTACCTACCTATATCTTTGTCATCCTGCTAGGTTGGAAATGAAGCCTTATTTAGATTTTTTTTTCATATCTGTGAATATTATTGAAGGTGAATATGGCAGTGGGCAAGATTTGGTGTCAGAACACTTTTATAATAACCAAATTTAAATTACCTTAAGCAAAAAACAGATTTTGTTGGCACACATAAAATGGAAAGATACTGGAGTAGTTTATAGAATTAAGAAGTATGGGAACCAAGGCCATGAGGACATGCTTGGGGTGGGGGGAAGGGCATTTATGTCCTAATTGTATACTATGAAGTTACTTTACTACTTTATAGCCTTATTTTTAAAGGCCCCTTCAAAACAAGTATTTATTCCTTTTTTCTTTGAAAGAAATAGGAACAGGGGCTCTGGAGAGTAAAATAGTTAGCCAAACTCTTTTCTAGTTGTATAATAGAAAACGTCCATATTTGCAAGAAATGTTTCTGCTGAGAATCAGTTTATTTTCCTTTTAATGATGACACTAAAAAGAAATAGGAAATTTAAGGTTAATGTGGTTCTGCTGTTAGAAATCTCTTCCTATAAAAAACATAAGGCACATTAAACTTACTACAAACTTCCAAAGGCTTGTAACTAATGTTTGTTTTAGCTTCAAGATTAAAACTGGTTTTTCTACAATCAGCAAGCAAATGCATGTCTCTCACTTTACTCTGTTAAAAAATGATGTAACATCTTTCAATATTTTGTTGTGGTAGGAGAGATTATTTTATTCATTGATTTATTTATGTAGACAAAAATGGAGCCTACTTCCTGCGTCAGTACCTCTTCATCAGGTAAAAGAGTTATTTTTATTTTGTCACTTTGGAATGTATGGAGACATTTGTAGGTCCAACTCACAGCAGTTTGAATGTATTACTTAACAGGAAGTTTAAAGGTAGAGAATCCTGAACAAGCAGGTACAGGGACTCAAAAATAATACCAACCTAGGTTCTTTCCATCTTTCTGTCTTTCTGCTCTATCATTCTTGTTACATGGACTTTTCAATCCTCATGCTTATTTCCTCACATCTGTAGAATGGCTGCTGCAGCTCCAGGCATCGAATCTATGCTCAGAAGGTAGACGGATCAGGTTTGCCATCATTCAGCTCTTGCATCTATTTCTCTCACAAGGACACAAAAGTTTCTATAGAAATCCTCCCAAGAGACCTCTGTTTATGTCCCATTGTTCAAAACGGTCTCAAAATGTGTTTGTTTGTTTGTTTCAGTTTAATTTTAGTATAGGCATACCTTGGAGATATTGCCGATTTGGTTCCAGACCACTGCAGTGAAGTGAGTGTCACAATAAAGTGAGTCATCATCTTTTTGCTGGTGGAAGAAAAAAACACCCAACATCTGTGGAGTGCAATCAAGCAAAATGCAATAAAACGAGGTATGCCTGTAATTCATTTCAGATACAAAGCAGTGCAAGAGGCTGCCCACACTTTCCTACTTCTCTTGGGCTCAGAGTTAGGAGGAGGAAAAGGCAGACATATAGACATAACTGGGGTTCCATACTCAAGAGTTGTGTAAACATGTTTAGTTGCTGGACTCTCAATTTCCAAGAAAGTTTGGAAGTTCTGACTGTTTTCCACCCCTCCCCAAACCCAGCTCTTCACAATGGTCATCACCCCAGCTCCTTCTTTCCCAAGTGTGGAGGATGCTCACTCCCACACTGAGCCAGATCATGGTCATCTCCTTTCCTTTTCCTTACCCTTTCTCAGTTCTCCTTTTAACTAGAGGTGGTCGCATCCTGCACAGGGCTAGACAGAGAAGGAGTTCTGTTAGTGAGGGAGGAGGAAAATGGTACCTGTCTCTGTCACGGTGTTCTTTCACATTTTATCCTTTTCACACTATAAAGTCTGCTTTTAAATGGTTTCCTATCACATTTACTTCGTTGATGCTTACAGGCTGGCTCTTATGTCCTTGCATAATCCTACTGGTGTGATCTTTCTAAAACACAAATCTCACTTTTTCATTAGTTTTCTATTTCCTTAGTGTGGCTTGCAAGAAAGGTCATGATCTTAGCCCTTGCACACCTTTCCAGCTTTTTCTCTTCCACATGGCCTGCTTGGTATTTTCTCTCTTGCAGCTGTATAACTTTGTTCTACTGTCCACCTAGAATAACTTCCCTCCTCTATTTCTCTCTACTCTTTTACAGGCCAGTTTCTCTTGAGCTTCAAAAAGCCGATGCTTCAAGAAGCTTCCCTTAACACCCCGCCCTCATGAAGCTCAAGTATTCGTCCTCTGTCCTTGCATAGCACTTAACGGGAGTCCTTATCTCTGTATTATGATTTATTAATATAACTCACCTATTTTTGAGTGCCAGGCAGGTTTCTGAGAGTAGAGACTGTCTGACTCATCCCTGTACAGTTTGTGACCCATAGGAGGTGTTCAAGCTGTATGTTTTTATTGGCAGGAAAGATGGTAAGCTTGTGGGATGACAGAGTGGGGTCCCATATGAAGAAAGATCTAATTTTGTTTCCTAGGAGGTCAGGATAAAGTTGAGGTATTTTGTTTTCTCTTGTTTCTCAGAACTTTAACATTTTCTGACTCTAATTTAGGAATGGATTGTGAGTAGGATATATGGCTGAAGCAATGGCGCTTCACAAACAAAAGTTATTTGGCAGAACTGACACTGAACTGTACAGAAAACTCACTGGTACAAAGCCAACCTGATAACTACTGTACTTTGAAAGGCCAGCAGTTGTTCCCAGTGCACCAGCTAGTTGAATTAGCTGTAACTTTAAATTCGAAGGACTGAAAGCCTCTGATTCAGGTGTATATAGGCACAAGCACTGGAGGAAAGCAACCTATTATAAAGCATTACCTAATAAAAGCTCTAAGCAGTGCGCTGCTAGGAATAATTCTTGTCAAGATTGGGTTTTGACTATTCTTCACACCAAATCCTTAATTCTGATATTCTGTTGTAGGTCACTCAACCCCAACACCTTAATAAGTAGATACAAAGAGGAGTTCTTTTGGATTTGAAAAGCACACACAGGGACTGAATCAGAATGGTTAATCTCCTATTGGAGAATGAGAAACAGTAGATACATCACCATACAATGGGATTCTAATATCAGAATTAGGTGATAAACCTAAACCAATGTGAGGAAGGAAGCCTTCCATTACAGTTGAGCTCAGATTCTTTGGCCTCCACATATTGCTGCTCCTCCTCTGTGTTATAGAAACTTGCCTCCCATTATCTGTGGTGAAAATTCATCATATCATTTGAGAGCTTTCATTTCTTTAGTCAAAATCCTTACATGTGACATAATCAGGTCCAGTAGTTGGTCCGGCTTTTAAAAAAAGATATCCAAATTTAATTTTAAAAACATTCAAAATATATAAATATACCAATGTCTATTTTCTGGTTTTGTGAGTGGAGGACATCAAGGCCTGTTCTGAGTATGGGGCCTGCTGTTTGATTTCCTGAATTATCTTTCTTGCACCAACTAAATTAATAATGTACCATCCAGTATTTCTAGTTTTTGTTTCTTGAAAGCACCTAGAGAATTTTGCATTCAGATTGTAAGAAAAGAGTCCAACTCCGTCTGGATCTTTATAATTTGCTTTCAGTCTTTCACTATTGTGTCTCCCACACCTAATCCAATACCAGAATTTTCTTCCCTCCTCCTTTGTGGTTTGCTTTTATTTAGCCTTCTAACTCATTCATCTTTTTCAACTTAGTTGTTGGAGAAACACATTTGTCTTCCCATTTAGTCAATTAACAACATTTAGTTAAATTATTTAATGATAATACACTGAACTGATGGGAGCAGAAAAACACAGACATAGCAGACTAGCTTCCCAGAGGCATTTGGTGTGCCATTAGGCATCTATCGGTGTGTTCTATAGAGGGAGAGGTGAATATTTCCAGGAGACCTAGACCTTAACATTTGCACATGTTCAAAACTCATTTCAGTGAATAGAGACATGTTCAATTGCTCACTGCCTTTATGTGCTCTACAAAACACCTGCCATATGCCTTGTTAACCCTGATGTTTTCTTTTGTTTGTTGTCTTGGCTTTTCAGTGTTCTTGCTAAACAAACAACCAAAAAAAAAAAAAAAACCGAAACCATTCTGTCTAGCTATATTCTTTCTGTTATAGAGCAAAACTGAACTGAAGAGGATGATATAATCTGTCATTTTGTCGAGAAGAACCTTCTGTAATAGGAGTCTGAACTGGAAAATGGTCCTTGGCAGCACAGTGGTGCCCTGGACCCTCCTATGTAATGTGGTTTCCTACACGTGTACTTTATCTCAGGCTCTGCCTTTAGGGACCAACCCCACCGGAGATGGGGATTTATGGACAAATAATGAGGGAGTGTTTTTAGGAGAAACCTGTAAGGAAGTGTGGAAAGCAAGATGGAACAGAGATAGAAGCTAAGTGAGGATGTGGCTTCAGGTGAAGTCTCAGCCTTATTCCCAGGGGGGCTGTGGACCACAGACTGTCTCTTGCCTTGAAGCCACCACTGTAGCAGGGAGTAGGGAAGGAGTGTAACTCTTAGAACCATAGCTTCCATCACCTAAGGGCAATCCTCTGAAGAAGATTGCAGTTATGTGAGCAGGTAGTAGTAGCTGAGCAATGCGTGCATGAAAGTTGAACTGATAAAAGTGACCACAGGGAATCTGAGCAGGTGATTAATGGTCTGCTAATATACAAAATATCAGATATTAAATGTGTGGTGTTTTTGAAATACTTTTAATGGACCCAATTTACGAGCCTCCCTAGATTTTTTTGGCCTTACTTGTTTCCTGGCCCCTCGACTAGTTAGAAACCCCTTACCCCAGTGCCATTGCCTCCTTTTCAAATGTCAGCAGCTGACTCTGCCTCCCCTGGAGAGGCCAAGTTCAGCATGTCCTCCACTGTACCTACCATAGCGAGAGATGCAATAGCTGTAGAGTCCCAGGGTAACCCACAGACTCTCGGAGGCTGTGATTTCCTTTCCCCTGTATTTCCAGACTCAAAGTGTCATGCTGTGAAGCATGACATCTGGCTTCTTTAGTGTCTGTCCCAAGGGGCCAGGTACACAACCAGGAAGAGCATAGGAGTTAAAGTCTCAGAGGGAAAACTTTGACCAATCGAGAAAACCTATAAATTCCTTTTGTTCTCTTCCTCTTATGGTTGTTCTGAGGTGCTGTGGTTCTGTAGCAGATGCCTGGAGATCATCCTTTGAGAGTGAGCTTGTGGCTCTGTGTTCTGTTCTAAATCTGTGGAAACCAAGGCACTACCACCTAGTTTCTGCTTTTTTCCTTATTTCACTTCCCCTTTTCCTTTACTCTTTCTGCCCTGCAACTGTACCTCTACACCTCCCCCAAAATGTATTAGCACATACTTTTAATCTGGTTCCAAACACACAAACCAAGAAAGACTCCTCACTCAAAACCAAAACAAAAACAGAGCCTAGAGCCAAACCAGTACCCCTAGAATTTCAGTTTCAACTCAATATATGAATCCTCAAGTGGCAGATTTTCACTGTAAAACATTGGGGAGAATTTTTTTTTTTTTTTTAATAAAGCAAGGATAATCCTAAAATTGTTCTTTTTATTTTCTATCTAAACAAAGTCAATCCTATTAAAATCTAAATGGATGCTAAGGGGAAATCCCCAGGATGCTACTCAGAGTTTTCCTTTTGTTATGACTTCCTTCACAAATGGGCTCAGTGCCATGAGCACTGTAGAGAAGCACTGAATTGAAAAACGATGCAGAGGAGAATGTAGCTATTTTTCCTGAAGGAATTCATAACGTAAACTGGCATGATGCAAGTGATGTGAAACGTTCTTGTTTTTCAAAAAGAGAATTGACTTGTTATGTGGCTCTGGTCACATCTAGGCCAGCGGTTATGAGGCTGGAACTAGCTTTGAGTGTTACCGATGTGCAGGCTAGAGAATCTGACCTGAACACAAGTGAAGTTCTCACCATTGTCACAATTAGTGCTGATGGCTGCAGTCAATTTGGTCTGTAGCTATTAAGAGGGGTACAGTGTAGCTGTTCTGTGCTCTTTATTTTATGCTTGTAGAATGGCCTCAATTTTCTCTTCTGTCTGATTGGTCCTAGCGTCAAGATTTCTTTTTGCCATGTTCCATTACAGAGGCCGCCTCTTTTTGCCTTTCTCACCGACATCTGGAATCCAGCCAAAACGCACCAGAACAAGATGCTTCTAACATTTGAGCCCTTTTGTAAGGATGCTGATTGCAACTTGGGTAACTTCAGTTTAATCCAAGGTGGAAGATTTATGCTGCTTTTGGGGAAGAAAATCAATGTCTAAAAATAAAACTTAGGCATAAAAATAGGGCCAAGTACTCATTAACTGCTTCACTTAGCTGAATGCTGAAATTATTTCAACAGCGCTAAATCAAACGTTTGTGTAGAAGAGGTTGAGTATGTTTTTTTTATTCACGGTTTTTTTTTTTCATTCTTGGATGATAAATGGGTTACTGTAATTTGTCATTTTATTCAAAAGACATGAATTATATAGTTCTCAAGGGCCTAATTTTCGGCTTATACTCATGCTGACCCTTGAATTGGAACACTTGTGTTCACAAGGCTTTTGGAAGTATGTTTTGGGCTGTTATGGGAGAGGCTAGAGGGGCTAGCAGGACCAAGAACCAAAGTACAAAAGGCTAGAGAGGTTAGAGTTAAGAATTTGTATTTAAGTGTGATGGGAAACCAGTGAAGGGATTTAATTAGAAGGATACCTTTGAATGATTTATGTTTTAAAAATATGACTCTTGGCTGCTGTGTTGACAGTGGATTGTAAGGAGGCAAGAGTAGAAAAGGGGTAATCAGCCAGATATCTATTTTAGATATTCAGTGGCTTTGGAGCAGGATTGTAAGAGTAGAGTTGGAGATAAGTGTATAAGTAATGTAGTTTTGTCTAATCCAGTAGCAAAAAAAACCCCAAAAAACAAAAAACAAAATAACAAAAAACAAAACTGATGAATGGGTTAGATATGGGCATGAGGGAAAGAAAAAGTCAAAGTTGATTTCTAAGTTTTTGGCCTACACAACTGGGAGGATTTGTTATCAATTATTGAGTTAAAGACTGAAGGAGGAATAGGGTAATTTTTGTTGTATTGTTTAGGTTGGGACAGGGACAATGGTAAAGGGAATGAGGTGGAAACAAGGGCTTATGTTAATTCTGCGATGCCTATAAGGCATCTAAATGAACAGATCACATGGGCAGTTGAATATATGACCTTGACTCAGTATATAAGTTTGAGAATCCTTGATATACAGATGACATTCAGAGCCACGGAATAGAGGAATTCGCCTAAATAGGGCAAGCAGAGGAGGGGGTCCAGTGAAGGACTAAGGAAGAACAGCAGTGAGGAAGGAAAAACTAGGAGAATATGGTGATCCAGAAACTAAGAGAAGAATCTTCCATGAGGAAAGTAATAGCCAGTTATGTTGAATACAGCCGTGAGATTGAATAACATGAAGACCAATCATATCCACTGTTTTTGACAACATGGATGTTTTCATTGACACTGACAAGGGCAATTTATGACATGTCATGCAGATGGGCCCAGAGTGGATTGAGGGGAGACTGCAAAGGGGAAATGGGGTGGCTATTTAGACAATTAGTTCAAGAAATTAATAGAACTGAGAAATAGATAAATAGCTAATCAAGAGTCGAGGAGACTATTTTTTTTTTTTCACGTTCTTAAGATGGAACATTTTGTAATGTTTATACTCAGGATTGAATTAGAGAGAGAGAACCTGATAATATAGTAGACAAGGGATATAATTGAGGGATAAATTTCTAGAATGCAAAAAAAGATGTGGGATACTGAGCAATAATGAAAGATTTGGCCTTGGTTAAGAGGAGAAGGGGAGGCAGAAAGAGTGGGACACAGCTGTTAGTGGGGGTGGATGAGGGAGTATCCATAATTGTAACTAATTAAAGAAGCAAGAGCATCAGCTTAAAGGGAGATGGGAAAAGAGGATGTTGGAAGTTTCAAGGAAAGGTAGCAAATACTAGAATCATGGAGAGTGAGAAGGTGAACCTATCTTGGACAGTGAACATGAAATGCCTTAAATTTACGTAAAACCAGGCAGAGTTAATTTTTGCTTGGAAAGAGACAGATTAAATCTTAATTTTTTAAAAGTCTATAAAAGTCAAAAGTATTTACATATCTACCCCTATGTTCACAAATAAGCTCAATGATTACTTGAAACCTTACTATTCAGAGATAATCATTGTGAAGTCTTTTCATGTATTATATATACAAATACATCTATAGGAAGAAATATAAAGGTCTTCATTTCATTACTAATACTATTTTACAAGTTTTTACTTTGGCAAGCATTTTAGCTCTTGCTCTGGGAAAGATGGAAGCTATTGGAGAGATAACTTTGTCATATTGCAAATGTTTTCCCTATTTATTTGTATTTTAATGTTTTTATTGCTTTTCCAATTTTTATATAGATGTATCTATAGCAGAAAATGTACAGTCATGTTTAATAGGTGCTCTCCCAAGGATGTATATTTAATTATTTTCCCCTAGTATTTAAAATATAAAATTGAAACTATAAATTATTAATCTAACAGGTTTTAATTTGATAAAATGCAATGAAGGAATCTAATTTTATTTTTTAGGATAGCTTTAATCATTCTTAAATCTCATACCCTGTAACATTTAAAATACAATCATGTGATGGTAGAGCTCCCAAATAACTTCTTTAAGAATTTTTTTCAGAAGTTTTGAAACTTCTGTATGTTATTCTTTAAACAAATTTTTTAAGAGTAAAAATGATTTGTAATCCCATCACCAGAAAATCAGTTGTACTTTACCTACTCGAAATTATGTTGTATGCATACATTTCACAATCTGTATTTTTTTACTTTTTAAATTTTTTGAAACTATTAACCATGATTTTAATGGCTGCCTTATGATTTGCACAATTATTGGACATTTAATATGTTCACAGGTTTTGTTTTGTTTTTTTATGTGTAATTATAAGTAACACCACAGTTAACATCATTGGCATTTAATATTTCATCGAATTTGTTTTTAGTATATTTACTATAAAGGCAGTACACATTCATTGTAGAGAGCTTTAAAAGTAACAGACAAAAACCATTATCCAGAGAACCACCACTGAACGTATACTAAATCTTTATTCTTTCAACAGCCATTTTTCAGAACCTGCTATCTACTTGGCACTGCATTAGATATGAAACCTGCTCTTCAGAGTTAACATTTTAGTGTATTTTTAGGGATACGTCAGTCTCCTATGTGCAGAAATGTGTGTGCTTTTCAAAAGGGACTATGCTACTTAAAAGTTTCATTATAATCTGATTTCCTCCTTTTATAACAATAAGAACCTCCTTCCATGCTATGGCACTTTCTTTTACAATATCATCTTAATGGCTGCAGGAGAATTATTTGTGTGGAAGTACCATAGTTTATTGAACTAATCCACTATAGTCAGACACTTTAATTCTCCCAATTCTGTTTGCACTTAAAATGTATAACATGCATATTTTGCTTCTCTTTGATGGTGTAACTAACATGACCTCCAGAAGATATGAAGGCAGTGCTGTCTTTCCTCCTCATTCTTATAACATTTCTAAGGGGATCTCAAGGTAAGTTTCTTTATATTACACCCAAGTGTTAGTTATTTGTATCATTTGATAGGAACATGAGCACACAATGCAAGGTGGCTGTTTCCTCTATAGTCATAACATTGTGAACTTTTCTGAAAGATCAGTTAGTGAAAAACAGGGAACAGACTGGAAGTCTACATGAAGATTAAAAAATTATATTTTCTCTTTTCTACTCTGATTAAGGCTCCTTCTAATCTGTTATCTGCTACCAGATATAAAATCACTAGAAAGGCAAGTTTGATTAATTGGTTGATTTTTTAAAGTGTAAGCTTGGTATTTACTCAACACTTGACAGAAGGCATTATCAGCTTTGCTAGATCCTGTGATAGACATTTTTAATTAACTGATAAAAGATTAGAGGTGTTTAGCAGAGCAATTAGGGAGGTCAACAAAACCACTCCTTTTCTAGCCCACCTTTCCATGTCTTTCAGCATAATACCATCCATGTCCCTCTAGCACTATATACAGAAGTAAATTAAGTCCTTCTGAGGGAAAGAAGTAGGACTTGGCAGAGGGGAAAAACCCCAGAGGAGGAGGCAAAGGAAAAAGACTTTGTGACAGGGCCACGTGAGCACCCAATTCTCTCATCTTGGGTGGCCTTGGCCAAGGTCTAAAGGAGTTTACTATATCATCTACAAGATAAGCTCCTTTCTAGTCCTAATATAGAATTCATAGGGCATACAATCTACTTAAAATGTTTTGTGAAATGGTCAAAGAAACCGGATGCTGGCTTCAATGATTATGAAATGGCCAAGCATATTTTCTTTGCAGAAACCTTGATCATGAAATCCATTTGCTTTTAAAAATCAACTTCTGAAGTAGACAATAATACACGTATGTATGTCAGGAGGATTGGACTTCCACATTTATATCCAAAATAATATTTCTTAACTAGTTTTCATTGACTCATAGGATATCCTGAGAATTGTCTTAAAGCCAAAATAAATGAGTCACTTATTTCTCCTTTTGGACTGCTCTCGTTTGTGTGCTCCCTCACTTGAGACTGTCTGAATATTTCTAACAGATTTCTGAACCTAGGATTGTTTTCTGCATGCTCCAAATATTTCCTAGCCCAACTAAGTTAAGTTTGTTCTATTCTTTAAGGGCCTGTTGGCTTTAGCTAGCTGGATAAACTCATTTGTTATTGTTATAGTAGGTGTTAAAGGTGAATGTGTTCAGGGAATAAAAATCAACTGGAGTCTTTTATTACATGATATACATAATTTCCAGTAACTAGCAGGCCAGGATCAGAGGAAAGATGAGACTATTGATCATGTGGGGAGCAATGTAGTGTTTCTATGCTTTAAGCTATTGCTAATTCTCATAGTTACAATGAGTCAAACAGATATTCAATTAAAATTGCAGAAACTCAAATAGAGAGCTTCATGGCTTGTTTCTAGTAGACTAGCAAGTGTTCTTGATGATGTGGTCTGTAATGATAGTTCTTCTAGATAGTCCTAATATCTTTGATAGCATCCATCATTAATTCTCTTCAGAACTGCTTAATTTTGTATACATTCTTTTCAGGTTTTTTCAGTCATAGTAGTTCTCTGAATGAGAAAATAGTCATTGGAGAACTTAATGAAGATGTAATTCTCCCTTGCTCATTTGAAAGTGGGCCCAACATTGTAATTCACTGGAAGAATCAAGATTACAATGTTCACACATACTACAAAGACAGTGACCATTTGGAAAAGCAAGATCCCAGGTACACAAACAGGACATCCCTCTTCCACGGGGAAATTCACAATGGGAATGCCTCCCTATCCTTCAGAAGATTAAGCCTTCCGGATGAAGGAAGTTACATGTGCTATGTGGCAACAACATCTATAAAAATCATAAGCAAAGTGGTACTAAAGGTGGGAGGTAAGTATGCATAACAATGACATCATTGTTTGATAAAACATAATATCATTCCATGTTTTCCGAAGTGTCTTTTTCTTAATTTGTTATGCTATGGGATTCCTTCCAAGTCAATACATACAAATCTACCTCATTTTTAACGAATATTATCTCATAGTATAGACATGCTATGATTGATACACCCCTTACCCCATAAGTAAATATTCAAGCATTTCCAGTGTTTTATGTTATAAAAAAGTTGTGATGAACATCCTTACACTTAATATAGGGAAATAAGTGATCAGAAAGAAAAGTATTGGAAGATTTTAATACATTACTTTTATCAGTAGTATAAGAGTATCCATTTTCCCCTTAGTCTTATCAGCATTCATTATTAATCTCAAAATTTCCTGCCAGTATGACAGTTTAAAAATATTGAATTATTAATTACATTTTTCTGTTTTCTAAATGAACACAATTTTAATATATATAGTTGACTCTTGAACAACACAGGGGTTAGGCGTACCGATCGCCCATGCTGTTGAAACTCTGCCCAAAACTTAAGTCAGCCCCCTGCATATGTGGATTCCCAACACCCAGATGACCCTCGAACAGCATGGATTTGAACTACACAGGGCAATTGAAAAATATCCTCATATGAGTGGACCCACACAGTTCAAACTCACGTTGTTCAAGAGTCAACTGTACTTATCTCCTGTCCATATTAACTTTACTTATCTGTTCATTTATTTATCAGGGGTGGGGGGAGGCATTTTCTAATGGGCTGTTTTATTCTGCACTCATTCCTTCTCCCTCTGTCCCATTTAGCTGCTTCAGACCTTGACTCAGAAATCTAAGAATTATGTGTCAGTACCCAAAGAGTCTAGACTGCTGCAAGAGCTCTAGTTTATAGACTTCAACACCTATGTTTGGGTTGCTCAGCTAAGCCATTAGAGTCCTTCTTAGAATTCCTTCTAGATAATTGAGGTTGCTAGTTGCTGTGTATCCATGAATGTTCTTTTTTCCCCTTGTAGATAACGATGCTATAGTTTAAGGTTTTACAGTTTTTGTTTGTATTTCCTTTCAGTAACTGCCAAGTTTTTCTCATAAAGCTTAGCTTTTCATTTCATGGGTATTATAATAAATGTTCTGCACAGATGGCTTCAAAAGAAGCTAATGATGACAGTTCCTCTTGTGCCTTTTTTTCTCTTCCATAGCTTTTGTCACACCTGAGATCAAGTATGAAAAGAGGAACACACACAACTTCTTAATATGTGGCGTGTTACATGTTTTTCCTTATCCAGTCATCACATGGCAAGTGGACAATACACCTATCTCTGAAAGCAATATAGAAGAAATCAGAGATTTTGGTTCTTTTTGCATTAAAAGTAGAGTAAATATTACAGGATCAAATGCAACTTATGAATGTACTATTGAAAATTCATTGCTGAAGCAAACATGGTCAGGGAGATGGACGATGAAAGGTAGGCTCCATGGGGCTTTCTGTGTACATGTACTATGTCAGAGGGTGGGAGGGAACAGGGATTGATTTACAGGGAAAGAAAGGAACATAAAATAAAGGAAATAAATATAACTGCAACAGTTAGAAGACTGGGACTGGAGTCCCAGGTCTAACGTTTACTGACTGTATTACCTTAAGCAATCGTTTTTACTTCTGAGCATGAGTTCTTCATTGATAAAATGTAAGTAATCCTTACCTTGCCAGTTGTTTGAATTGAAGGAAAATATTTTTGAAATGGAGAGTAGCAAATCTATTCATTAGTTTTACTGTATTTCTCTATGGTTCATCCTCTAAAGAGTGTTTTCTACTTGCATTGCACTTTAAAAGATCAGAGGAGAAGGAACGAGTGTTTGTGTATTATCAGATCACCACCTCTGATTCTTGGCAATCTTGCCCCTAAACAAAATTAATTCGTATCATTGTGTCTCTTTAGTCTCTTCACGTAGTATTTGCCTATTCTTCTTTATCAGAACTTCTATCATTGCATGAGCAGTTTTTAACATTCTTTTCTCTCATTTGTTTCAACAAGCCCAAAATCTGTTCAACCTCTATAAGCTACCATTTAAGAAAAGATTAAGGGGAAGAAATATTTATTTGACACTGCTTATCTAATAGCAAGGAAAATTGTTTTACATGTCATTAGGAGCAAAGCAGAATTTTTCTGTAAGTCTCCATTATATAGGGAAAGTGGAGATTAACTATTCTTTTTGGCTTTTTCTTCTTCTGAGTTTCATATTCTCAAAATGCTCACTAAGAAGACACTAAAAATATAAGTGATTCACCATCTTTATATGATTTGAGTGCTAAAGACATGGGTACCCAATGTTCACTTTTCATCAGCCAAGCAGCAATGGAAACATGGGCAATGATTAAAAATGTTAAAATTAAATCGTAAATATTTTCTATGGAAAATTGTATTTTCTCATGTTTATTCAGAACTGAGTATCCTGAAGCACCAACAGGTCCTTAGGCTCCATGCTATTTTGTCTTGAAGCTCTGTTATGTACCAAGCGTTGTCACTCTCAGACCGTGAACTTAAGAATGTGACTCCTATTTCTGGATCCACAGCATCTAGTGCAAACATGGAAAAATAAAACTAAACCAGGAAGGTAGCATACAAAGGGAGCGATTAATTCTGTTTGCTGTCATTGGGTATGAATGAGGTCGTTACAGAATATATGCTTAAGGAAGTTGCATAAGGGCAGAATTTTAAGAGTAGTAGGAAGTTCCAGGACAACGTAGGCATTCCAGGTAAAAAAACACATGTGTGTTTTCCCTTGCTCATTTGAGAGTGGGCCCAACATCGTAATTCACTGGATTTATGGAAGTTTAAGTGGTTGAGGGCAAAGCTTAAATATCAAAAGGTAAGCCTGAAGAGGAATGCAAAAAACAGATGAAAGGCCTTCTACCTCTTGTTAAGGAGGATTGGTGGAAGCATCAGAGAGATCCTGGTCTTGCATTTTAGATAGCCTGCTTTGGCATCACTCTCTTGCAGGTGGACTGGAAAGCGAGTGAATCTAGAGCCAGAGAGAATAATCCATGGTAGTCCACAGAGGTCAGCCTACAGAAGTACGGAACAGGAAGGACGAGATGCAGCTGATCTGGAGGAGCAGGCCAAGAATACGCAGCAGAGTACCTGTTCTAAAAGAGCTCAGTTCAGTGGAGGGTTACCTGCACATAGTTGGAAATGTCTTCTTATGTGCAGGAAAGAGACTTTGCAGAAGGAAAAATTAAGAAGCGGTTGAGACCATAAAAGTAACAGACTACTAGGGAGCAGATAGAGTGACAAGTGTGGAGTCCTAGGAAACACCAGCACTTGAGAGGTCAATAGAAGAACAGTGAGTTTAAAAGGTTGGTACCTGGTAGCAATGTGAATATTGGGTGCCCATGCTTGAGTGCTCACTGTCAGGTTGTAGGAGTTAAAACCCAGGTGTGTCACCTCTCCCTAGCTTGCTCAAGCTTTGGCCTCCTTGAAGGCCTAAATTTGGTGGGAGCTTTTAAGAAAGTTCACAGCACAAATATCTGATGGCTCTTTAAGAAGGTATTTTCAAAAGTATTTCTAAAAACTTAAAAAATTCATTTGAAAATTTTATTTTCATTGATGTTTCCTTTTCTATCCTGTTCTTAGATGGCCTTCATAAAATGCAAAGGGAAAACGTTTTACTCTCATGCGAACTTGCCAACTACCTTTTTCTACCAAATCAAGACTTCGTAGTCACTTGGTCCAGAATGAAAAGTGAGACTTTCTCTGTCCTGGCTTACTTTCTGAGTTCCTCACAAAATGCAGTTATCAATGAACCCCGACTTCTATGGAGCAAAGAACTAATAAACCAAAGTGACTTCTCTTTGACCTTGAGGGACCTTAGTCCTTTAGACAGTGGGGAATACTTATGCAATATTTCTTCAAGCAAATATACTTCTCTCACCTTTCAAACAGTGCATGTAGGTAAGTTACAAGTAGGGTTGGATAATGGGTTTTGGCTATAGCAGTAGAGCTGTAAATATTAAACAGGGAAACCAGGTTGGCATTTAAAAAATACCTTTGATTAGTATTTCTGAAAATGTTATTTACAGGGATACTTCTGGTCAAGATGGTAGACACCACACACAAGTCCTGCATTGAGGAAAAAAGAAAATTCATAAAATTTTCTTTTCAGGGCTTCAGAAATGAAATGGGAACTTACATTTTTTGTGACTTTGGGCTGAGCACCTTCAATTCCTGGCTCACCCCTGTGACTAATATGTACCTTAGGGCCTAAGGTTTGAGGAGTTGAGGCACAGTAGGAAGTTAGAATTGGGACTCTGCTGGATGCTGGGGAAGCATGATCTGCGAATCTGGTGGAATCAGCAAAGGACATTGAAAACACTAAGTATATGCCTGATGTAGCTCATTTCTTTTACTTCTATTGATAGTTAAATGTCAAAACTGATTTAAAATAGTTCTAGAAGTCTATGGTCGTGCTACCCTGAACAAGCCCGATCCCATCTGATCTCGGAAGCTAAGCAGGGTCAGGCCTGGTTAGTACTTAGATGGGAGGCTACCTAGGAAGACCAGGTGCTGTAGGCATAAAAAAAAAAAAAAATAAGGGATTGTAAACTGACAAGTTCCTTTCAATCTGTAAGGTCAACCAAGTGTTGCCACGCCTAAAAAAATTAAAAAATAAATACGTATATACATACATACATAAAATAGTTCTAAACTCTACCCATAGAGTCATAGAATGTGTACTCATGAAGTTGACTTTCTAGGTGGGTTGGTTGATCCCCTTATCCTTAAACTAGCAACTTGACATCATGGGAGACCATGACACCTCTCTTTTTATTCATTAAAGATATTTGAGTCAGTGTAACATGTTTTGGAAAAACTATCATTCTAGTTGTAAAAATTAGGAATAACAGATTTGGAGGTTTGGTGACGCTGTGTGGTAAGAATTGGGAATAAGAATGCAGAGTTTTCTTTAAGTCGAGTGGTTTTCTAGACACCGAGAAAGAACACTTCCTTTATAGAGTTGACACTTTGAAAGTACCAAAAACTAGGATGTATTTGAAGCTCCTATTGGTTAATATTCCTCCAACATAGGAGTGTCAGTTTATGTAAAATGCAGTTAAGCGTACATCCTGTTTTTTAAATGTTGGATTCATTTTGGAGTGTAGAAAAATAATCAGGAAGAAGTGGTCTGAAGACTACATATAGCTCATCTTTCTAAGCAGAGATCTAATTTTCAGTTTGCACAAAAGGAAGTATCAGGACTAATTTATCTCTGACAAAGAAAAGCGTTTCAGAATCTCTCATTCCTAAGCAATCCCTGGCCAGTTGAGACTAGAGGAGGATCTGCTCAAACTTCCTCCAGGAAAAAGTCTGTAGCAGGAGCTGCCCCCGCAGGGAGGAGAACAGGGCAAATAGTCCTGGTTCCTCACAAAATGCTACTCTTTCAAGGAAACCTGGTTTTCTATTCTGAATTGCAATTTTCTACTTGTAGCCTTGTCCACGAGATACTTGAACATTTGAAAAGGAGGCCCAGGTAGGGGTGCTTATGATTCCTAGAGTCTAGATCTGCTCGATAAAGGTTGTGCCAAATTGAATGGAATTAAATCTTGCTAAGTTTTGCTGCTAAATCAATATGAGACCTTGAGCAAATCTCTTTACAGGTGGGAGAACTGAAGGTCATAGATAAAGAAGCAGCTATATTTTGCAGGATTTTCTTAGGGAGGAAAAATATGCATATGAAAACACTTTAGAAAGTCAACTTAACATTTCTAAATTGCTCCTTCTTTACATGGGTATAGAATTCAGATATATGGAGAGGTTAATGTTTTATTGGTTGTAAAATATTTTTAAGAGTATGTTCTTAAAAATTGAGCTGTTCTTAAAGAATAACCATAAACATTTTTTCCCTTGAATTAGGCTTTGTGCTCTAACACTTGCTCCCCACTCTTTGGTAGAATATAGATCACAAGATTAGCAAGTTATGATTTTGGTACTCACCGTCTCCAAGTTTCTGCCTTTTGGGGGTCCTCATTTCTTTTAATACTAATTATGATTCTAGTTCCAACCAAGATTCTGGGAAATGTTCAGGTTTCTCCAGTTATTCCTGAGGAGTTCCGAGCACTATTATCCCTGTAATTGCCTGCACCTCTCACTCAAGACCATGGCTCTTACTTAGGTCTTCTCATCACCTCTGCACTTGTCGTCACTATTTCTCTAGGACCCTGACTTCTCCAAGCCAGGAGTGAACTGCACCCTCCCTTCATCCCCCAAGGAGAACGCTGGACTGAGTCTAGTTTATAGTCATAGTTATTCCTTTGTAAAAGTGTATTCATTCTCTTTAATACAATATATAACAAGGGAAACTTAAAATGTGTAATAGACCCATTGCCTCTCAGATTTTCAGATCTTTTCCTCTTCCGACTCCCACCCCGACTAAGCCCAAAATTGGTTAATATAATAGCTTTTGCAGGTTTCCCACAATAGAGACATTGAGACTGGAAATATTATTTATGCTCATGAGAAATGCTGTGATCCAGACAGGGCTCTTTAATGGGTCTTTTCATTATGAAAAATGTTTTCACTAATATGATATTTGCCCGCCTCCCAGAAGGCAGAAACAACTAGTTTTTTAAAATAGTAAACATACTCTACCCACCCACACACACGCTTTTTTTTTTTTTTGGTAATTTTTCTTCCAGCTTACTATGTTTTGTTTTATTTTGTTTTTACTATTATTTAGAACCAAGTCAAAGCATAGCTCTCTGGACTATTCTACTTTCGGTGATTTTGATGCTTTTGGTTTTGGTAATGACATTTTACAGAGTCAAATCAAGGAGACGCAGCTACCTCATCACAGGTAATGCCTCATGGAAGATTTGGGTTCTATCCCTGGGTGTTCAAGTAGAGGGGTATCACAGACAACATGCAGCTATATACCTACCCTGCTTCTAGGCATGTAAACAGATCTGAATTTTCTGGAGAGTCATTTGTAAAATTTATCAGAAATCTTTTTTAAATGCTCCCACATTTCCACCTAACTATTCTACTTCTAGGAATTTATTCTGAGTTAAACACACACCAAGTAATGGCAATGTACTGCAATGCGTGTGCTTATATATAACTTGGTGTGGTCAGACACACACCAAGTTATATATAAGCACACGCATTGCAGTACATTGCCATTACTTCCGGTTATATAGATTCCATGGTCAGACACACACCAAGTTATATATAAGCACATGCATTGCAGTACATTGCCATTACTTCCCATTTTCCTAATATTTCAATAAATAATTAGCGGTTGAGTAAATTAACTGGATATCACATGTTACTTAAGTTTTGTTTTTACTAAAAAAGAGAAAAATCCGGCAGTACAATAATATCTAGGATGATTCCAACTATCTTGCATTAAAAAAAAAAAAAAAAAAAGCTAAAAAGAAATAAGCCAAAGCTTTAAAAATGGTTGCCTTTGGAGAGAGATTGGCTCCTCTCTACCACTCACCTTCCCAGGTACTTCTATTATTTGTGGACTTCCTTAAGTCGCTGGGCTCTGTTTTCTCTTTTTTCGACCTTTGTCTATGGTTGCTACTGCTCAAAATAGCATTGTCCTTCATGGGCAATTTTATTTTAATCCTTTAAATTTTTTTAAAAAACTTTTCTAAGTTTTCTTCAACAAACCTGTTATTTAAAACAACACATTAGAACGCCATGGTCACACTACTTCTTAAAATACTTTACTTTTATGAATAGGATTAAATCTAGGAAAAAAACGTATTCCCACATTTTACAGGTGAGATAACTAGAATGCAAGAAGTTAACCCAAATGCTAAGTAGGTGTGTGAAACAGACATACATATGCCACTTAAGATGATCCAACTAACTCATGGCAGAGGCAGATCTAGGCCCCAAGAAGCTCTCCCTTTTTTCATAATCCCTACGAGAAGTCTCTGAATGTCTGGGAGGTTGAAATAGATTCCATATCTCTTCTTCTCATTGATATCTGCCAGTTGCCTCTGCTAAAGTTAGAAGATTTAGTCATAGAAGAAACCATTATTCAAAGTAAGATTTCAGGGGTGATAGTGCGCAAGAGTTTTACCAGTTTTAGCCCTGTGATTGTACTAATAGGCACACTAGTCTTCTTACCATTATTCCTGTCCCTTAGCCAGAAATAGAAAAAGATGGAAGGTCACAAGAAGTCTAATTTGTCACCCAAATGCAACCCCTAACCTACTATAATGATACTTGTGATTGGATTAGGTTCAAATTACATACCGCTCAAGAATAACAGATTAATTTCTACACTGGAAGTGTGCATAGGTCAGGTCCTAACAAAAAATGCCTGGCACATTCAAAATTGTACAAAGGGGTATACAGAAGATAGTGCATTCCACCCCACACACCCAGAGCTGGGAGCAGCTGAATAATAAAACTGAACTTGAAGGGACAAGAAGAGGGAGCAGATTTCAAAACCTGGAAGGAGAGAGTCCCATAAAATCAGCTGTCTTGTAAGGAGAGTGACCTTCACTCAACTAGACCAAGGTGACCTTACAGGGAAGGAGCAGGACAAATAACTGATTTTGCTTTTCCCTCCCTGTGATCTCCACTTCCAAGCCAGAGAGAATTGATGACCTGCATATGGAACCCATCCAGGTCAGCTGCCCATGGCAGAGAGCAGCATGGGTTCTGATTTTGGAGTAGCAGTCAGGAGATATCAACAAAAACAATGTCAGGGTATTGACCAATTTTTAAAAAGTGTTCTACAGTTATGTAGTTAGATGGGCTGAAAATATATTTCAGGCTGTTCTACTAAAAGCCACAAACCTCACCTCCAGGTCCCTGGTTGTACTTTCATATGATTATGATTCAAATGTTTTCCTTTTCTATTCTGTTTTACAATACCCTTAGTCTAGGATACGTATAAATTATTCTAGATTTTAGCAAGGCCCAGAAGAAAGGCCTTTCTTTAGAAATGACATTTTACCCCTTTTTCCTTAACCACCATTCTCAACTTCACCATCACCTCCTTGCCTGTTATTTTCCATTAACAGTAGGAATTAGGCCAACAATCCTAAAGAGCCAGGAATTCCTGGCCTGGTCGAATTGCTTTTATCTCCACTTTGGAGCACCTGAATCAGTCATAAGAATGTACTGCTGTTTGTTTCTGATGAGGTATTTGTACACTGAATGCATTTTTAATGCTGTTTGTGGGAAGAAAGATATGACAAGGGGGTGTAACTAGGGTTATTCTAATAACAATTACAGGCACACTCTGTTTTATTGTGCTTTGCAGATATTGTTTTTCACAAATCAAAGGTTTGTGGAAACCCGTATCAAGCAAGTCTATCGGCAACATTTTTCCAACAGCATTTGCTTACTTCATGCATCACATTTTTAGTAATTCTTCCACTCTTTCAAACTTTTTCATCATTACATTTGTTATGATGATCAATGATTAGCAATCTTTGATGTTACTAGGACAAGACCCTCCACCAGCATAAAGGTTATAACTCGCTTGAAAGCCATGAAACTTTTTTAGAGTATAATATTTTTTAGACATAATGCTATTGCACACTTAATAGACTACAGTATAGTGTAAACATAACTTTTATATGCACTAGGAAACCCAAAAGTTTGTGTGACTCACTTTACTGCAATATTCACTTTATTATGGTGGTCTGGAACAGAACCTGCCATATCTCTGAGGTTCGCCTAAATACTGAGGAAGGAAGAAGGGAGAATTTGAGTGTTTGTGAAGAGATTTTTAAGTTTGTTCTCTTTTTTCCCTGTGGAAAGGAGTACTGTTTCTACTGATGGGAGTGCTGATAATGAAGAAAACATAGTAAGACATTTCTTTTATCAAACCATTTATAGTGTAAGAATGCTACTGTAAAGAGGTAATTGAAGTTTTGACTGATTCACATATTGTCATTCAAGACTTTTGTAGAGGAAAAAAGACAGGAAGGATTGCAGGATAATATAACAGGAAAAAAATGCAGTTAGGCTTTTCCCAATGTCTATAATTAAACGAGCTCTACTTGCTTAAATACGCAGTTGCTCTTCTTGTCGCCCATTGTTATTTGTAGAGCTCTCGAATGGCGCTATGGGTATGATGTATAGAAGTGGAAGGATATAATAAAGTCTAGAAAAGCAGACTGCATTTTCTGCCCAGACTCAGACTGCTGACCTTTCATACTTTTTAAGGCACTTCTAGGTTCCTTGAGGACTGAAAATTCACTTACGAATTATAGTTTGTATATTTCCTTTTTGTTGTATACTATTTATAAGTTTCGTTAATCAGAATATAAATGAGAACCAAGAGTGGGGTAAACTTATTTTTCCACTTGTTAAAAACTTAGGAACATCTAGCAGGGAGTTTAAAGTTGAATAAGACTCAGACTTCGTAACTACTTTTATAACTGTAATAGATCTGACTGTTGATGCAACAATAGCTTAAAGCTACCCCCTCCCAAACACCAAAACACTACCATCATCAAACACTTAAAAAAAATAGACCCTAAATGACTGTTGTTCATATCAGAAAAACCATTTTTATTTATTTTTTGGTTCTAGGTTCTTTCAGAAAAGCTAGCCAGTACAGAAAATAACGACAATCATGCTTATGATCTGCTGTCACAGTCCAAACATCCAGTGATTTCATCTCCCCTTCCTTCACTGGGATTCCAGCACTGGCTTGCCAGGACCAGACAATTCTACCATTGCAAAGACTTGTAAACATGCTCTTTTCCAGTATCGCGTTCACTTTTGTGGCCTATGCAATATTTACTGATCCCCTACCTGCATCAAATGCCTGGATGCCAAGGATTCCTATTCACCTTAGAAGAGAACCGTCATTCATTTACGTTGTTGCTGCAATCAGCTGGGGAGGCTACCGTGAAGTTTTCACTATGAACTACTTCAAAATCTGATCAATAATGGGTGAGAGAGCAGGTAGGAGAAGCCATGTTAGAGAAAAGGTGAAAAACCAGAGCCTGGAAACCAAGATAGTTGATTGCTAAGGTATTAGATGCCAATTTTACATGAATGGTCACATCAGTTTATCCAATTAGATTTAGTACGCTGAGTCTTAGTACCCCAAAGAAGAAGAATGTCAGTATCTCCAGGACCGTCTAGGACAAAAGGCCCTATCAACCCAAGAACTGACATCTGTGGAGTTGGGTTATACTTTCCACGACCAGGTTTGCATAGCTGAGTGACCCTACCTCTGAAGATAATCTGATTCACTCTTCTGACTTGATCTATATCCTTTAATTTTAATCAATTTATAAGAAAGAAAAGGTAATTTTTGTGACTTAGCCAAAATTTGATCCTATAGTTTACAGGAGAAAACCAACTCTAAATTACGTGTTAATGCCACCTGGTCCGGTTTTCTCTATCAGCTGGCCTTAACTTCACAGTCACATATTTTTGTTGACTCTTATTTGCTACAATGTTGTGACAGGTTTTCATAAACTGTAAAGTATTAAGGATGCCATTACAAAGAAAACCTTTACAAAAGATCATAGGACACTTTATGAGGAGAAAATGCTCAGAATTTCTGTGATCCTCTTACAATGATGATGAGAACAAATTATAGATGGCAGACAAGGAATAACTTGGGTCCTTCAACACTGCTGAGCCCCTGAATTAGGAGTCGGGGTTGGATCAGAGAGGCAGACTGCTAAGAATGACGGAAAATAAGGATTTACCATAGGAATTTAACCTCACACCATTGTGGGAACTGGTGACGTCTGTGCCAGGCTGTCTCCTCTGCATCTGGTGCTAGACTTAAAGTCACTCCAGGTTGGCTGTGCCAGCGGTCAAGGAGGAGGGTTAGACATGGAGTGAGGATGAACTAGAATCTTGTCTTGGGGCCTCTAAAGTCCATGCCGTGGGTGACCTGCAAGGTAAGCTGGTGCCCACTGCCATGTAGCCACACACATGCCTGGCCAAGACTCTGAGGCCGAAGATGGAAACTGACTGAGACTGGAGGAGCTGCTGTTGATCTCTACTAGCTAATGTTTTTGGCCTGGGCACTGACCTTTTGAGCATAAAATAAGCAGCTGCCCCTCTCTCTCAAACCTGGTGCAACTTTCTCTTCTGATCCTCTCTAGTCCAGAACCACACAGAAAGGAATTCTGAGAAACACACCTCCAGCTTAGGGAAACTGGCACAATACCACCCATCCCTGACTGAATGTCTTGTGTGAGAATTTGCTTCAGCGTTTAAAGTCTGCACCAGCATGTAGCCTACATTTGTGTCAATTAGGACGGTTTTATCCACAAAGTGCCTAACCATGATTATATGTAAATCACGGTGCTAAGTTTATCAATTCCCACTATTAGTGGTGAAAAATATAGACTTATAGATTAGAGATGAGTCAAGCAAAGTTTATAACTTCAGTAATAACCATTTACCAACATCCTCTAGTTTTCATGGACAATAACTTGTCTAAGGATATATTCTATGAATATTACTTATTAAGGGGCAATATGGACAAAGAACAAGTATGAATTCATTTGTTAACTTTTAAAAAGTATTGCATCTGTTTAATCTTTCATGTGAAATGTTATATTTGAAGATCAAGAAATCTCCATTAATTTTAGAAGCAATTATTACATTTTTCTAATTACCTTGTTTAAACTGCTTTTCACACTACATAAACAATGTTGGGTTTTTTTTGTTGTTGTTGTTGTTGTTTTTCTTGTTTCAAATGCAACTTAACTTTCTGGCCATAAAATAAAACAGTCCTTGTACTTCCCCAGCCACTGTCCTTCAGAAGCAAGGACTGCTTATTCTTCACAAACCTGAAAAACAGAATATCAGTGTATCCTGTGAGATTCTTGAGACTTTCATCAGTGGAACACATGCCCAGAACCAAGCCAGTCCTCTCCAGAGGTAAGCAGGCCTTAGCCAACTCTTTACTAGCTTCAAAGGGAGGCAGGGAATTGGGGCATTATAGAAAGTAGACACACATTGGTAATTCACCCCAGAGGTGTGCTTGGTCACTCTCAATTTGCCACCAGCCTTCCCTTGCCAGGGAAGGCAGCACCTTCTCCACCAGCTTCTGTAGCCACATCACCAGTTTGTGCCACAGCCCTGACACACAATTCTATCAGAAAACCTTTTTCTCTGCTTTATGACAGTTGAGAGATTTTCAGGCTTTCCTTCTGTGAATGGGAAACAATTAGTCATTGCACTGCCAAGGACGCTTTTCTATTCATCCCTGGCCTCTCAAGCAATTTCTGCTTTGCTCATTTTATTCTTTGTTGGAAACAACTGTGACCAAGTCTAATACTTTACATCTGTTTTGGAGACCCTTCAACTTCTTGCAGCTGAGTGTGATTGCAGCACATGAGACATTCCCCTAACAGTCCATTAAATGGGGTTGCTGGGCAGGCTGTGCACAGAAGACCCCAAATCCAATGCCATAACCTTCACAAGTTGATGCCAGAGTTCAAACCACTTAACTGGACCTCTCCATGTAAGTCTTATCCCTGAGACAGCTTTGTAGGCATCAGTAAGAAATCTCTGGAGTTTGCCAATGACTTATGTTTCTCATATTTAGCTCTAAATATATTCACCATACCAACTTTTAGTCTCTCCTTCAAAAGAGATCCTTTTGACCTCACTGAAGGTAGTGTTTACTACTGGCAACTCTCTCTACTCATTTTGCAGGGTTATGAGTAATTCATTTATAATAAATAAGAGGACCAGCCATATACTAAATTTTTTTTAAAACCGATGATGTCTACCTGTGCTAGGCACTGTGCTAAGTGCTTTATAGACATTCTATAAAGGGTATTCAATCTCCTTTGGTTAGCTTCTCCTAAAGTCAGATCTCATTTAAAAACTGTTCCTGGGAAAATCTCAATAGGAATCTAAGGCTACCCTGACTGCTATAGTCTGAATATTTGTGCCCCGCCCGCCCCCGCAATAAAAAAAAATCATATGCTGAAATCCTAATACCCACGGTGATGGTATTAGGTGGGACCTTTAGGAAGTGATTAGGTCATGAGGTGGGAGTCCTAATGAACGTTATCAGTGCCCTCATTTAAAAAAGACCCCAGAAAGCTTCTCCCTTTTCTACCATGTGACATTACAGTGAGAATAGGGCCATCTATGAGGAAGTGACCCTCACCAGATATTGAATCTACCAGGACCATGATCCTGGACTTCCTAGCCTTGGAACTGTGACAAAGGTTTGTTTGTAAGACACCCAGTCTCTGGTGTTCTGTTATAGGCAGCCTGAATAGACTAAGACACTGACCCTGCCAAGCCTGCAGTTTGGTGTTCTTTGTCCCTCTGCCACTTTGCCAGGAAAATTAGGGCAGCAACCTCTAATTTTGGAGCAGAACAGCAATTTCATGGATCACAGAAATGTACAAAGTTCCTTCCTCTCTGTTTTAGGGCAGAAAACTAGAAAGCAGGACTCTTGCGTTTGTTCTCCACTGCCTCAGTTTTAAACCTGTGCCCCCAGGTCTCCATGTTGACATCGTACAAAATCACATACTTGTCTATCACAGAAACACTCCACTTAGAATTTCAAGCAGATCCATCTGTGCTTTTAAAATCATCTTTGCTCCCTGGGCTCCTGACTATTCTATATAAATAAATCTAAGCCCTGGAGCTCAGAGCCTGCAAGTTAACGTAGAATTAAGCATTTGAGAAGTATAAATACAGCGCGCATCCCACTCAGTGCTTAACACTTCCTACTACCTGGACAAGTAGAATTTAGTAAATATGGGAAGATTTTATTAGAACCTGTTTTTTGGTGTTACTTTTTAAAAGCCTTTAAAGAGAAAAACAAGAAATTTCTTGTTATACTGGTCCATGTGATGCTATGAGCTCTATACATGCATGCTTTAAGAGAACAGAGTTGAATATCTGAAATACCTTTTTTCCAAACTCTCTTGCTTTAATCTTGAGTTTATTGACTTGAGATTCTGCTATCTCTGCCCTTTCCTTAGTTTCGTTCAACTCACGTTGTTGCTTCTTATACTTGGAAAGATATTGATTGGCTTGTGCTTCCTATAAAAAAAAAAAATGAAAAAAAAATCCCTGTACCTACATAGTCATATTTTTTCTGCTTTGACATAAGAAAGTTGAAAAATGTGCAAAAGGAATCTAAACTTCTAGGTATTGAGTGGAATATCATGTTTCGGCATGACATATAGGGATTCAGACTTTCCACCAGGCACGAGATCTTTTTATAACTGTTTCTCCCTGGAAATTTAGAATATGGTCGGCACTTTCCACCAACTGGATGTAGTCCAGCTTTTACAGATTTGGTATGTGATAGAATAACCATGGTTGTTTGTTTTCTAATCAGTTCAATATGTAATTCTACCTCTGGATAGAGGAGGCTTGTCTTTACAATTATATGGGTCAACAGGTAATTATTAGACATAAGTGTTTTAGCCCAAATCATTTAAATAATTCAAAACCCCTCAAGAGATATTTTTAGGTGCAAGCCAATAATATATGGCACTTCTCCATTACATTCCATGTAGCAATGGATACCAATCCAAGATTGACAGATACATTTCAAGTGATGGTGTTTTTGTGTACATACAGTCTTGTCCAGGCTCATCAGGAAAAAGGACTATGAATTGAATTTATGCTCAAAGTTTTAGGGTGATGAAGGCCCCTGGGTGATTACCCAACCCAAATTTTGCCATCTCTACTGATGCCATGCTTTAACTTGGCTCATTTCTTGCAGTGCACATGTTTAGATATAAGGTAGAAGGAGAATGCTCTGGCTCCCTGAAGAGAAAAGTAGCACACATTTTTACCATGGGTGATAATTCCAGCTTGAGAAAACACCAGAGAATGAGCAGATTTTAAGCCGAGCTGGTTCTCTCTGACAAGCTGCTCTCCTAGCTCAGGGCCACACATCTCCATTAATCGAAAACAATAGCTGGGAAATCCATAAGGCTGCAACCGCCCTAGGAACTTACTGCTGCCTCAGTTTGCTGCTTGTAACTTTGCAGTTTTAGCTGAAGATTATCCATCAGAGTCTGCATCCTGCTCAGATTTTTCTTGTCTTCCTCTGCCTGAAATGCAAAGGTATGTATGTGAAAGTGATGTGAAGGATCCAGCAGTCTGCATTGAGAGTAGCTCATATGAGGAAATAAGAGTAAGGAAACTTTGTTAAACACCAGATTAGAGTTATGATTTGAAAAATGGATTTAACTCATCTCAAGTTCCAAGGAATTAATAAACACAGCTCTGAGCAACGAGAGTCACTCTCCTGATCCATCACAGAACTCCCAGCCCTTGCTGAAATTGAAGTTAATTTGGTCTTCAGCCCTCCTAACCCAAGTGACGTCTGCCTGTGGTTTCTCAGTCATGCCCCTCCCCATAATCAAATCAGCTCTTCCTTTGCCCTTTATAATTGTCCTTGGCTTTTGGCTAATGGAATAGGAAAGTTTTCTAGAATTCTGGTGTGGACAACAGCAGAGATAGAAAAATTCCATAGGCTATGAGGACCTTGTGTGTGTTCTCATTGCTTCCACTGCAATCCAAGCTTGGGCTGGAGAAAGGAAATCTAGAGAGAGTATTTTTCAATTGTGTTCTGTGGAGCCTTGGGTAATCTGAGAAGGGGAGAAGCAGGAAGGTAGGTAAGGCTCTGCATGTCCCCTCCCCCCGAGTCCCCCACCTTTCCAACATCCTTTAAACTAGAATATCTCCACACTGGGGCTGTTGACCTTCCCCCAAAAGTAAAGTATCTCAATCAGCTGATGGGTGAGATACTGATTTTATCAAGACCTACCACTGTTGCTCAAATTTCGCCCGGCTCTTACCTATTCCATAAATATCAACTTCTTTGGTGGCTTTCATGGTCTCTCCACTGACCTCCCACTGCCTTCCACAAACCCCATCCACTTCAACAAGGTTCACTTCCTATTTTCCCACAGCTCCCTTTCCCGTTTCCTCTTATATAGGTTTAGCTATTATCCTAAGACACAACACAGAGGCAGCAAACAAATACCCAGTCTTTCCATAAAAGAGGCCTATTTGTTTATCTTAGTAACTGTGGCCTGAGAGGCAGGCTTCTAATTTAACAGGTATCAAGGGGCTGGCTGCAACTCTCTCCAAAGATGTGTAGGCTGCTACACCTCTATTCCACCTCTGGTTGCTGGTATCTCTGAGAAAGAAGCTTGTGCACATGTCTGGTACCCTGGCTTTTATGGCTGCTGTGCAGAGAACACATACCTTGATAGCCTGGCTCTGGTGGCCAGCAAGGCTTTGTTCATGGGTTCAATGGGATGATAGCAAACAAAGAAAACAGTTCTTAACTGGCTATCACCCCAAGGCTCGGTGCAGAGGAATCAGAAATGCTCATCTCCCAGTCTTCCCGTGAAAGAGGTATATTTGTATATTTTTAAATCTCGTTCCTGAAGGTCCAGCTTCCAATCAGCCTGCATCTAGGTAGTGACTGAGATCCTCCCCTTTGGGACACTGATAGGTTTTAGATACCCTCAATTACTAGGAGCCACTAAATACAAAGAATACTACTTGGACAATCACAAGACTTCAGAGACAACGAAGAGCTAGGACAGGGTTGAACAATAATCATTTTCTATGCGAAATCACTCATTCAAGACTGGAAGAGCTAGCTGTTTTATTTAATGCATAGAAACCAACACAAAGAGTCAAGGAAATGAAGAAACTAAACATGTTCCAAATGGAAGAACAAAATAAACCTCAGAAAAAGACAAAGGTAAATGATTTACCTGATAAAGAGTTCAAAATAATGGTCATAAAGATGCTCGCCAACCTCAGGAAAACAATAATTGACAAAGTAAAAATTTCAACACTGGTAGAAAATATAAGAATATACTAAACAGCACAGAGATGAAGAATAACTGAACTGAAAAATACAATAGAGGGATTCAACAGCAGACTAAGTAAAGCAGAAGAAAAAAATTTGTTGACTCAGAGACAGAGCAGTAGAATTCATTCTATCAGAGCAGCAAAAAGAATAAAAACGAATGAAGATAGCTTAAGGGATGTATGAGACAACGTCTAGCAGATCAACATTTGCATTATAAAGGTGTCAGAAGAAAAGGAGAAAGGGGCTGAAAACTTTCCTAACCTAGGGAAGAAAACAGACCTCCAGACCCAGGAAGCCCAGAGAGTTCCAAATAAGATAAATTCAAGATACATTATAATTAAATCGTCAAAAGTTAAAGACAAGGAGAGAATCTTAAAAGTAGCAAGAGCAAAACAACGTGTTACACATAAGGGAACCCCTCTAAGACCTTCAGCAGGTTTTTCAGTAGAAATTTTCTAAGCCAGAAGGGAATGGCACAGTGTATTCAAAGTGCTAAAGAAAAACAACTGCCAACAAAGAATACCCAGCAAGTTATCCTTCAGAATTGAAGGAAAAAGAAACAATTTTCCAGACAAGCAAAAGCTGAAGGAATTCAGCACTAGTAGACCAGCCTTACAAGAAATGTCAAAGGGACTTTTTAAGCTGAAATGAAAGGGTACTAATTATTAACAGGAAAACATGAAAGTATAAATCTCACTGGTAAAAATAAACACATAATTTATTCAGAATAACCTAATGTTGTAATGGTGGTGAGTGAATCACTTATAAAGATTAAAAGACAAAAATAGTAAAAATAACTATAAAGACAAAAATGTCTTAATGAACGCAAAACTAAAAAAATGTACATTGCGACATCAAAAAATGGAGAGAGAAAAAATGTAGAGCTTAAGAATATATTAAAACTTAAGTTGTTATCAACTTAAAATAGACTTATAAATACAGTTTGTTTTATGTAAACCTCGTGGTAACCACAAAGCAAAAAAACTATAGTAGCTACACAGATAAAAAAGAAAAGAATCTAAATAAACAATGACAGAAAATCATCAAATCACAGATAACAAGAGAAGAAGAAACAAAGGAACTACAAAACAGCCAAAAAACAATTAATGAAACAGCAATAAGTACATTCTATCAATAATTACTTTAAATTTAAATTGACTAAATTTTTCAATCTAAAGACAGAGTGGTTGAGTGGATTAATAAAAAACAAAAACAAAAACCAAGACCCATTTATCTGTTGCCTTTAAGATGCTCACTTCAGATGTAAGTACACACAAAGAATAAAAGTGAAGGGATGAAAAAAAGATTCCATGCAAATGGAAACCAAAATAAAATTGGGGTAGCTATACTTATAGCAGACAAAATAGACTTATCAAAGACAGACTGTAATAAGAGACAAAGAAGAGTGTTATATAATGACAAAGGGGTCAATTCAACAGGAGGATATAGCGTTTGGAAAAATGAGTGAAGGTGGTCCAAAGGTACAAACTTCCAGACATAGGATGAATAAGTGCTGGGAATATAATGTATAGCCTGGTGATTATAGTTAACAATACTATTTGTATATTTGAAAGTTGCTAAGAGACTAAATCTTAAGAGTTTTCATCACAAGAAAAAAAGTATATGTGGTGATGGATGTTAACTAAACTTGTGATAATCATTTCACAATGTAAACATACATCAAATCATTATGCTAGACACCCAGAACTAATGTTATATGTCAATTATATCTATAATCAATCAATCAATCAATCAATCAAACAAACAAATGTAGGTTCAACCAAGCTGTTTCTATTGCCTAGAATGCTCCCTCCTACTCCAATCTTAAAGTAAATCTGACAGTAAATAATTACTGATTTTAAGCTTACGAAGGCAGGGACCTGGTTAGGAAAATGAGAAAGTCTATTTTTTAAATGAAATCTCTTTCCTATTTTCATCTGCCTATCCTTCTACCTCTCAGGTTTAAGAAATTTAAAGATTCACAGAGTTATGTGTGTATAAGATTTTCTAAAACCAATAGAGAATTGCTTAAAACAAATTTACTGGAAGTTCTAGCTACAGCAATCAAACAAGAAAGAGAAATTAAAGGCATCCAAATCGGAAAGCAAAAAGTAGAACTGTCATTATTTGCAGATGACATGATACTATATATAGAAACCCTAAAGATTTCACCAAAAAAACCTGTTAGAACTGATAAATGAATTCAGTAAAGTCACAGATACAAAATTAATATTTAGAAGTTGGCTGCATTTTTATATACCAATGATGAACTCTTAGAGAAATTAAGAAAACAATCTCATTTACAATTGCAACAAAAACAATAAAATACCTGGGAGTCAAATTAACCAAGGAGTTAAAAGACCTGTTCTCAGAAAATTATAAATCATTGAAAAAGAAACTGAGGAAGATACAAATGAATGGAAGTATATACTGTGTTCATGGGTAGGAAGAATCAATATCATTAAAATGGCTATACTACCTAAAGCAAAAAATAGATTCAATGCAATCCCCATCAAAATACCAAGGTATTTTACACAGAACTCAAACAAATGATCCAGAAATTTATATGGAATCATAAAATATCCCAAATAGCCACAACAATAACAACAAAGTTGGAAGTATCATGCTACCTGATATCAAACTATACTACAAGTCTACAGTAATCAAAACGGTATGATACTGGCATAAAAACAGATATATGGATCAATGGAACAGAATAGAAAGCCTAGAAATAAATCCATGACCATATGGTCATTTAATCTATGACAAAAGAGGCAAGAATCTACAATGGGGTAAAGATGGTCTCTTCAACAAATGGTGTTGGGAAAACTGGATGAATACATGCCAAAAAATATGAAACTGGACCACCTTCTTACACCATATACGAGAATAAATTCAAAATGGATTAAAGACTTAAATGTAAGACCCCAAACCAAAAAACTTCAAGAAGAAAACATAGGCAATAAACTCTCTGATATTGCTATTAATTTTTTTCTGATCTATCTCCCCAGATAAGGGAAATAAAAATAAACAAAAAAATGGGGCTACATCAAACTAAAAAGGTTTGCATAGCAATGGAAATCATCAATAAAACAAAAAGACAACCTACTGAATGGGAAAAGATATTCACCTGTCATACATCTGATAAGGGGTTAATATCTAAAATTTATAAAGAACTCATACAAATCATTAACCAAAGACAAACAATCCAATTTAAAAATGGGCAGAAAACCTATATAGATATTTCTCCAAAGAGGAAAAACAGATGGTCAATAGACATATGAAAAGATGCTCAACATCACAGATCAGCAAAGAAATGCAAATTAAAACCACAATGAAATATCACTTCACACCTGTCAGAAGGGCTATCATCAATAAATCAAAAAACAACAAATGTTGACGAGGATGTGGAGAAAATGGAACCCCTGTGCACTGTTGATAGGATTGCAAATTGGTACAGCCACATGGAGAACAGTTTGGAGGGGCCTCAAAAAAATTAAAAATAGAACTACCTTTTGACCCGGCATTGCACTTATGGGTATTTATCCAAAGAAAACCCAAACACTCATTCATAAAGATCTGTGCACCCCTATGTTCACTGCAGTGCTATTCACAATAGCCAAAATATGGAAGCAACCCAGGTGCCCATCAATAGATAAATGGATAAGGAAGTAATTGTACATATATACAATGAAATCTTACCATTTGCAATGACATGGATGGACCTAGAGGGTATTATGCTGAGTGAAATAAGTCAAAGAAAGAGAAATACCATATGATTTTAATTACATGCAGAATGTACGAAACAAAGGAACAAACTAAACAGAAACAGACTCATAGACGCAGAGAACAAACTGGTGACTGCCAGAGGGGAGGGTGTTGGCAGGCTGGGTGAAAAAGGTGAAGAGCTGAAGTAGTTACAAAATAGTCTCCGGGTTGTAGAATACAGAATAGGGAATGTGGTCTATAGTATTGTAATAACTATGTGTAGAGCCAGATGGGTGACAGAGTAATCAAGGGGATCACTTCGTAAACTATATAAATGTCTAACCATTGTACTGTATACCTGAAATTATTATAAAATTCAAAAAATCAAAAGAATACAAAAATTAAAAATTAAAAAGATAAAATCCTAAATTAAAAAAAAAAAATTTACTGAGGCAAGTAAATTTACTGCGTGGTAAAGGAGGCCACATAGAAGAAAACTGCAAATATCTGGAAATAGCTGCTGATGTTAATAATGTCCCTCCCACTTGGGAAGGCAAATCCTTCATCAGATCTGGCTTCGCGTCTCAGCTCCCAGGCATTAAGTAACCGTGATAACCATAGTTGTGTGCTGCTTGAATTTCTCTTCAAGAAACTTGCCTTTCGGCTGTGTGGAGTACAGTTTTCTGGAAACCTCCAATTGCAGTGCCTTTTGGATCTGCCATAGCATTTACACCAAGATCAAATTCCCCACGCAGCCCCTATGAATAACCAGGCCCAGCGAAGTAACTAGGTTCTTTCCACCCAACGTGGGACTTTTGTATAGCCACTTTGTGCTGGAGACTCCCTCTGAGATGTACTGCAATGAGGCTCCTTCCAGCCAATCATCCTTCCTTCATCCTTTCCTTTCACAGGTGTCAGACTCGCATTGTGGTCTGAAGACTTTCTCTCCCTGATCCTGCTTGCTCTCCCCTTTTTCTTTCCCAGGTGTTACCACCAATGAATCTTTTGTACTTCTAACTCCATCCTGGCATCTGTTTCCTGGAGAACCCCCCAAGACCAAGTTTTGTTTCCTTATCTTTAAAAATGAAGACACTGTATCTGTAATTAGATTTGTAAGGGTTAAATAACATCTACACACAGATCCCTGAATATAGGAAGCAGTCGAAGGTAAAATGGTGCAGGTGGATGGAGAAAAACTGTCTTTATCTTCTATAACAATTATAAGTTTCTTATCTTCTGTCCTGCTTTACAGTACATTTTTCTAGGCACCAGAGAGAAAATAGGATGAGTTTCTAATGCTAGACGGACACGCAGGGGAAGATAAATGCTCAGTGGGGACTGGCCATAGAACTAGTACAGATGGGGTCACGCTTGATTCTCTTTCCAGTGTAGTAGCATCTTCCCAGAATATTTTTCCTAGGAAAGGAAAACCGTAATTATGTCTCTTTCAAAATGACATTTTCAATTGGCATCCAGGATGTGCTATTGCAAAATACTGTGTCTCCTAGTCCTGATGGCTAGTTTGATATTAAAGAAGAACAGACTCAATTGACTCAGCATCCACCTTGAATATTTCTAAACCTGGTATCGATATTAAGGAATGTGGAGGGCTCTCTAATATCTCTTTAGATTTACAGGGTCTAGACTGATATTTGCATAAAATAAGTGTTCAATAGGTGTTATCTGATTTGATGGCAGAAAATCATTGCATACTTGAATAAAAACAGTCTAAACATTGTGTAGACACATGGAAGAAGTTAAGAAATACACCTCCATACTAGCACCTGGGGAACACTAAGATTATTGCTATGGAGAAACAAATATCTAGCACAATAGAACAAGAATACAGTCCTTGGGATGATGAAAACTGAAAAGAATACCTTTGGTGTTCTATAATGAAGTTATTTATGGAATGAAACAAGAAAATTAAAAAAGAGAAAAACCCCAGACCTTATTAACAAGCAGCATTTCACTCGCTGGCTTCTCCAAACCCCCTCAAAAGAAGAGTAGATAGCACATCTTTCATGTTCCCCAGGTGTGAACTTCCTGAGCCACACATACCACAGGCTCACTCCTCAGGGCCTTTGATATACCTAGCGTGGTCTAACGAAGCGTCAGACTAACTGATCTTAGAGAAAAATCAGGTACCAGTAAAGAAGAGCTGTGCAAGTAGCTCGTTTCATCTTAATTATCCCAAGATGATGCTTCTGAAGTGCTCTCTTTCTTGTCAACACTATCCTTCCTGCTGCACGGGCGGAAGACTTTGATGTCTTGAACAACCGGGCAGCCTCAGGAACCAGCATCAGGACCAGCAGTTAGTGCTGTCGTACTGCCAAAGTTGCTGTAAAAGCAGGAGCCTAGAATGAGTTTGCCTCTTCACTGGAATGAGCTACGTTGTACAGTGGGAGAGGGCTGGAAAGTGACCTTAGGCATCTGTTTTCAGCAACTGAAGTAAGTGTGCTGACTCTGTGCCAAGAGAATACTAGGCCCCAGAGTGGTAAATAACACAGTGCCTCTGCTATCATGGAATCTCCGGTCTATCCATTTGAAGGAAAGGGAAGAAAGGTTAGAAAATGAAAAAAGAAATGAGAGATTATATTATTACTTTAGAAATGCATTAATTACTGCTGAGAAGTCTGCCCACGTCTTTTTAATTAGTTGCTTGAGACCAATGTTAGTCAACAAGAAAAGTCAGAAAGCTTTGCAGGCCTCTCGTTAGCAATTTGCTGTTTCCACCTGATATCAGGACCAAATAGGGTCTTCGATGTCTTGGAGTGTTTGTGCAACCAGAAAATAAGTGTGCAAATGTCCTCTGCTACAATTTAGTCAGTGTCCCGTGTAACCTGCTGGCTGAGAAGCCACCCTAACCTCTGCCTGTCACTTCATTTACACATTGTTCTCACTCAGCCTCTCACAGGAAGGAATATTTTTGAAAGTGCTGCAGACATTATGTGTGAAAAAATAAAGACACTATAAATAGCTTTTTATTTCTAATTGCAACCTGCTGCTGCTCATATTTGGCTTCCTGAAAGCTCTGAAAAGGGACCAACCCAAACCGCTAATAGCATGGGGACCCTGAAAGGATGAGCCAATGTCTACCGCTGAGGGGGAGCAAAGATAGAAAGAGGATGCAGGAGACCTAGAAGGCAATTTCCAGCTTGAAGGAGCCCATTTTTCCAGGATGGAGCCCAGCCAAACAGTGAATGCTTTCCTGGAGTACCTGATAGGTCAGCTCTTTGATGCATCGCTCAAGTCGGCGAGCTCCCCTCTGTGCCTCTGCACTGCGACGGGTTTCGCCCTCCAGTTCACCTTCCAGTTCATGAACCTGAAAACAAACCATGATCTCAGACCACAGGCTGGCAGGAAGCAAGCCAGGCTGGCTTTGTATATGCCAGTTGGCATGATCATTTGAAAGAGAGCAAAATCATCAAGGGAAGATGTGTCCACTCTCTTTCTGGCAGTGGTTAAACAGAGCAACCTCTCTTGGAAAACTGTCTCGCCAAAAGTGAGTTGGTTGAACTATGTGATTTCATAAAAGGACTGTTTAGACTATGAAGGATGTGAAAGGCTAATCCATGCGGAGGTGATAAGCTCCCCCTCTTAGATGAAAACACACACACATGCACGTGCACACGCACGTGCACACACACACACACACACGAATATATGTATATAGAGAGAATAAGCTATATTTAGTGCACCTTGAGGATTCAGTCCATTATTTCCTAATTTTAAGCTTCTTTCTCCACATTTATCTGTGATTCTCTAAAATTCAGACACTGAGTCTATGTCACACATGTCACACATGACCCTACAGCCCTGCTTTGTGAGAGAGCTATAGTACAGACTAACAATCTGCCTGTGGCCTTATACAATTATACAAACAAGGTTAACATAAAATTCAGTCAACAAACATTTTGATGCCTACTACACACCAGACCCCAGGGCTAGGGACACAGCAGTGAACAAACAAAAATCTCTTCCCTTTATAAGTGTATATTTTACTGGGGGAAACACAAACAAAACAAAGTAAAATATAGAAAAAGTTTGATGGTAGTAGATAGTCTGGAGTAAAATAAACCAGGAAAGGAGGAAGGGAGCTAATGGAAAATGCCAGCTCCTTCTCTTCCCCCATGTGTCTAGGACTTTCTCCCTGCCATGTTTTTGAAGCATGGAGCCATGTTCTCTAAGAGGCCTTCCTGACTACTCTTTTAACACTACAAAGCCCAAAGCCCTGAGGCATGAATGTGCCTGGAATCTGACCCAGTCTCTAACTCCCCTCACCTCCCTCCCTCTGCTTCAGCCATACTGTCCTTGTTCTTCCTCAGAGAGGTAGAATGGGGGTGGGAGAGCCAGCAAGTGTGCAGGTTTCTTGTGAATGAAGCCCATTTAAAAAAATCTCTGGATCCTGTCATATAGGAACATGACACATAGTTCTATCAGCTGAGACGTGAGACTAACAGAAACTCCCCTTTACATTAAATACTCGTTAAGTTTGGTGTGTTTTTTAAGTGATTAAAACACCTCAAGGAAAAACTACTTCATTAAAGCAAATCCTAGACATCATATAATTTCACCTGTAAGTATTTCTTTATGTAATTCTAATAGATAATGGTATTATGATTTTGTTTTAAAAATTGACCATCATTCCTTAGCATCAACTGATCCTTAGGGGCCCATTGCTACTGAGTTATCATTGGTTCTCAGCCTTTCTAGTGGACAAATGGTAATTGGCAATAAAATTAAATCTTGTCATCTTAAATTTCAATTGGAAATACTAGTATTATTCATGTAATTTGGGGGAAAAGCATACTTTAACTAATTTGATTTTATGCCTATATGCTTTTTCTCTTATCCTAAAATTCTTGGTTTTTATATATGTCGTTGGATAATTACATTAATGTTTTTGCTAGTAGCGATAACATATTGTTATTTTGAAACTACAAATGCAGTTTGCTTTATTTGCTGTTTTGTTTCGTCCTTCGAAATATTTCGCGAGGTACACAGACAAAATGCTATGATTAAAAGTCACTGGGAATAATTGTTCTTTGTGTGTGTTTTATGACCCCAACTTGATATATAGTTACTTTCATTTGCTTCCATTTGTGTTAAAATTTTAGGAATTGCTTTATTTTCTTGATTTAAACTTGTGTTTTTACTTATGAAGTCTATAAATATTTTATATAATTTTGCAATCAAAATAACTAAACAAGGTGCATTCAGGAGGTCTCTCATCTCCGTTTTCCCCTTCTATGACTAGCTTTTTATTAGTCTTTGTATTATCCTGGCACAATTTCTTTTTGAAAATAGAAGCAAATGTGTACACATCTTCATATTTTTCCCCTCCTTTCTTGCACAAAAGATTATATACTCTCCGTATTGCCTGCACCTTTTATCATTATACTGCTAGGCATGATCTCTAAAACATAATATAGAGCTCTCCCTCATGCCTTTTTAATCAGCGTGACTATATGGATGTGGTACCATAAATATGCATTGGTATTCCATTGTATGGATATACCATAAATGAGCAAAGGCAATACTTTATTTTTCAGAGGCCCTTCTGAGCCATCAAATCCCAGTCAAATATTCTTTCCATCCTGTAGCATTTGTCACATGACCTGTACACAGTCACTGAAATGGATTCAATAATTTAAAAAATCCTATTTTCAAGATAGGTCTTTCTATTTGTTTTTAAGCTCCCTGAAGGCAGCTACTACATCATTTCTGTCAGCCCTTACTATGTCTTCACTAAGTCTTTTTTGATCCTTGATTTAGTTATTTCCCTTCTTTCTCTGACTGTTAGGAAATGGGCAGAGGAAGTAACAGGAGCAAAGGCACAGAAGCAAGCCTGTGAGGGTGTGTGTGAAACAGTGGCTCATCTGGCTGTGGAGAGCCCAGAGTAGGTGTGAGTAGGTGGGAAGAGATGCCTTCTCACATAGCAGGAAGAGAGAAGGCAGATTTCATCCAGTCCAAGAGGAGTGGCCCAAAGTCAAGCAAGAATGAATGAATCCATTGAGATCTGACCATCTAAAAGTGCTATAAGCAAAAGTGACGAGGGAGGTAGGGAATATCTGGTGGAATTTCCACAGGACAATGAGGCCTTGAATTGGGAGTTGTCAAGACCCCATGATTACCCAGGCCAATTCCTACCCTGGATTCTAGTTTCTGGATTTGCTTTCTATTCCCTGTCAGGGCCTTCTCAGCTTCATTCAGGCTTTTTTGTAAGTCTTTAACTGTCTGCTCCATATTCTTTCTCATCTTCTCCAAGTGAGCATTGGTATCTTGCTCCTTCTTCAGTTCTTCTGACATGTTTGCTACCTAGAAAAGAAGGAAAGAGAATGAAAACACCTGACAGCCAATTGATTTTAACATTTCTACCTACAATCTTTAGTTCTTAATCTCACTAGATGCCATGCTTTGCCTCTGTATGTGTAATCCCTTTCCGCCATGCTCTTCCTAACATCTGTGGCCCTCAGGTTTGTTAACGATGAGGCCATCAAGATGGCAGCAGCTACCGAAGAGATTAGGGTGAGGGGTAATGGAAGTAGACCAAAGATGAAGTACCACATGAACATTATTACACGATATTTGTACTGGAAGTAAAATGACCGACTGAAGCAACAATTTTGAATTGAATAAGGCACCAGGACATGTCTTGTAACATAATGCAGCAGGAAAAGTGTGGAGGAGTGCCTATGAAAATTTTTTTCACATCTCACTTCTATAATTCTGTGATTCACAACTGCAAATAAGTTTAGGCTCTAGGAATCTGGCAGCAACAGATGCTGTCAGTGCCAATAATCTGGCACAAGGTAGGTTAATTCTTGCTTGTGAAGCTTGCTCTTGGCTTTGGCTATGAATACAAGGGCTTGGTGTCTTGCTTCAATTATTAAGAACTGTTTCATGAATCTCTCGGTGCATTTAATGTAAGAACATTCCCCTCCCAGCCAAAGCATCTCTGTCTATCAGGTTACCGACCATCTGTATAATTTAAGTGTGAGACGTCTTTGCAGATGGTGAGGGCAAAGAATGAATTATGGAGGCAACTCTCTGCTCTGCTGTGTGGGGTAGAAACTCGGAGCTAAACGATTGGAGAATTCAAGGACAGGGAAGAGACAGTGAGTTCATTTTTTAGCATAGCCAAGAAAACGTC
>NW_006430735.1:2519429-2540729 GCF_000325575.1 Pteropus alecto
CAGATAGAACTCATAATGTGTGACTACTACATAAATTTGTCAAGCAGACTTTGAAGCTCTTTTTATTCCTTTCTATGTGGATTTTCATAAATGTTAAGCACATTAGTTTTCCCTTGGCCAAACATTTTCAAGCTTTTACACACCTCTTTTCCACCAGAGAGCAGAAGTGTCTGCCTTGATACAAAATGGCTGAGTGATAGGCATGCTTCCCCATTCTTCTGGATTCTACAGTGACCTGGTAGCTAGGATTTTGTGCAAACATTTTGTTTAGCTCCCCAAGTGCTAAATAACTCAGGCAAATACAGACAAAAGCTCTTCCCCTTTTTGAATTTCAAAGTTAATAATGTAAAATTGAACTGAATATCTTGTCTCCCCAGTTCCCATATCCTTTTAAGCAAGAGGATCAGCTCCCATTCACATGGCAAGGTCAGGGCTGCTGCATATGGTTGTGGATTTGGACTACACAAAATCACTTGATGGGGATGGGGTCAGTGGAGGCTGAAATCAAGACCAAGCTCCCCTCGGCAAGGGACCTGCAAGGCTGGGTCCTCCGGACACACGCACCTCTTCCACCACCTCCCTCCCCCAATCTTCCCTTCATATTTTCTTTTTCTGAGTATCGCCTTCTGCTTGCCAAACCCTTTGAGAGAAGTGCTGCATCTACCCACAGAGAGTGCCCAGGGGGTGGCCTTTCTCCAGTTCCCACAAGGTATAGTTAAGGCTGGCAGCCAACTCTGAGCTTAGTGTCATTGAGGAAAACCACCACCGCCAACAATTCTAAACTTGCAAATAAAGAAGGCACACAACAGTCCTGAAGCCTTCTTTACCAACCTGATTCATTGTCATAAAACCATTAATATACTCTAGGAAAATAGCTATTTGTAAGGAAATACAGGAAGAATTGTTTCTAGACACTAGATATATTGATTCACAAGTGGAAAGTGTCTTCACTTAAAAAAAATCTCTGGCTTTCAGAAGGTTTTGCTTATAGAAATTCAACTGCTCTTTTTCATTGCCTCAGGAGGCTGAAGGGGAGGAGCTAATTGGCCTAATTAGCTCCTAATTTTTTCAAAATGGGAACAGAGAGCAGAGGGTGAGCTAACCTCTTCCTGGCTGTATGGAGAATCAATGGAATCCTTTTTGGCTGCAGATTGGGCTCTGCCCCTTGGCTACTGTTCCAGTCAGCTCTGGAGGGCAGGAGTGAGCAAGCAGTCAACACACCCACCTCAGTGGCTGCCTTCTTGGCCTTCTCTTCTGCATTTTGACATGCTTGCACTGCCTCCTCAGCTTCCTTTTGCATCCTGGCAACATCAACCTCCAACTTCTTCTTCTGGCTGAGCAGACTTGTATTCTAAGGAAAAGCAGCAGTCTTGTTAGGCAAGGTGAGACCAGACATGCAAACACAAGTTGGTCTGTTCAGGACATGCAGTCGTGGAGACAGAGGGCCAGGAGTGAGTTTTATTCTAGTCAGCCACACTCACATCAGCAACACTTGGAAACCTGGGAGGCCACTTTAGAAAAGTCCCTTGCCATCAAAGGCATACTTGAATGGAAGAGATTTCAACCATTCCGTATCAAAGTGATGGCAGCCAGAATCAGAGAGAAGAGATGGATCCAGATAAACTAAAGCCCCAAACATGTGTTTGGTTTTCAATCTGTTGAGCAGTATGTTCTTCAGCCTTTCATTCTTTGATGGGGTAGAAGCAAATGTCCTATAGCAGAAGTCAGGGTCAACTGTAGACATTTGGGGAGCATGATGTTCCAGGAAAAAAAATCTTCCTCTTTATCTACCTCCTTTCCTATTAGACTTTGCAATGAAGAGGTAGGAAGAGTAGTTCAGATGAGCCTTGTCCCCTAGCCCTTAGAAACCCCACTACGCTGGAGGATTCTTTGTTCTGTGGCTGGCGCTGCCCTAATTCTTTCCTTCCTGGAGCTCATTTTGCTGCTATTTGTTCTGTGTTTGAAGCACAGCTTTTCTGAGGGTGTGAAACCTTAGCATAGAGAGTGTATATAAAAGACATGAGCTTTCTATTTTTTATCTCTCCTCATTGTCCTTTTATTTTCCTCTAGCTAAGAACTCTTTTGGTGGCAGGACTGAGACTTAGAAATAGAAAGATATTCCAGGCTCACAGGTTCTACCCTGATTCCCTGATGGCATAAAGCATCTTCATCAAGGCTGCCATCCTCTGTCCTTACAGAGAGCTGGGATCTGTGCACTCCCAGGCTTTCCATTACCATGGGTATGGCCTGGGGTAAGGGGCAGGAAGGGTTAAGTATATTTTCCTGGAGAATTTTCTGGGTGCTCACTGCACATAACTCCTTAGGATCTCCTTCTTTGTGAAGGAAGGTACAGATACAAATAATCTACAGATATAAATATTTTGTATATAGAATCATATCAAATCTTCTAGGAAGATAATAGTTGAGACTTCTATAAGCTGAATGACTCTAATTGATTCCTTTGAGGATGAAAGGAGTTAGGGAGTCTTGTGTGGAAGGTTAATCTAGATTGTCACAGCTCGGGTTTGAAAAAGAACACATGTAATTGGCCAAGATGAAGTTTGGCCTCATAAGTTTTTTCTAGGCTAGCAGTCTGAGAATTCAGAGAGGCCTAAGAAGGTTCCATAAAAGTTTCATTATGTTATCAAAAGACTGATAGTGTTCTAGTAACTGTAAGGTGTCCTGCATGGTTAAGGTAGGGGAGAGGTTCTTATGAGCAATATATCACCTAGGTCTACTGGTTAAATGGTAATCTCTGGAACTGCGGTGTCACCTGAGAACTTGCTTGATTGCTGGGTCCCACTTCAGAGATTCTCTGATTAGTGATCTGGGGTGAGAGCTGAGAATTTGCATTTTTGTGTTAGTTTTTCTTGTATACCTAAAGTTTCAGAAACTCAGCCCTAGAGACCAGGTCTCTACTGCCTTTTTTTTTTCTTCCAAATCCATCTCCTTATCTCTCACTAGGACACTGTTTTTTTCCATCATACTGGGACTCACTGATGCATTATCAATTATAACATGCATGGCAAATGATTTGTTGCCAATAGCTATTAAGTACTACAGATAGTGAATGATTTACTTTTTAAAAATTCAATATTCTACTTTATAAGAATCCCACCCATTGTATTTAGATCAGCTTTCTTGAGAGAGAAAGAAATGTTGATGCGAGTTAGCCTGCTGGGAATCACACATAACCTACAGCCTATTTGTTCTACACCACATGGTATCCAAATAGGATTGTGTCATGAACATGTACACAAAAGTCAAAGTGTAGGCACAAACTAATTGCAATGCCTTCCAGCTGGTACATCTTTGGTTTATACTTCCTTTTTTCTCAGTGGGTATATAATTGGCATTCTAGGAGAGGTAATTCTTTGTGATATAGAATTATCCTGCACCTTGCGGGAGTATTAGTATCTCTAGACCTTGCCCATTAAATGTCGGTGGCACTTTCCAGTCACTGTGGCAACCAAAATGACCCCACAAACATTTCTAAAGGTCAAAAAGTGTGGCAGTTCTGCCATTAGTTGTTTTAATTCATCCTTCACAACGATCATGAGAGTAAACTTCCTAAAATGCAAATCTAATAACTTCACTTTCAGCTGCTCAAAATTCTTCCGTGGACCTTTATTAGCTAGCTGCAAGATAGAATTCATATTCCATCAGTCTCAGATTCAAGATCCCTGGTGGCTTAGCTTTTAACATCATTTCTGTTGATCTCTCCTACCCCCAACCACATGCTCCAATGAGTATGTCGATTTCTCTTAACATTTCCAATTCCCTCTTCTCCCTGTGCCTCTGCCCTTGACTCTTCTTTCTGACTGACTTCTTACATGGCCTTCAAGACTCAGATTAAGTATATCGTACACCTACCTAAGTCTAGGATTGTCCGAGAAGGCTTTCTGTAGGGTTGTGCTTGCTCTATCATGATACAGCAGTGCACTAGTTTGTTTACTTGGGTCTTCACAGTTTTAGGACAATGGAGATGTTTTGCATTTAAACCACATGTACCAGTCCAGGTTCTGGTGGGTACCCTAAAAATGTTTGTTGAATGACCCATTTACTATATTTGTCCTAATCACTATGGTTTCTCCTGGTTCTATGAGAATGGCAAAGATTCTAAGAATTTTCACTTTGTGTCAGTTATGTAACCTTCCATGAGAAGCCAGAGTCCTGACAGCACATCATCTCTGTCAGCAACAACAGAGAACTGTTAGGTATCTTCTGGCTCTGAAGCAAAAAAAAAAAAAAAAACCTGGAATGCTGGGAGAACATGTAGCTTAAAGAGAATAGGAAAAGCAGGCAAGTGGTTCTATAACATTTGAGAATGTTCATCCCTCTCTCCAACGTGAATGTCCTGATAGTCCATTTTTCTAGCAGAAGGCTTAGTGTTAGGGTTAAATTGTGTCCCTCCACCAAAAATATACGTTGAAGTCCTAACCCCCAATACTTCAGAATGTGAACTTATTTGGAAATGGGTCTTTACAGAAGTAATCAAGTTAAATGAAGTCATTAGTGTGAGTGCTAATCCAATATGATTAATGTACTTATAAAAAGAAAAACTTTGGACAGAGACAGATACTCAAAGAGGAAAGATATTTTTAAGACACACAAGGAGAATGCCACATGAAGGTGGAGGATTGGAGTAAAGTATCCATAAGCTAAGAACACCAAAGACTGACGACAAACCACCAAAAGCCAGGAAAAGGCAAGAAAGGATTTACCTAGGAGCTGCACAGATAGCATGGCCCTGCCACCACCTTAGTTTCAGACTTCTAGGCTTCAGAAATGTGAAAAAAATAAATAAATGTCTGTTGTTTTAAGCCACGGGTTTGTGGTTCTTTGTAAGAGCAGCCCTAAGGAACAAATACACTTGGGAATAAATGAATAGTGTAATCACTGCTCTGCTGCCAATGGCTCACCCAAGGTTTGACAGGGCAGCTGTGTATGGTTCCAGGCTGACCATATATGGAAACCAGTGCTTTCGACCAGCTGATGCAGCTGGGGAGTTTATGGGCCCCACCTGGGTATGGAAAAGATTGATTCTTTCTGTGGCTTCCAGGAGCTCTTCCTCTGCCAGCCTACGCCCACGTTCTGTCTGCTCTTGCAAGGACCTCAGTTCCTCTAGTTCAGACTTGAGAAGAGAGTTGTGCCGCTCAGCCACAGCCACCTGCTCCTTCAGCTCACTGTTTAGGTGTGTGCTGTCATCCAGCTGCACCCGAAGATCCTTCAAGAAAAAACGAGAGCCTGGACCCCAGATCCCTCTGGTTCAATAGGATATGCACCTTTGCACATACGCTCTGAACAAACCTCCACTGATTTAAATTTAAGCATGTTCCTGCTCTCTTGTAGACTTTGATTTGTTTTCCTCACTTTTATTGCTCAATACAATCTGTTGCTTGATCCGTGTCCATAAGCAGAGTCGCTCCCCGCCCCCATATTATAATTTGACCCTTGAACAATGGGGAAGTTAGGGGCACTGACCCCCCCAGTTAAAAATCTGCAGATAACTTCTGATTCCCCCAAAACTTAACTATTAATAGCCTGCTGTTGAGTGGAAGCCTTACTGATAACATAAACAGTCGATTAACACTTATTTTGTGTTATATGCATTATATACTGTATTCTTAAAGTTAGAGGACAGAAAATGTTATTCAGAAAATCACAAGAGAAAATATATTACAGTATTTGTTGGAAAAAAACTGATGTATAAGTGGACCCGTGCAGTTCAAATCTACGTTGTTCAAGAGTCAACTGTACCTTGATTTGAGTTTGAAGTTGATTCAGGGACTTTGTTGCCTCTGACACCCGTTGGTTGGCAGTGCTCAGCTGGAGTCCCATCTCACCGAGGTTCCCTTCCATGCTCTTCGTCAGCCTCGTAGCCTCAATTCTGCTCTTGGTTTCAGAATCTAGACTGGACTGCAGGGAGTCAATAGCATACTGCTGGTTCCTCCTAATTTTAGGATAACATTCAAGGGGAAAAAATCATGCACCCAAATTAGGGAAGGTTACCTGCTGTGTACATAACAGTTTAGGAAACAGAAAAACATTAAAATTCAAGAAAAATTCTGGATAATTAACAAAATGAGTCTAAAAGATTTTCATTTTAAAAACACAGAGATTGAAGGGGTAGGTTAGTTAGCATACGCCATCATAAAAGACTAAGATTCCCAGAACAGCTTCCTGGGGAAGTAGCAGAACTTTTTTTGAGGTTCTTGTGGGGCAGACTTATCCTTATCTGACACCCCCTAAGGGGAAGTCTGGAGCAAATATCAGGATTTTCTAGAATGGCTAAGGGTGAAGGAAGGATGCTTTTCAAGACAGCCATAATATTTAAACATTTTCAATGATAGAAAGTGTCTGAACAAGGCAAGAAAGAACCACCCAGTTTGGAATAAGTCCTGGACTCCAGCAACACAGTTCTAATGGCCTGCAGACGCTCAGCTCCCTAGAACAGCATGGTTATCTTTCTCTAGGAGTTTGCAAGCACAACCAAGGATTAGCTGAGGAAACCAGCTGCTGTGTGGTAGTGAATTACTTCAATATTCCTTCACGATGACAAAGTGACAGATGCTTAGATAATAGATGTTTATTCAGGAAGGCAATGAAAAACTCGAGGATCCCACGGCAATCATTTCCTAACACTCTTACAATGAGCTTGGGGATATGTAGCTGAATTCTGATCAATGGACTACGGGAAGAAGTGTTTATAAGCCTTGCCAGTACAAATTTTTTACTTCTGTGATTCTGTATTCTCTCTTCCCCATCTATGGCAAACTTGGTGGCCACATATGGAAATCGTGGTATCACAAGATGGGAGAAACATGGGAATGATTTTGAAGAATAGTGGCCTGCTCTCCATCCCTACTCCACACTGCACTCTGACATAGAGCAAAAATAAATAAAATGAACAAACAAAAAAACAAACTTTGATAGTTTAAGCCATCAAGATTTGGTGGGTGAGTCAGGACAGATTAACTGCTATAACTAATACACGCTCTGTTAAGCCCACCCTGTGAAACAGGGCCTAGTGCTGGACAGATAAGACAAACATTCTTAGTGCTAGACAGATATTCTTCCTCATAGAGCCTATCAGCACAAACAGTAAAAACATATTTATCTTGTGTCAGAATTAGGTTCCACATTGAATTGTTTTTGAGTTTTTGTCCTGAGCTCTAAGGCCAATCGGGAAGGCATACAGCCTGCAGGGAAGCAGAAGTGTGGTCAAAGTTTCTGACTGGGTAACAGGTGGAAGCATCACTTTCCATGTCCACTTTTCTCCCCATAGCTGGGGGTAGGTCTCAGAAGTAGTTATGGAAACGTATGGGAAATAACACTTCCTGGTTCCAGAGCCCAGACCTAGCACCTCTCCTCTACCAACCCCATTCCCCTGGCCCCCAAGAGCTGAGGTCAGCCTCTCATGCCTATCCTTAGGTCCTGGCCTTTGTTCAGTTTCCAGATCAGAATCCTATAGGTATGCTAGCATATAAAATTAATAGAGACTGTAATGGGCTGAATGTGTCCACCTTACTTTCAACACCCAAATTTATATGGTGAAGTCCTAACTTCTAATACCTCAGAATGTGAATGTATTTGCAGATAGAACTTTTTGAAGAGGTGAGTAAGGTAAAAATGAGGCCGAGGCCGTTAGTGTGGGCTCTAAACCAATCTGACTGGTATCGTTATAAAAGGAGGACATTTGGACACACACAAAGACACCAGAGATGCACAAACACAGAAAGGCCCCTGGTAAGACACAGCAAGTGCGTAGCCATCTGTAAGCCAAGAAGAGAGGAGGCCTCAGGAGAAAACAAATTTGTTGATACTTCGACCTTGTACTTCCAACTGTCAGAAGTGTGAGAAACTAAATTTCTGTTGTTTAAGCTACCTAGTCTGCATTTTGCTATGGCAGCCCTAGCCCATAAGTCCTACAAGGACACACACACTCAACATCACTAAAAGCTTTAAGACATTTCTCTGTGTTACATTGGGGAAACTCATTTTTGCCACTGTTGACTCCTCTTACACAGGAAAACTAAAGCATCGCTAGTCTGGTGTCAAAATCCTCTGTACAGAGATACATTCTACTTAAGTAGACCAACCGAATGTTTCAAACTGTCCTTTTCCCACAGTTGTTTATGAAACTTCATGAGTGCCTCTCGACACATAGAAGCACTGAGGTTTAAGAGGCTCGGATATGATACAGACCTAGAGAATGGCTGCTAGACAATCAACACAATTCATGCAGTGTCAAGATATCTTTAAAATGAAAACTCCCCCAAATACATTTTTTAAGAAAAATGAAGCACTCAGGGCCATGGCAATGTAGTAAGAATTTCCCTCCTGAAATATGAAATACAATTTGAGAAACCAAATGTAAAAAAAAACCAAAAAAAAAACAAAAACAAAACAAAACAAAAAAACCTGAAAACTTGAAAAAGCTATACAGTCAATGCAGTAGGTCCTTTTTTTTCTCTTGCAATACTGCTCATCTACATCAGAGAAATATAAGATGTTTCTTAATTCCAATACACATGATTTGGCTTTAAAATGATTAACAAGATATTTTGCTAACTAAATATCATGTCTGAATTTGAGATCCTACTTCTTGAAGGCACACTAAAATACTTTAGAAATGAGAAGAGATTTAAACATATTCTTCTGGCAGAAACTGGGACAATAAAAGAAATTAAGTTATATGGTGCATGTAAATTAAGACCACGTGACAAAACCTGAGCTTACTGAGTTCAGAGAAGTGGACTATATGGAAGAAAAAGATGATGGAACATTGTTATGTAACTGAGGTACAGGCCAGGGGTAGGCATACCATGGGCTGTGGGCCAAATCTGGCCATGCCTATTTTATTTCCAATGTCTATGGCAGCTTTCAAGTTACAACTGCAGATCTGAGTAGCTGTGACACAGCCCCGATGGCGTACAAATCCAGAAACATTTGCTGTCTGACCTAATACAGAAAGAGTTTGCCTAACTCTTCTACAGGTGAGCAAACGAAAGCAAATAAATGTATTTTGATAAAGAATTTCAGTACCTCATTCCCTAAAGCTCTTTCTATAGCACCTTTCTGCATATGTCTGGGAGAGTAGAAAATAGGCCAGGTGCACCCTGGCCTAGGCCAAGGAAAAAAGCCTCACATATTTCAGCATTTCCTTAAATACCCTGAGTTGGGAGAAATAGAACTGATGATTCCCAAAGATTCAGGACGTATCTGACCAACTTGTTTTTAACTCAGTCTTGGGTCTTGTGCTAGGACTTGACTTACACGGGAGTTATGGCCACCAGACAGTCTTTAAGCTGGCCACTGATGTCAGTCTTCCTCTCTTATGTCTAGGATGGAAAGGATCAAAGCCAGCCACCAAAGCTCTTCCTTTTCTTCCATCAATGACTACACTGTCACCTCCCCTACCTCTAGCTATGCTAACTATAACATTTGTAGAAATTAGGAAAAAAAAATGTTCTTATCCATAAAAGTTTAGAAAGCCTTGGCTAGAATAGCAGGCACAGTGTCTGGCAAACATTATGTACTCAGATATCTGTTGAACAAGTGAAACATATGACACACATACCAGCTGTTCACACTTTTCACTACCAGTAGGCCTCCAGGCCTGCCTCACTCAGGATTAGTCTTCACTGAATGGAAGAGTGAGCTCAGTGAATGAGTTGAGTGAGTTGCCCATCTTGCAACACTGTCAAAGTTTTGCCTTTGCCTCTGAGTCTCTCCAGCTTTTGTGATCTCTTCAGGTTCCTGGGTCCTGTCTCTCATACCCCCTTCAGTTTCTGTAGAGTTTCCCATGGTTTATGTGGACATACGCCCTTGTACTTCATCTTGCCCTCAGGCAATATTTCCCTTGAGTTCTATAATTTACCTGGCTTGTCCTTGATTGCTTAAAATCTTATGCTTTGCTAGAATTTTCTGGGCATTCTATTTAGTTTCCTTAAGATCCCTTCCTCTCTTAGCCCTGAAGTCAGATTATACCAGTGGATTAAATCAAGGCATTCTGATACAATCTGCACTCATACAGAACACTCACATCTAAAGGGTTTGGGATGCTATTTGTGATATTTTGTAAGATATGCTCATTTCTCCTGTCCGGATGTACCTATTATAGTGATTATGAATCATTAACTAAAACTTGTGAATAGCTCACCCCTCCTTCCAGCCCGCCTCTTCTTTTTTCAGCCCCTTCAACAGCTCCTGTCTAGTCTTCCGTTCTTTCTTCTCCAGCCCTAGCTGTTTGGATCTCTGGCTTCCTTTGCACTAAGATTATTATAATTGGTGAACAGCTCTACGACATTCAGATGTACCTGATGAGATGCAGACTCTCTGAGGATTCATTTTTCCTTAGCTGGGTTTATTAATAGACACAGATTTGACGTTACCTGAAATGTTTTTTTTTTTTTTTTAACTGCACAAGGAGACATTTATTTTTGTTCCTCGTGGAAGGAAGTAGGGCAAATATCAAGGCTCAATGTTTTTGCCCTTCATCAAAAAAAATTTTTTTAGACACTGACTCAGAGGCTCTTAAGTAGACCAGAATTCATCACCACAGTCAGTCCTAGAGAGGAAACTGCCAGTGAGTGAGAGCAAAGAAAACTCAAAGCACACAGAGGGCCAAATTTGGCTGACATCCTCATTAAAAAAATGACCCCTGTGGGAGTTTTGTCTGAAAATGGACTATGAGAAATAGGCCAGTTTGATTGTACATGTTAACAGGGTTTTTAAAAATTAACAAACACATTTCAAGCGAGTTGCCAACTGAACCTCAGACTCAAATGATTTTCCTTGCTAACATATGGCATTGACTTAAGAGAACAGCTCAGATAGGTAATATAATCATGGTTAATTCCATGTGTTTATAATTGTGCCTTTGATCTGCAGAGTGTGAAGTCTTTTGCCAACATCAGCTTTCTGATCTTCCTTGCCACCTTCTGTGACATGTATACGGCTGCTTTTACCCCCTTGCTTCGCTGAGAAGCTAAGAAGTGGAATGTCTAGTCATCGGCTTGTAATGATGAAGCTCAGAAAAGATCCTGCCACCCATGAGTCCTGTCTCATTCAGTTTCCTGACTATTAGGACTCAGCTGCTTCAACGGAGATTCAATAAGCAGCTTAGCTCTTGGCTTGCTCCTCCCCGGACAAGTGGCTACAGGAACAGGCAGGGGGTATGTGAAAACGTCACTCTGATCTGACATTAATTTTAATGTACAACACCATATTTAATTCTTTTCCTCTACTATTTAGCATTATCTGTTTCTTGAATTCCCAAGAAATTTTTTATACAAAGACCCAGACAATATACACAGTAATTGTACATACAGTTATGCTTTGTGTATGTCTTTTTTGAGTCTTGTATTAGAGTAGAAGCTGCTCAAATATTTTTTTGAAATCATAAAAATTGACAGTAAATATGTAAAGGTATTCCTTAATAGTAACAGTGGTGAGCTTACTAGAATGATTCTAGTGTAAGCTTAGACTAAGTTTCTTTGATAATATTCCAAGAGAGGTCATAAAAGTAGTCAAACACAACAAGTTCTGTTCAGTCAAGAGTTTTAAAATACACAAAAGTTGCTTATCAAAATAATCTTAAATACCTAAAATTTTCTATTTCTTCATCTTTCTCTGAAAGCTTTCTTTCAAGTTCTTTTTTGGTTTCCAAGAGTTCAAACTGGAAACGAAGAATCTTGCTTTCATTACGTTCCAGAGCTCCCTGAAATAAATAAAAAGCACTAAATTAAGTCCACTTTGAGACAAACTTTTTTTTCTTCTCAAAATGTATGTCACTAATGTAGCTTTCTTTAGATTTGCTGGGAGAAATCTAAGTTCAAATCAGGTCCCTGAAGATGGGAACAGGATGAGAGACAAGTGATTACTTTTATTTGTCATGTCACTTATAACTTTGACATTCTTAGGGTTTTCAGCTATAGTTCAAGGACTAGAGTTCTAAAACCTTTTTAAAGTAGAAAATCTCAATCTTGTCTGACTATCTCTAAACTTTTTAATTTATTACTCTTGACTTTTTCTAATTAATTCTATCTTTGGGATGAATCAATGGAAGTATCAAAGCTAGAACAAGGAAGGTGATAATTCCCCATGGAATCTTTCAATTCTGGATATCATGGAAAAAGTTGAAAGCATTCAAAGAGCAAGAAACAGGACAGTGTCCCAATACTGTCATATGGAGAATAAAGGAATTTAGGATGTACTTGATGTGTAACACTCAGTGTGAGCCATTATCACCATAATTATTACTGCTACATCAAATGGATTACTTTGACAGGTAGGGTGATCTCCTGCCCCTTTGAATATTTAAATATAAGGCAATTACTGCAAGGGTTATTATAAAGATGAGTCAAGTTTAAAATTGTAGCTTTGATTAAATTTTTAAAGCCTGTTTCAAAGATAAAATTTATATAGAACAAAAAACAAACACTTGGAGGATACCGAAGAGGATATTTATGAAGGGCATAAGGAGTGACTGACAATCTATTGGTCAGTTAACAATTGACAGACAATCCTGAGGGCAGGAGTAATTTTTATAGTAGCCACTTTTGAGGAGTGCTTAGTACATACCAAAAATAAAAACTGAGTAGCAATTTCAAAATAAAAATAAAGATGTTGGAAATTTTAATATGGCTTAAGGCTTCGCTGCTGTTCTCTCAACACTACTTTCAATATAAAAGAAAATAAATCAAAGTCAAATGCTTGGATAACAATTTTCTCTTAGGGAACAGCACCCTTCCTTCCTTCAGGGGAAACTGTCACCTCTCACCCTCCAGATTGCACTGAGAAAGTAAATCTTTGAGAAGGTGACCTGGGATAATTTGAGTTTTGTGACTTCAAAAATAATCTGATAAAGTTTCTCATAAAGGCTCACCCAGGAAAATAAATAACTCAATTTTACAAATAGATGTCCAAGTTGATGAAGTATTTACAGATGCGGCTGAAGACAAAACTTGAGAAAATTCGAATAGAATGCCATCTAGTGGTGCTAAATGGTATGCGCACTATAGCCTTAGTCTCACCTTTGTTGCGCTAGTCAATTTAACATACGAAGATGTCTACATGGTATTCAGGACTAAAACCATCCATGCCCAATCATATCTCATTAGGTTGTCATGGTGCTTGAAATTTCTATCATAGGAGTTACTTCTCTGGGTTAAGGTGGTAGCTTTGGAAAGTCTTACCTAGGATGGCCAGAGAACCAAAAGGAATAAATATATGAAACAAGATTTACCAATTTTACAAGGACCACCACACTGCTAAGAAAGGATTCTATATAAAATGTAGAACTCTGTCGCTATAAGAAAAGTCCAAACCTGTAGGGGGTTTTTGTGAGTTTATTTGAGCCACACTGACAATTGCTGACAATAGATTGAGAAAATGCTCTAGAGAATGGCGATCTTGCAGCTTATTTTCTACATTAGCATAAAAGGAGGAAACATGGGGAGGGTTACATGAAATCCTTTGGTGACAGATTAAGGGGGCAGGAGAAAGCAAAGCGAGGAAATCTCTGGGATTGAATAAAAAATAAAATGGAGAGACATACACTTCTTTTACATCGGTGGGTAAAGAAGAGTTAACAATTAACATTTACAGCACATAGAGATGGTATGTGAGAAATAAGATAACCATGAGGGGTTCTGTGTGTGGTCTCATGCTCTGGTGTTGTACCCTGATTAGTTTTAAAAAGATTTTTTAGATGTTAAAAGACAACAGATAGGCTTATGTTGTACCCTGATTAGTTTTAAAAAGATTACTCTGAGATTTTTTAGATGTTAAAAGACAACAGATAGGCTTCCTTGAGGAAAAGATTGACCTTTGTCAAGGAAGCTACAGGCCTAAGTCTTGACTACCTGCCATGAGCTGCTTTTAGGCTAGGAGTTTTTATGTTCACACCATCCTATGTGGTAACTTTCAGACTCTGAGTTTGTAAGGCTTGCCATTCAGGCCTCCCTTGAGTTTGTCAAATTTAGTGTGTGGCCCCCTTATTATCCACACCTTGGAAAATAATTATGCATAAAAAGGCAAGAGTAGTGTCCACTCGACTGCTCTACATGCAGGGTAATATGGGCATAGCTTCTTACAGAAACGTAGTGATGAGATAAATTTAACAGACACTGCTCAGCATAAAGCAGTCCTTTGGAGTCTAGTTTTGCATTATCACACTTCCAAAAGGCCCTGTCTAAAACTGACTGCTGTGCCTTTTAAAAATCATTTTCTCTATTGGAGGGTAAGTGGATAGGGCTGCATTTTAATGTGACTGGGTGCTCATTCAAAGGGTGGGTCAAGAAAATGAAGTTTAGCTGTGAGAAAAGAGGTTTTGCAGAGCTTGTTAACTACTTAATGAGTGTGAGAGGATGACTTCCTTTTAAGTTTTGTCCTCTTTGGCAAAAGGGTTTTCAACCACTAGCAAACACCTAGGGATAAAATCTGAGATTTTTTCCTGAACTTTTAAACCATTTAACACTGAAAACACTCCTGTCAAACAACCTGCACAAAGATGAGCTTTCAAAAAACAAATTACCTAAAGTGTTTTTTTGTTTGTTTGGTTTTTTTTTTTTGTTTTTTTTTTTTTTTTTTTTTTTTTTGGTAAAATAAAGTGTTTTGACCGATTGCTCAGAGAGGAGGAAGTATGAAGATGTTTATTCATTTAACATTCAACAAATACTTATTGAATCTCTCCTACACAAGGCAGTGTTCTAGGCCACTGCTTCTCTCAAATGTTAATGTGAATATGAAACGCCAAGGGATCTTGTTAAAATGCAGATTCTGATTCCACAGAGCTAAGGAAAGGCCCAAGAGTCTAAATTTCTAACAAGCTCCCTGGTGACGCCTGTGCAGCTGGTCCTTGGGCCACATTTTGAGTAGTGAAGGTCTAGGCACTAGGGATAAATTGGTGAACAAGTAAACATGGTTCCTGGGTTCTTGTTTGCATTACAACCAGGAAATTTGTGTCCACTATTGCTTATCCTACTCTATTAGCCTCAATTTCCTCATTTGTAAAAAGAGACAATAGTTTGCTAGAGTGATTACATAAAATAATGCATAACAAGCACTTGGCATAGTGCCTAGCATGTAGTTAACAGGAATAAATATCACTGTGTTATTGTTGTTATTACTAGAATGCAGATCTTCTGTTCTGTCACAAGAAAAATCTTCTTTGCTCCCTGAAGGTTAAATACCTCTGCTTCTTCCAGTGCCACCTGGACTTCAGTCTTCTCTTGTTCAATCCGTTTCTTGACCGTTTCCATTTCACTTAGGTTCTTTTTTCCTTCTCTCACCTGATTCGTCAGATTAGAAATCTCTTCTGGAAAGGGGGGAAAAAAGCAAAGTTAGTGAAAGGAACCAGTCTCAGGTGCATGATATCAAGCACAACAGACTATTCCCAGAGTTCCACTGGGACTGTGGTCATGCCATCCTTGATAAACGAATGGCAAGGCCACCACTGGCACACATGGGCTTTGAATTAGACAAAGGCATCTCTTCAACATATTTTGTCATCTGTCAGAAAGTTGCCTACAGCAACTGGTGAGGATGGTGCCTTTTAGAGGATTGTGCAGTGAACAACCTGCACAACTTTACATGACGGTCCTGCTCTCCAGAGCCATGCCAGATTCTACCTGGCGGTGCTCCAAAACACAGACCTGGAATCCTTACACTTTCAGGGTAAGAGCTTAGCTATCACTACCAGTGGTTGCTGTTTTGTCAGCTGCCGCTCAGTAACAGGATAGGAACTTAAGCATAAACTGGGTCATTGTCTGCCAGAAACCAATGCAATGTGCACAGATAGACCAAAGATCCTGAGGGAGCTCAAGCACTTGAGGGTTTGTGGGTAACTCTCATAAACACAAGCCTTTGACAGAGTATGGCATCCATAAGTGACAAAACCTCCACCACTTGATATTGCTATTGCCATATCCACCACTTGATACTGTTTCGCCTCTTCGGGAAGGAAACCTCAGGGACCTAAGAGGTGCAGATTAGGGCCAAGCAGCTCTGGGAATTAGCTACAGTCCAGAGGCAGTAGAATGAGCTCAAGAGCTTGCCTGCCCTCCTGGTTCAGAGATCGCGGGCTGTGGCGTGACATGACAAGAATTTTTAAGTTACAAAAAGAAACATGTTAGATGGTAATTATCATGTGAATAATAAATCCTTCCCTGTAAGTCCTCTCCAGAAGAGGGGTTCCCAGGAGAAAACTCAGGTTAGTGGTTCTCCAATGGGACCACACCTTAGAATCACTTGGAGAGCTTTTGAAAAAGACCTCTGCCCAAGTCCCATCCCAGGCCAAGTGTGGTCCCCAGACCAGCAGCACTGGCCTCACATCGGAACTTGTTAGCAATGCAAATTCTCAGACACCCTCCTGTACCTACTGAGTCAGAAACTCTAGGGATGAGGCCCAGCCAACTGTGTTTTAACAAGCCCTCCAGGGGATTCAGATGCAGCTAATGTTTTCTAACCACTGTTCCAGCACCTCTCACATGCCCATTCAGTGACCTGATCGTGGACTCTGTAGGTCAACATAGAAAACAAGTTTTATTTATGGCTCCAATAGTAATGAACTTGCTCCCAGGGCACCTTAGGGTTTTCACGCACATCATTGTAGGTGATGGTGTAAGTCGGCAGACCCTTTGAAGAGCTGCTTGGCAGTGTCTCAAAATTTAAAAATTCATTCCTTTAACCCAGCAATTTCATTTCTAGGACTCAATCCTAAAATATTTTTACGTGTCCACGAATTATGTACAGAGATGTACAATATAAGATTATTTATAATTGTGAAAAATCATATCTAAAATGAATAAGGTCTACTTAAATAAGTGTTAGTCATCCTTATTATAAAACACGATGCAGCTATTAACAAACACGTGGTAAGTCTCCATGCATAGGCATGCAAAGAATCACAGAGCACATGGGAAAGTGTCATAGCTCAGTAGTTATAGTGTCATAGCTCAGTGTGTACATGCCAGAATCAAGCTGGCTCGACTCAAGCCTCAGATTTGCTACTTATCTGTTGTGATTTTGGATAAGTTCTTGACCTTACATGACTCAATATTGATCTGCATTTTATAGATAAGGAAATTAACATGTAGGATTGTTCTGAGTATTAAACAACGAATAGTTGTATATAAAACAATGCCTAGCATTTAGTATTTGTTAAATTAGAAAACATATTGAGAAATAGAAAAATAAATGGCGTAGAAGAACATGTAATTTGAGTTAAAAAAATCCATGCAATGATATATGCATGGTAAGTCTTAGTAAGGTCATGGATATAGAGAAATTCTTAATGGTGGCTTCCTTCACAGAGTGGAATTGGGGCTAAAGATAGAAAGATAGTCTCATTTTTAGAATTTCATAAAAATAATATCTTTAGTAACTTATTTTTAAGTATTAAAAATGGAAAAGTTAACACCTGAGTGGAACCATGCCCACGAAGGACAGCCTCGCCCTTGAAGCTGGGGCTCTCTCTGGGCTTCTAGCTCCTGCTCCAGTCCAAGCCTGGCTCAGAGTACCTTGGAGGTTCTTGTTCTCCCTCTGGAGGGTCTCCTGGTTCATGGTGCTCTCCTTGAAGGCGTTCCTGAGCTTGAGGAGCTCGGTGCTGAGGACCCGGGCCTCCTTCTGAGAGGCGTCCAGCATCATCTGAGACTCCTCATGCCTCTGCCTCCAATCGTCCAGGCACTTGTCAAAGTGCTGCTGCTTCTGGTCCAGCGCAGCTGCCATGGAGCGGGCCTTTCCAAGGTCCAACAGGGCGTCCCCAAGCTCAAGCTGCAGGTGGTGCCTGGCCCTCTCCAAGGAGGCATTTCTGGCGTTGGCCTCCCCCACAGCTTCAGCAGCCTCCTGCAACCTAATTGCCAGCTTCTTCCTGAGAAGGAGAGACCCAAAGAGCAAGTGAAGCTTCAGTCTTCAAGAGCTCATCCAGTGTGTCCTTGATTAAAGATAGTGCTTGGGTGCAAAATAGGGTGGCCCCTGATGTCAGCTTAACAGTATAAAGCAAAAGCAGCTCATGGCTGATAATGACCTCCTTGGGCCTATAGAACCCAGTTATCTACTGGCCATCATACCCTGGCTCCTGTGTTTACAGGTCCTTTATCTTCTACACTTCACTTCGCCAACCTGGACTTGGAACTCAGGATCTCTGAATCCCTGTATGTATTTTCTTACTTTAAACTTCAAATAAGCAATTAGGCTTTATTGATGACTTCGTAAGAAATGAGAGAAAGAGAAAGATTGTACTGAATACCCCAACAACAGTAAGCAACTGTTAAGAATCCTTAGGCACAGCTAGTCTCTAAAGAGCTCCTTGGCTACGCTGCTTCCCAGGAACATTCTTTGGCTCTTTCCTGCTCATTCTCTCTCCCTCTTATCATGTGGCTCCTAAACATGCCAAAATTTTCTTTGAATGTTTTTTCCACCTCATACACACAAATCCATCCCATCGTTATGCTCATATAATAGGTCTCACTACTCTTAGGAGGTACTTAGCTCCCATCTACATCCCCTGAAATGGAGTGGTTTATTAAAGTGCCACTTCCACCGCCCTCACAATACAGCGCTTTTGGGCTTTCTAATGGATGAAACGTGTTCTCCTGCTCACATCTCCTGCAGGGACACTGGCAGTGCCATTCTTAGTCACGCATCACAAGTCTTAGGTAAAAAGTACTGTGTGTACCACAGCTTTTTCCAATTTACTGTTATTAAACAGAAGAAGTTCCTTGGGAATTCACATGTGCCACACAACTAAACCAACAGAGCAATGTGGGCACTTAGCCCCTTTGGTGGAATCCTGCAAGAAACCAGTGTGTGTTCAGCATCCAGGAAGGAGCCGGGCTCTAATGACTACTCTTTACTTACTAGCTTTCTAAATAGTCACTTCATGTCTTTCATTCATTTTTTCTTAACTGTTAGGAGGTTCTGATGTACCACATGATGACTATACTTAATGGTACCATATTATATACTTGGAAGTTGCTATGAGAGTAAAGCTTTAATGTTCTCATCGTAACAACAACAAAAGATAATTACATGGGGTAAAAGATGTGTTAACTAACCTTATCGGAGCAAAGATTTCACAATATGTACGTGTATCAACTCATCACATTGTGCATCTTAAACTTATACAATGTTATATGTCAATTCTATCTCAATAAAGTTAAAAAAAAAAAAAGACAGGAGATTCTGATGTTTTACCCCACCTAAAAGAGGAGTCTTATAAAATAATTATATGTGTTTTCACTATTTTAGAAATGCTACATTGGTACCAGAAAATAGGAATTCTACTTTGGGTGACCAACCATACTGGTTTGCCTGGAATTAAAGAGGTTTCACCAGGGCACAGGACTAAAATCAAGCTCATCCAAGATAAACTGGACAAGTTGGTCACCCTCATTTCACTGATGTTGTTGTTCTACATTTAATACTGCTACCACTTTGCTTCTCGACTTGCCAACCATAAGTATCTACTTAGTTGTCTAAAATATCCAATGGACTATGGGAGATTAAGAAACTGCATCTCTATCCTTGGGGCACGTAGAACTCAGAAGCAGTAAACTGGGTCTCAGGTGAGCTAGACTCCAGTAAACTAACCCATATGAACCCGAGCCTGGAAACCAAAGCAGACAGATCCTCAAATTTCTAATGAAAAAAAAAAAATAGAATCCTAAAATTTTTCTGCGGTTCTACCTCCCTGAGGTGATTTAGAGAGAAAACATAATAAAGACAATGCTTTATTTAATCGATGTTTAACTAAATTTAAAGCAAAAATAGTATTCGGATATTACCATGCTTGGTAATTATTTTTCTTTAGTTGTCATGTACGACAGAACAATTTGTTAGTTCCAATAAATCCATGTGGTCGTAAAGTAGTTTATATACTTTCCATCTTTTCTATCCCTCAAAAAAGACCATCAAACAGAATGACTGGTGGGCACTTTCACTCAAATTCTTTAATCATTAGAAGAACAAAAAAATCTTATTTTGGAAGCAAATGCCATGTTTTGAATATGAAGAGCCATTTCAATTGAAAGCCCTAATTTTCTGTGGTCCATAGTTCGTAAAACATCTAGTGCAGGTGTTTTTGTATCTGTCATCCCAAAGCCCTTTTTAAGTTGCTGTGACTATAGAGATGGATCACTTGGTACTCATTCTGGGACAGAATACAGCAGCTGTTCAACAACTGTGCAGCAATACATCTCAAAGATTTAAGTGAAGAACTAAAAAACAATATCTTTGGTGGAAGCTAAAAAGAAATGTATTAATCTGCCCTCAATTTTTGCCAAGCTACCCAGCCAGGGACACATTCTTTTGAGTAAATCTTTAATGATTATAAGCTGGAGTTAGTTTGACATTTTCTCTCAAAGATACACAGTCCTTCGATCTCTGAGAAAAATGCTACAGTGCTACATACTGGTACCAAGTCATGATTCTTTGGGGCCCCAAACTTCTGTAGTTTCTGAGAACTTCTAAAGCCTCTATGTAGTGTTAGCTATAAAACTGATATTCTAACCCTAGAGGTATTCTAAGGGTGATTTCTTTTCAAAGAAACCTCTGTCCCATAAAGCATGATCCTAACATGTTTCCAACCATTCCTGTCCATCTCCACAGACTACTTTGTAGCCTATGAGTTGTACGCTAGGGACACAATGATTTTAATGTATGGAGACCCGTACGTACATGGACTCAATTATTTTGGCGTTCCAAATAAAATATAGGGTTTTAAGTTCCAGCCCATTTTCAAACTATATCTCAAAGTCGCATCTTCTATGAAGACGTCCCTTGTGCCACTAGAAAGAGTCTTTTTACAACCTCACTGTAGTCTTTATCATTTTGTGTTATAATTTTTATTTAGCCCTACTAGAGCACGTCCTTCTTGCCAGTGGTGACTTTTCAGCTTAGGTCCTGGGCTTGTTCATGTACTTGGCAAGTATTTGTTAAATACACGCATGAGGCTTTAAAGACACAGTCACTATTCTCATACTTCTCTGTGTAACTAACTCCAGTTCAGGGTAGCCTTGCTCTACTCACTTAGCATCCTCCAAGTCTTCAGTTCTCTGGATGGTGTCATCTTCATACTTCATTCTCCACTGAACCACATCAGCACTGCCTTTGGAGAGGGCCCGGAGCAACTCAGCCTTGGCCTCATGTTCTTCCTCATATTGCTCTCGTAGAAGGTCATAGTCATGCTTGGCTGACCGCAGGGCCTGTGCCAGGGCACTCTGTGACTATATGGGATACAACATACATTGGAAAAAGGCACCATTAACAACAAAGGCTCGGAGGTGACTTTTT
>NW_006430735.1:2540755-2565049 GCF_000325575.1 Pteropus alecto
TTAATAACAGCCTGCCACAAATTTAAGCAAACCTGAACCAAGTAAGATAATACCAGGAAGAGAATTTGGGACAAGATGAGAAAGAATCGAGTATCTAATTGCTGCTTTTAAAACAGGAAAGATAATTCTGTTTCGGGAAATGCCAGCCTGACTATGTGGGCTTCAACAATAGAATATTGAAGAATGCAAGGGTTGCAAGGGGGACATTCACTATTGTTCAGGCAACAGAATATTGAAGAATTCAAGGGTAGCAAGGAGGATAGTCACTATTGTTCAGGCAATACGATTCATATTTAGTAATATATAAGATTCAGATCTTGTTTGGACTAGAAAGGACCACTGAGATTGAGTCTAGCCTTTTCATTCCATTGATGAGGAAAACAAAATCTTTTTCTTTCACAAGTCAGTCTGAGAACTTTATCTCATCACGTTAACAGAGCATCATCCAATAGAGCTTTCTTTAGTGATGAAAACATCCTATATGTACACTGTGCAATGTGGTAACCACTAGTCATGAATACTCACAATGTCCCCAGTACAATGTGTGGCCAAAACTAGTCATGAATACTCACAATGTCCCCAGTACAATGTGTGGCCAAAATTTTATTAAATTTTAATTAACATTCATTTAAATTCAGGTAGGTACCTGTATTGTAGCAGTGACTACCATATTTACTGGACAGCAGAGCTGGGTTAAGTGAACATTTTTAACACTTACATGGTAGTCTGGTTAACCTAGCAACATAATTCCTAAGAAATGATCTAGTCTAGTGGGAAGAACCAAGGTCTCTCTGCCACTGCTCATGTGTCTTTTGTGCAAATTAGAAAAAAGGCATATTCTTTGGTAGATGCAGCTCTGAGAGCATGAGGTAGTTAACAGCAGCCTCAGCCAGATACCCTTGGATGGCGAATGAGGAGTAACAATACACCATGACCCTGAGAAGGGTGCAGGTTTTGGAACCTGATTAATTTGGCTTCTAATGTGAACCCTTTGCCTTATTAAATATATATATTTTTGAGCACTTGTTCTAGGCATTAGTGTTTGAGAAGTAAATGGGACAAGGAGAAAGTCTTTGCCCTAAAGAGACAAAAAAGAGTGAGCAGATACAAAAGAAAACATGTAAGCAAATTAATAAATAAAATAGCTAACAGCAGTAAGACAATAAAACAGACTGACACGATGTAGAATGTTTGGTTCCCTCTCATCATCCCCAAAGACCTTGGGAAAGGAAGGGCCTTCAAGCATTGGGAATAGCAGCTACAAAAGTCCTAGGGCAGAAATGATGGTGGCTTTTTAAAAGGCAGAGAGGAGGCCACAGTGACTAGAGGGGAGTAAATGAGGGAAGCAGATGCACGAGGTAAGGTCACAGGAGGAGGCTGGAACCTGAGCAAGGGGGCCTTGTAAGCCAATTGGAAGCCACTGGGAAGGCCGCCAGAATGATGTTCTAAAATATAAATCAAATCATCTCACTACCTGCTTAAATTCCTTCACAGTCTACTACTAGCTGTATAACCTTGGGCAAGTTATTTGTCGTCTCAGAGTTTGGTTTCTTCATGCTTTATAAGACATGCTTTCTGGCTGCTATATAAGACATATGAAGATTGAGACAATATGAGAGAAGTATTTAGCATAATATTCGATGCATAAACCATGGTTGTAATTTTAAGTTTATATATAATATGGAAAATAAGGTAAGTAGAGAGAATAAAATAAAATATTTAAAAACAGAAGTCTGAAGACTCAATGATCTTCACCCTCAGAGTAGATGCCTTTGCAGTAAGATTATATATAAGTGATGTACTGCGGGGTCTTAGCAACAAGATGTGTTAAAGACAAACTAAGAATTGGCTTGAAATACAAGAGCTCAAAGAATTCATCTTTCATGTTAGTCACTATGCTTTCACCTTAAGGAATCACTTTTACTAGGGTCACTAGCAACATTATATTTTCTCTTAGGAAGAAATTACTAATATCTATAATTTATTGACAGTTTGAAAGTAATATTGATTTCATTCTGGTCTTTTGTTTAATTCCACTGGTGAAATTCAAAATTGATTTCATTCTGGTCTTTTGTTTAATTCCACTGGTGAAATTCAAAATCAAAGAATCATGAAGAGCCTTCCTGACTTTCTGTTCTAGTAGTAGTGCAAAGTGGAAGCAGCATCCTTTGCTTGCTCTAAACTGACAAACGGAAGAAGCAATATGAAGCACTGAAAAAGATCCTTCAGTGATCAGAGTCTTTTCCAGCACATATAAGGTCCAACAAGTTTTCCCATAACTTCTAGAGCACTCTCCCCTCTTCTTTTACATGAGAAGATATTCAGTCTGACCCACTAAGCACTTTTTAACATACGGTCAAGCTACAGGTGAGAAATAATAAATGCATTACTTTGGTCTCCTCTTTCAGTTGCCCATTCAGTTCTTCAATTTGCCGAGTGAAAGTGCTCTTCTCCCTGGAAAGTTGGTTTATCAGAGCCTCCTTTTCTTCCAGCTTCCTAAGGAACTCACCTACACAAAGATTTCACAAAGTAAGTCACTCATGGTCTTCCTCACACACTGCCTCCTCCAGGGCAACCAGAATGACTCTTACCGACACATTTCTGATATTTAGAAAGGGTTTGAGAGTCCAGTTACTAGCAAAACCATGGCAATGATCCTTCCCAGGACTCACAAGAGAGCCCTAACAAAAAATTGATTTTTAGTAATAAGTATGAGTTGATAACAGAAAATATTAGCTACCGCTTATTGAGAATGTTCTATGCAGTAGGTATTTTGTGCATATCATCTATTTTAATTCCCATAACTCCTTGATAATGTTGATATTAGACTACCCACTTTGCAAATGGAGAAACAGGGCAGCTTAATATGATTGAGATAACAACATGCACAGCCAGTAATTGGTGGAGGTATTTCAAGAGCACATTCTTTCTTCTATGCTATGTTTATTAAGTGTGGCTCTATCAATTTCTGACTATATAATTTTTAGATAATTATACTTCTTGGCCTTATTTATAAAATGAGGATAACAATAAAAGACTGTTAATGAAAATTAAATGAGTGTGAATGTATTTTGTAGACTAATTGCTAAATAAATATTATAAGTAGTCATTAAATAGTAGAGAATGTGACCATGAGAAGGGGAAATTCTATTATACTCTAGTCTACCCTTGCTCATTAGCTTATTTCATTAATAATAGGACAGAAATGCCTTGGTTATTAGAAATGGTACTAAAAGCTGAGCCAATTCTGGGCAAAGAAGTTGCTTCTATAGTACAATTAGTGTAACAATAAAGCTCCAAATATTTATGACCCCTATCTCTCTTACTACAACAAGTTCTAAAACTCTCAGCATTATAAGGAAGCACCTGTGTGAGCTAAAGTAGCAATTCTCAACCTTTTTGGTCTCAGGAACACTTTATATGCTTAAAAATTACTGAAGACCTCAGAGAGATTTTATTTATGTGGGTTTTATAGTAACAGTGTATTAGAATTTAAAAGAATTTAAAATATCTATCAGTTGATTTTAAAATAGTAATAAGAACCTCAATGCTATGTTAATGTGTTAACATTAACATTTTTTAGGGAAAAACCTATATTTTCCAAAACCAAAAAACATTAGGGAGGAAAATGACATTTATACTTAAAAAAGAAAAAAAAACAACTCTGACTTAATGAAAGACAGCTGGATTCTCATATTTGCTTCTGATATCAATCTATAGTAATATATTACTTTCACTGAAGCATATGAAGAAAATTCAGCCTGTCACTGATATGTAGTTGAAAAAGGGAGATATATTTCCATAGTCTTTTCAGATAATTTGTGATCATATTTGATGCTACACCAAAACTCAGTAAACAGAAGTTTCTTAAGGGTTACTTGAAATATGGAATAAACCATATCAATGAACTTTACTCTGTTACATGAAAATTCATGAGTATACCTTAAACTTTGAGTGGATCTTTTACCCACACAATTTTACAACATCATGCAGTAGTGATTTGAAAAATGTGTTCACCAAATTATGCAGATCTTCCAAATGTTGACATGTTTCATTACACAATATAAAAAATCATATTTGTTAACATCACCATGGGTCTCATCAAAAAAGTCTTTAAGACTTGAGGGCTCAAGCTCATGATGGCATGTATGTTTTTTAAAATCTAATTTTTACCTAAAAGCTCCAATTTTATTATTGGCAACAAATGTTGTCAGTTATTTCCTTGACATAACAGGCTCACTTTATCTTTGAGAAAATATCTGCCAAATAACTAAGCCTGAATAAGCATAGTTTGCCAATCGTTCTTTCAAGTAAATGTGATACTCTGCAAAAACTGCTAGCTCAGCTCAGAACTTAATCACACATCTTACTTGAGTATGAAACAGAAGTGCTTTATGTATTCTTCCGTTTGTGTCACACAGAATATTAAAAAGATATACACTCGAGGTCACAATGTAATAAAATTAATTTTTATTGTTTCATTAAGGACATTCTTAAGTAAAACTGACTTTTATAAACTGAGTATGTATTGGTAAATATAAGGATTACTGGTATAGTGTGTTGCTACTGCCTCAACTTGTGATAATGCTCAAGCAGTTTTCATCACTACTGCTTTTGCACCATCAATACACATGACAAAAGAATAAAAAAAGACAACGGCATCTTAGAATTATAATTAATAATATAATTAACCTCTAGTCCCCCTGAAAGGGTTTTGACAATCACTGGAAGTCTGTGAGCCAAACTTTCAAAATCTCTGGGTGAAAACATTATATTTAAAAGGATTCTGAAGAAATGCCAGTCCTTTAGGGGGTTGAGACTGACATGTCACCTATATTACAGAACCAGAACCCATTTAACATGGCTTAACTGATCACATTTACTCTTAGTCTCCTTTGAAAGCAGAATATGATAAATTGACAAGGCAGGGGATGAGGAAAAAACTTTGGTGGCAGTAGCAAAAAAGCAGCAAAAAAACCTGGAGCATAGACCCAGTAAGGAGAGAGGAGGTTTGGATAGGTATATGCAGTACTTACAATTTAATTCACCCAAAAGCCAAAAGGTAAAAATAAGAATTAAAGGAAGGAAAAGTTTCTGCATTCTAAGCAGAATTATCATCTCAGACCCACTTTCATTTCACTTACTTAACTGCCAATTTTCTCATCAAAAGAGTGAGTAGAAAATTAATACCAATAATTAGGGAGAGGTAGGCAATGCCTATCAAAACAAATTTCATTCGACACTTCCTTCAGGGCCAGATATATATAGGGATTCTCCAGTCTTGTCTCTGGACTATGGAGTCCGCACACAGACTACATCGCAAAAAAAAATGGAGATTTTGTAACAAGGCCAAGTGTCATATATTCTGTTGCCAGCATAGGAAGAATCCTATTCAATGGCCCTGCTAAAACCAAAAATACTTTTCTAGATTTCTAGATTTGTAATTTTGCCAGTTCATTTTAATTTAACCTTGACTCTAGATTTTGCATCTAGAAACAGAGGTATCCACTTGCAGAGGTTGTTACACAATTCAAATGATCTTTTCTCTTTTTAAAGTGAGCACCTCTGGTCATCAAGAACATATTATTTCCATTGACTTAGGAATTCCCTCTCTGGAAATATATTACTAAAAATAATTCTAATTACAGGCAAACATCTAGCTACATACTGTTCATAGCAGAGAAATAAGTTACAGAGCAAGATTAAGTAAACTTGATTCTTATGTTTGATTTGAAAAAGCCATTGTAAGTGACTGAATATATGCAAGACATAAAAAAGCTTATAACAAACTGACAAAGAAAAACCCCAGATAGATTATGTGAACAAAAAAGGGGCCACATTCTAAACCTGACAAGCTCAAAATAGGCCTGCATTTTGAGCCTTACAAACTGAGACCAAAAGTAACCACATAGGATGGTTGAAAATAAAAATTCCTAACTAAAAGTGGGTCATGGCAGGTAGTCACATCCTAGGCATATAGCTTCCTTGACAAAGGTAAGTCTTTACCTTAAGGGAGCCTATTTATTGCCTTTTAGTATCTAAGATAACAGACCCTCGGGACATCGGAGTAATCTTCTTTTCCAGACCCCTCAGGCCACAAGCACCAGAGCAGGAGACCACAGAACCTCTCATGGTTCTCTTGCTACCCGCATACCATCTCTCTGTCCTATAAATGTTAACTACCCTGTACTCACCAATGTAAAAGAAGTATCTCTCCATTTTGCTTTTAATCCAGTCCCCACTTTGCTCTCTCCCACCCCCTTAATCTACCACTAGTGGATTTCATGTAACCCCCCTTACATCTCCTTCTATTATTCTAATGTATAAAATAAGCTACAAAACCGCCATTCTCCAGAGCGTTTTCTCAGTCTGTTGAGATTTTGCTTCCTGGCAATTATCAGTATGGCTCAAATAAACTCATGAAAATTCCTTACAGGTTTGGATGTTTCTTATGTTGACAATTGCCAAGATATAAAAGATTGAAAAAATATAACAACAAAAAAGTGAACCCCCTAAACACGTAGCTATAAATAGTGGTTGATAATAGAAAGTAAACCATGGGACATTTTCTACTTTTATTTATCAAATATTTGTGGAGCAGCAGCAAGGAGCAGGTATTGTTCTAGATAACTGACACACATGAGTGAATAAAACAAAGACCTCTACCTTATGAAGCTTAAATTCTGGCAGATGGAGACAATCATATTTATTATGTCAAGTATGTATTTTGTTTTAAGGTATTAATTACTATGAAAAAGAAGCTAATTGAGAAAGCAGGGGGGAGTGCTCAAATGTCACCTTCCCAATAAGGCATATCCTAACTTCCCCCAGGGTGGCAGTGTGCCTGGTGTGTTCAAAACAATAACAAAGAAGTCAGTGTGGCCAAGGGAAATGAGAGAAGGAAAAGGAGTAGAAGAAGTCAAAGAGGTAATAAGGGGCCCAATCATGTGGCCCTCATAGGCCATTGTAAACACTGTGGTTTTTACTGAGTATAATTTAAAAAAAAAAAAAAAAAAAAGAGCATGGGTTTATTTTTTAAAATGAGAAAAAATGCCTATTTCAATTTCAAGGAGGTAGACATTATAAAATGTCATGTCTTGTAGACTGTGTAGACAGCCCCCTACCATCTTTTGATCTTGAGTGTTGCTTCAGCCAACTGCATCTTGGTTTTCCCCTACATGGAAGAGAGATAGGCAGGGCCTCCCAAAGTTGCACAGAGGTAATCCTTCCCAGACAAGAGCCTGTGTGTTGACAAGGGTGTATCAGAGGCCTCATTCGTCCCTGAGAATTTTTAAATGCCTACTCAGACTCAGTGGTTGGTTCATTATCTCCTCTGTCTCCCCACCAGTGTGTTGGGATTGAGGCTCATTCACAAATGAAGCAGCATGCTTACTTACCATTCTCACTCCACAGCTTTGTCTTCTGGGCTGTCAGGTCATTCACCAACTGAGTCACTTCATCTAGTTTTACACTTGCTTCTGTCAAGCGCTCTTTATACAGACTACAGAGTTTCTCAGTATTAGCCTATGAGTTGAGAAAGAAAGGTTGCACATGGCTCATAGAATCCATGCTGAATTAACTGCATAAGGAGGGAGAGGAGGGGAAAGGAGAGAGATTTCTAAGACCACTGTGCTCTATTCTTCCCTGAAGACCACAGCCAGCATTGGGAAACCACATCTTCTAATTTAAGCAAGCACAATAAATTTACGGTCTGGGCCTCTAAGAGGACCAAACTTCTCAGACTACAGGTATCAACAGAGAAATCCAACTCTCTGTGTATTAGGACCCTCTCCGGAATTCTTTGTTTTTCTGAAGGGAACATGTCAAACATTGATGAAGCACAAAATCGCTTCCTGAAATTATATTACATATTTAACTATCTTTCTCTACCACTAGAATATAAGTTTCATGAAGGTAAATATTCTGCTTGATCACAGATATAGCTCAAGTGTCTACAATAATGCCTAGTACATACTAGTAGCTCAATAAACAAGGGGGTAAATGCATAAGGAGGAGAGGGAAAGGTGGGAGCAGGTGAAGGAAGAAGGAAGGATATCCAAAGGGCTGGCCAAGCAGGACAGGAGAAAGTAGATGGATCTGAGCAGCAATCACTTATATCTCCAAGGCCAAATAAGTGCTTGACACAAAATAGGGAATTAATAAATGTCTAAGACACTCAAATTTTGCAGATTTTAGTGAAAGGTTGGCCATCACACTCACTAAAGTTTACTTAGAGGTCACAGTCAAGCTTTCTTTATAAATCCCAACTCCTAAACTTTTTTTTTAACTTGGTTGGGCTATTATCCATATATTAGCAAATAAGTGAAGAGCCAAATCAGGTGCATGCCCATTTGGAGGCTAATGAGGAAAGTTGTATAGTTTTAGCTCACAGATGTTCTATAGCACACCCAGGCTTGCTGTTGTTGGTAAAACCAGACCTGGCAGAGATTCCATGGCCAGCCATGAGCATCACATAATTTAGAGCATCAATGTTAATGCCAAGCACACTCAATTATCCACACTCTCCAAAGCTATCAGAAGAAATCTGTACTAGTGATGAATGTAATCATGTTTAGATGGTCTGAAATTTAGAATTATATTTGGAATATTGAATATGTTAGTTCTCACTTTTGAAAGTTGAAACCGTCGTTGCTTTCCTTACAGTATCCCTTAAGAGTTCACACTGACTTTGTTTTATGAATGAGAAAAGTGTTAGAGAAGCTAAATACCTTGCTCAAATTTACACAGCTAGTAAGTTTTAGAATTAGAGTTTGAACTGATAACTGCCTGTGCAGATGCAAAAAAGAAAAAGGTCAAAATACTATATTCCTAAGCATCTGTTATATGAAGTAGGAAACTGATGTCCTAGTTTGCGTAAATTGTCATGAATCCTGGGTCCCAGAGGAAGCTGGATAAAAATATGGTGACTGTGAACCATTCTTACTTTGTCTCCAATAACAAATGATTCATTAACTGAGCCAGGAGAAACACATCCAGGTGTGAGAAGTGGCATTTCTGTTTATGGCCCTGAATATGCTATGCTAGGCACCTGTTTGCTTAGGGTGAAAAAACAGCTCTCTATAAGATAACCTAGTCAATGGTGTGTGGAAATGGCAAACGAAGGAGCCAGAGAATCCCATTTTCAAGAGATGCCTGTGTGGTAAAGCCCAGCTAGGTTGTGCATATCTGCAGAGTAGGCAGACACCTGGGCAGACAGAAAAGGCACTTGCTCTTAGGCATAGTTTCAAATGGTAGGTATCCATGGGCACTGCTAACCACTGGTAAAGTGTTTTCAATTTACAAAGTGTTTTCATAAGCAGGATCTGAAAATGACAATGGGCTTGTCCATCTAAAGGTGGCCTCTATAGAAACATAACATTCAAAGTGGGTGTACCTTCTAAAGAACTTTGAACCTAAGCATAAAGATGGATACTAAATTTCGACACCAGGAAAGAAGAGGTTAATGGAATAAACTACATTAACCTTAAAGCTTGTTCTTAAAATGATGCATAAGAATGCTGCCTCCCAGAAATGCAGGAACCAATGGGAATTCAAAATGATCAAAATAATTGTGAGATTGCCTATAGCTTCTAAATTTCCCCAGGCCTATCTGTCAGCACAATATGCTTTTGAAAATGCTTCCGTTTCCAATGTACCATTGAATAATGGCATTTCTGGCATTATAATGCAGAATAAGATAAAGTAAACAGTTCAAGAAAAAGTTCAGCATCATGTATATGCCTATGAGAGTGAAGAATCTATTTATCCTACCAACAAATGTTTAAGGCAATAACAGAATGTGGTTACCCAGAGATACACACGGGATTTAGAGTGGAGGCCCATGTCTTCCATACGATTGTGTGACCTTGGACAAGTCACTGAACCTATGAGTCACAGAATTCCCAAGAGGCATGTGTAAAAATTAATGCTAATAATTTGGTGACAGACCATGCAAAGCATGTAGTAAACATGAGTAAAATAAGACCTAGTTTCTGCCTTTGAGATGCTTTCTATTTAAGCAAAGTTTAAAAGACTATATAATGCAGCAGTACAAGAGTGCTGTAGGAATTCAGAAACAAATAAATTTTAATGTGAGAAGTTGAAATTGAGCATTTCAGGGAAAAAGTTTGGTTTGGAAAAGGCACATTTAGTTTGGAAAAGGCAGAAGTTTGGAGTTCACTTCTAAGCAGGGATATGATTCGATAAAGCCATGTCTAGAAATGTTAATATGGATATGGTATAGGATGGATTGGAAAAAGGAAAACCAGAAGCAGAAAAGATAATTTAGGAAATTCCTGCAATAGTCCAGTTAAAAAGTAATGAAATCGCTGCATGTGAGAGGGAGTGAAATGGAAAGCTGTAAATCACAGCAGAATTGACCTGCTGTAATAATTGACTGGAAAGCAAAGAACAAGAGAGGAAACAAGTAATGAAGTACAGGCTTAGAGCATGGGTTATGAGAGGAAACAGGGTACTAATTACAGAAATGTCCATAAGAAACACCAGCTTCAGGAGAAGGTGACATGCTGATTTGAGAAAAAGAAATCGTTATTTACCTTTGAAAGAACAATTTAAAGGAATACTTTTTTTTTTTTTAAGTGGGGGAAATAAAAGACATTGCAGGTTAAAAGAGTCTGGAGGTAGTGAGGTTATATGCCCACTTGTGGGAGGTAATCTCCAAGACAGCCTCCCAATGAGCCACATTGTGACTTGTAACTGATGGGAGTCACATGAAGTCGTTCACTGCATTGTAAGTCTCCCTCACAAGAATCTTTGCACTTTCTGCCTTGGTCTCTTAGAATACATACTTGGTTTTAGTGCCTTGAATTGACATGGAAGAAGTCTAACTCCCCCATGGCTCCCATGCTGTGAGCAAGCCCAAGCCACATGGAAAAGTCACATGGAGAAAGATTTCCAACCAGGCCCTGGCTGTTCTAGCTATCCGAGGGCAGGGGCCAGACATGTGAGCGAATAAACCCTCAGATCACCCCAGTCTCAACCATCATCTTAGTTAAGCCTATCTACCTCCAGAACCAAGAGAGATAATAATAAATTATTGTTTTAAGCTACAAAGTTTTGGGATGATTTGTGATACATCCATACGTAAGTAGAACACTATTCTTTAGTCAAGGAGACAGATTAAGATAGATATGGACAGACTGTTTTCCTCTGAAAATCCAATCACTAGCACCTGAGGAAAAGCCTTTATTTTAGTTTATTTTGGATTTTTTTGAATGGATGAATAAGAGTTATGTGGAAAAATATTTTATTTTTTGGGTCAAGAAGAAAAATGGATGCATGAAAAGAAAAATATAACGTAAGGTGAAGAGAGAAGTTTTACTAAATGCTCTTGTTCTTATCAGTTAGGTCTTATCATTTATTTAAAAGATGGTTCAGAAGGCAGGATTAGAATCTGAAAAAGGATCTTGTTACTGTTCTAAAATAAAACTTAAAGTAAGTTTTAAGAATACAGAACTTCTGAGCAGCCATGAAATTTTACAGGAAGTTGGAAAGAATAAAATTCATACCTAATTAGTATGGATTTATGGTGAACCTATTAATAGTTTTAGGATTGCATGACTTCCTACTAAAATGTGCAGGAACAGAAGCGTTTCTGAGGATAAACAAGAGAGTATGGAGAGAGTTAGGTCTTCCACGATCTCACTTGATTTGAAGCCTACAGGGCATGGAGAGAGAATGTTTTCATTGCTGAGTTAAAGATAGAATCCATATAAAATGCAGAATACAACAGAGACAGTGGAGAATGAGCAGACCTGAGTCCTCACAAGATTTATATTCTAAGATATTGGGAGTGGGGCAGCAAAAAAAAGCAGAGTGACCTTGTTTATTTCTTCTCAGTGTTGTTGTTAAAGGGAATTAATACTAAACATTTTAGGAGCCACTCAATCTCTCTGAAGAAATTCTATATTTTTCTGGCCATGGTCCACCAAAACCAAGCTTTATTGTTGGTTTGTCTCTTTCCTAGATAACTTTACAAATCCTGCTCACAAGAATTTGGCACTATTTTCTCCACTTGACCTAAAGCAAGCCTCCTCTCATTTGCTCTGCTTGACCTCAGCTGCCTGAAGGGAGACTGGTCCTTACCTGTGATTTGATACTAGTCATTTAAGGTGAGAACATGCAGGGTGTAGATAAACAGACTCAGTGAACAAAGAACATGTGATGAAACTTTTAGTGCTGGCTGGTTAAAAAGATGCTGGAGGACGAGAGGGAGAAAAATTTATCTCCTCTCAGCAAAGTTCTTTGTGTCCACCACTCATTCAGACAGACTCTAGAAGTATTTGGGCCACCCTTAAGGAGTGCTCTGAACACAAAGCCATTCTTCAAGAGAGAGACATCACTCATATAACTAGTGGCTTCACTTTTCCAGAATACTTATTTATGGCATCACCAAAAAGAACCATAAGGAACATGGACTGGAGTTCCAATAAAACCAGAAGCCACTATCAGTCTACATTCAGGTGATAGCAATGTGATCTTAACAATGACCCCTGAGCTTAGAACTCCTAATCTAGTCAATCTGAAGAACTATAGCCTCCATTAGCAAATACCTTGAGACATCAGTCTGATTTGTTTTTCTTTTCCTTTCCCTCCTCTACCAAATTCCATGTTCTAAGTCCCGAAAAAGTGCTTGGGAATGTCCATTACCTGAGCTCGGGTCATCTGCTCAACATGGGTCAGAAGGTCATCTGCTTCCAGCTGCAAGTCAGTCTTGTCGTTTTCCAGTTTCTGCTTGACCTGCTGTAGATTTTCTACCTGGCCCTCGAGCTCAGCCAGACTGTCTGCATGTCTCTTCTTCAAAGAGGCAGAAGTTACCTCAAAGTGCAGGGTGGCCTCTTCCATATCACGACGAAGCTTCTGGAATTTTGTTTCCTGTTTCTTAGTGATCTCTAGTTGAGCCAAACTGGCCCCTCTGGCCTCCTCGAGCCTCTCATTCAAGTCTTCCAGTTCTTGGGTGAGGTCAGCTCTCTCCCTCTCTACCTTGGCTCGAGTGGTCCTTTCAGCTTCTAGTTCCTTTTTCAAATGCTGTATTTGAGTCTGTAGCAATAAATAAATTTGACTTTTACTAAAAATTTGAAGTGACAAATTAAAATTGGTGGAGAAGTGGGGACTACTAAAGTGAATAGTAACCTGACACAACTTGAGGCTGAATTATTAGAGAAAGAGAAGTAGCATATTTAATATTCAAGAGCTTTACTGTATTTTAGAAATTTAAATACATATATTTAAAGTTCTACAACTAAGAAAAGTAACATAACACCTTTGGTTCTCATTTAATAGTTAAAGAAGACAGAATACACAGAAATTAAGTGATTTGCTCCAAACTGGTAGTACGACCAGAATTAAAATCTGCAGTTCCCCCACATTTCCCAGACCTCGGTGATGAGCAACTTAAGTTACAAACACGAAGAGGAACTCTCAGTAAAGAGCACTTCCAAAGAAATAGGAAACATCTTCCACCTGACAAGAAAAAAATTTAAAGAGCTTATAAAAAATATCATGAATTTCATATACATAACCTTGCTTATCTGGAATTTGTTTACCTGACAATGCAAACTATTGAGAACTCAGGCAAAAACCTAATCAATGGAATGACTATCTCTGAATTCAAGCAACTTACTTATAAGAAACAGCATCAATTTAATTGTATACACAATTTTGGCAAACTTGATTACTTGATTTCTTAATCTGCAGGCAATTTCAAGGAGCAGGAGATTTAACAAATTAGAATTGGTGGAGGAATGGGGACTACTAAAGTGAACAGTAATCTGATACCACTAGAGGCAGAATTATTAGACAAAGAAAAGTACTGATAAGAATGCTGAGAGCCCAAAATTGTTTTAGTGTAGGGGCAAATAGCTCTACAAATCTTGATAGCATCATTGTATTACATTGAGGCCACTGATGTTCATTAACATCACTTGAAATCATTAGGTGTAAGCAAGAGTAGGGGGAAAAAACAGAAATCTATTTTAGAATATGTTTCCTTTCCACTAAATAGGAGGAACATGGCTTAAAGGAAGTTAATTTTATATCATTCCAAATACATGGGCTATCAGACCTGTACAAGTTGTGACAGAGTAGGTGCTAAAAAAAATATATGATTTCCACATCCAATTAAATGTGATCTCCTTCCAACCAATTATCTTGGGACCAATACCTTTATCCCAAACCATGCTGTCATTAGACCAAATATTTTTGAAACATTTCTTCAGAAATAATCTTTAGAGCATTTTTTAAAAATCATCAAGGATTGATGGATAAATTGAAATTTTTTTTTTTTATAAAGTCAAGTATTGTTTAAAGACAAGCCTGGTGAATATGAGAGATAATTATTCAGAGATTAATACTGTGTCTGAAAGCATGTCCATGTAGTGGCGAGACTGGTTTTCTTATTTGGCTCAAAATATCACAGAACTTATCTGAAAAGGGTTCCACTCATGGACATGGACAATAATAGACTAGTGGTTACCAGAGAATAGTGGGGAGGGGAGAGTAGGTGGGGTAAAGGGGGTCAAATATATGGTGACAGAAAGAAATCTAACTATGAGAGGTGAGCACACAATATAAATATATATATGCTTTACCGTTAAAGTGTACTGCTGAAACTTACTGGATTTTGTTAACCAATGTCACCATAAATAAAAATAAATAAATAAAAAATATTTAAAAATTAAAAATTAAAATTAAAAAGAAAACTATTTTGAGTGATAGTTAATTACTGAGTTAAATATTTATCTCCAAAAGAAAACAATCAACTGTATGCATATATGAGCATTTATAAGTATATATAGTATTTATATTATTTTATAACATGGCCATAGAGTATAAAACAGTCTCATCGTCTAAAATTTATAAACAGCTGCCCATTATCAGATAATGTTTTGAGGCTACACACAGCGACAAAACAGATTTTCAGCATAATTGCCTTCTAATCACAAAGACTAATCATCATAAAAAATTAAATTGCTAACACTGAATGTGTACCATGGGTCGGGCGCTGTGCTTACCACTTACATGTATCATTGCATTTAATAACATTAACTCAAAGGTTATCAGGAAGATTAACAAGTGAAAAAATATATGTCTAGGGTTTAGCACAATGCCTGATTCATGGCACGCATTCAACAAATTAGCTATTTGTTTTAATTATTCTAATAAGAAAATTTAAACTTTTAAAAAAGTAATTTTCCCCAGAGTCACATATCTGTGGAATGCCACAGCTTACCTTTTCTACTTCTGTCTGTAGTTGACTAAGGGCACAAATGCCTTGGCAGAGCGTTTGTCGACTGAAGCACCAATCACCACCCATGTATCTAAATACAGGTACTCACAGGTGTTTGATAAATGATTACCTGAAGCTCTTCAACCGTCTTCTGAAGCTGAGCCACCAGGCCTTTCTCATTCTCCACCTTTGAATTCATCTGACTCATTTCTAAATCTTTCCTGTTTGGAAAAAGGTACTGATAGAATTATACAGAGTAATACGTTTTGTTTAAATATTTTTAGAATTATAGTAATAACACATGAATTCATTCTTATTGTAAAAATTCAACTATGACATCTATATCTGAAGTCTTTTTGGCTGTACACCCAATCTCTGTTCCTTCCCTAGAGGTAAACACCATTATCAGTTTGGTGTGAATACACTCAAATTTTTTTTAAGTATTGATGTATGTTTATGTTTATAGATCAGTAGAAATAGTTTCTTTTTTTTTCTGTGACAAGTATAATATTTTATACATTTATATTTATAGTTATATAACTTATTTTTTTATACGATAATACATTGAAGATTTTTCTGTCAGCCCACACATAGATTGCTTCCTTTAAAAATTAACTGTGACATACTAGTCCATGATTTAGACTTCTGGTGGTTTATTTGTCCATTTCCATATTAATAAGCACTTAAGTTTTCCCAATATTTTGCTTTTACAAATAATGCTATTCATATACATGCTATACTATGTACAAGTGAGTGTTTCTATACAGTGGATACTGAGCAGGGAATTGCTAGGTCAGGTATAAGTATTTGCTTAAAAATATACAACCCTGCCCTTTGATCCCCAGTAGCAGTGTGAATTATTTTTCTACATTTATGCTTAATATTAGCATACTTCTATATTTGCCTAATCTGAGAGAATAGATTAGTATGTCACTGATTCTGAATGTCCTCCTTTATTATTGATGACATCATGATGTCAATTATAAGGATTTAAAAATGGGTAATAAACCAAATGAACTACATGTTTCCCTTGGCTATTTTTCTATTAGGTTGTTCACCTAATTATTGAATTACAGCTTTCTTTTAACATTCTTGATACTCATTTTTTGATATCTGTTGCAAATATTTCTCTCATTGATAATGTGTCACAATTTTATTTAGGTTGGCTTTCGCCACATCAATGTTTAAAATTTTGATGCAGTCAAATTTATCAAAATATTTCCTTTATTTTTTGTGAGTTATTCAAGATCTTACCTGTCAATTTCCTATGATTTATCACCTGTGTTGTCTTTTAATAGTTTTTGTTGTTACTGCAGTAAGAACACTTAACATATGTACCCTCTTTAATATTTAAGTACACAATACAGTATTGTTAAATATAGGCTCAATGTGTACAGCAGACCACTAGGACTTAACCATCTCGCATAATGACTCTATACTCATTGAATAGCAACTCCACTTTCCCCCTCCCTCCAGGCCCTGTTCAACACCATTCTACTGTTTCTACAAGTTTGACTATTTTAGATGCCTCATATAAGTGGAATTATGCAGTATTTGTTTTTCTGTGACCACCTTATTTCCATTTAGCCTAATGTCCTCAAGGTTCATCGATATTGTCACATATGGGAGGATTTCCTTCTGTTTAAAAGGCTGAATAATATTCCATTGTATGTATACACCACATTTTTCTTTATCTATTCATCCTTCAACAGGCATTTAGGATATTTCCCCATCTTGGCTATTTTGAAAAATAGTGCATCTTCTGATGGTTTGTTTTATAGCTTTATTTTTTATATTTAATTTTTTAATACAACTGGATTTTATGTGTGCGAATAATGCGAGGCAGAAATTTAACTTTTACCTCGGAAAATGAATAGCTAATAATCTCAGCACCATTTATTAAGTATTCTATGTTGTCATCAATATTTTGAAATGCCATCTTTATCATGCACTAAGTTTCCATATATATATAGTACATAGCAAATATGGATTTCTGAAATGCCATAGATCTTTGACCTGTGACCTATAAGGACATGAAATATCATTTTCAACTTGCTGAGCTTAAACAAAATATTCAAAATTAAGGGCTAAGGAAACTATCATTATTTTGCCTTTCACTATTCCATTACATTCATAAGGTTACTTACTTCATCTTTTCCAAGCACCTATCCAGTTCAGTAACTTATTAGTAGAATATTAATCAAGCCCGACCACAGGCATGTATAATAGACGCTTATGTCCATAAACAGGAAAACCAGAAGCTCACAGCTGCTCATTTGATTCTCTCCTCTTTCACTATGGGTTCCAACAAGCAATATGCGCCCAGCTTTAACCCGTCCTTATCTTACTCTTGGACCTCACTGTTTTTTCTTTCATTTGCTATATTCCAAATAACTTGAAAATCCCTAATGGTTAGAAGAAAGTCTAGCTAAACAGGGGAAGACAAAAAATACAAGGTGAGAAAATCCATTTCACTGAGTTGTGAAACTAAACGGAGAAGGCCATCTGGCCCTGAGTTCTCTGGGCATCCATGTAAACTGAAGTTTCACTAATTTTAATTGTGTCATTTTGCTTTAGATTGTAAGGTTTAATATTTATACAAAAATTATTTGAAAAAATAGATATGGAAATATTAATAAAGTTGTATCGGGCATATGAGTATTTTTTTAAGTGATCAGAGTATTGGATGTCATTCACATTAGTGTCACTTTTTTATTTTGACTTTTTTTTTTTTTTACTGTTATGCCATTGGTCTCATCATAAGTAATATAAAGTGGGTATTTTTTATTTTTTGACTTGTAGCCTCAAATTCCAATAATTCACATCTCATATGCCTTACACCGTTCATTCGTATTTGCTAGTCAGATGCCTTCTCGGTTATATTTTTCTAGATTATGCATTCACTCTTTTTTTACAGCTATATAATAAAGTTCAGCAAAAAAAAAAAAAAAAAAATTCATTTCCTAGGCTTGTTATCCTCCTCTTCAGGTTTTGAGAGATCTAGCCCTGGAGTCATGAGGATAAATAATATGAGAGAGCTGTTCCTTCCAATATAAGGTCTCACAGAATCTCGTGTCAACACAAAGGTGGCTTACTTCCTCAGCTTTTCTGCAAGCTGCAGCTGGCTGCTCTCCAGGTATGCCATACTCTCCTGGTTCAGCTTTAAATCGCCCTCCAGTTTGCGCTTTTCCCTTTCACAGTTCATTCTCGCTTTTCTCTCCTGCTCAAGGGTACCCTAAAGCTGACAAAAGGAGATATTATTTAGCTAAATAAATAGGTACAGTTTATACTTTACTAGATGTGTTCATTAACTACTTACCTTCTGGAAAAAAAAATAGAAGCACAGATTCTGTAAACAATGCCTAGCTATGTAGATATTTTCACATAAATATTGCATGCACCAATAAGATAACAAAAAGAATCTAGAAATCACAGTGATGGAAGAAAATTTTAGAGATTAATTAAGGAATATACAGTCTACTCTAGGGAAGAAACCAATAATAAGTAGCCAGTGAGGTCTGGTTTGATCGCTTTCCAGTGATGGGAAGTTCGCTTCTTCACATGGCAGCTTATTTCATGGGTGGATAAATCCATTTACTCGAGAGTGCTTCTTCATAAGAAGCTGAGATACTTCTGCAAATCCTTCCCACAAATCTAAGCTCTGCTCCCTGTAGCAACACCAAGCAAATCTGTCTGCATAGCTGTCCTAAGTCTCCCAACTCAGTACTGACCCTTTCAAACAAACACATGTGACATGGCATAATTTGCATATCTCCTTTACTCCCTTGGTACCCTCTTCTAGCCCATAACATTATGTCATACTCTAGCAGCCCCTCCCAAGGTGGTCAGAACATTCCAGTTCTATCTGAATTAATATTGCCAACAATGATATCGAGGTTAAACAGGAAGCTAGATAACAGTTACAATATGGCTATTTTTTTCATTGGTATGTTTACTTTTTAGCAACAGAAGCTATTTCCTGTAAAGAGCGAAAGATATGGAATTTAAATGGGAGAAGAAGGAGAATTTCTGGAAGGTGTGTGTAAAAAGCTGAAAGTAGATAAACTCCAGGAGAGAACAACTGTGTGAGTGTGTGTGTGTATGAATGTGCACACACACAAACACCAATAAATCCTCATATAGAGGCTTTGTGAGACACACAATCAGTGGAAATAGGAAGAGAAGTGAGACAACTAATAGGTAATAGAGGAAATTGATAGAGAGGCATGAGGAAAAAGAAGCAGATAATAATCATAAAACCTAACCACCCTTGTCAGCAATTTTATAAAGGCTAAGCTTTTGGGACTAATAAGAGGATGAATGCATACACTATGTCAGCTGGGGAAGGGAAAAGAATGATGAAGCTACCTATTGAAGCTGGTCTGAAATATCTTTATTTCACAGGGTGTTTGGAAGCAGAAAAGGGGTACCATCTTTAGAATCTTACAAGTATTTCCCAATAGTGTATGTAAAACACAGCTTGTGATTTATATATCTTTCAACTATAAACCACAGTCTCCACTGGAGACACAACAGGGCCTTTAAACCAATCCTTTAACACTAGTGTCAAATAGAGTACCAACACATCTATGGGGCAAAATACTAAGTTCTGTGGGAAAAAGTCAGTCACTTAGAGTGCTAATCCTTTATGATTCATCCCAGTGTTCTTCCTCCCCTGCCCAGAACTGTTATGAGAGTTGCATTTAAAAACTGTCAGATTACGTGCTGCAGTTTCTCTATACTGTAGTTCAATATACATTAAAGAAAAAAATCACTATCTCTAAGTCATGAGAGAAACAAACCATGTTACTAAGTTTTTCTGAAACTGTCAAGATAAATTAACTAAATAAAAATTGAAGATATATATATAGATAGCGAGCGAGCAAGCACTAACCAGCTAGATATATCACTTACTTCATCCACTTGCTGTTCCAATTTCACTTTGGCTTTGCTCATGTTGCTGAGTTTCTCTTCCTCTGAGTGCAGGTCATCAAGGGTCTGCTGATGGGCTTCCTGCATAACTGTGGTCATTCTGTTAAGTTTGCTGATATCCTCATTTAGAGACTCTACTTCCTCAGTCAAGTTCTTGACCTGTGGAAAGGAGACAGCAAGAGCTTTGTTAGAGCTACCCCTGGAAGGTTGGGCATAACACTGAGGCCTATCTTCTCTCTTTTCTTGTACAAAAAATCTCATGAGCTATCCACTGTCACAAAGAACCAAATTTAGCCAAATTCCTGATACATTTTTTAAAATTCTGAAGTCGCTTTTGCTTCTACGCACACACAAACTGATCTGTTATCTGTCACTGCCAGGGAATAGGATCTTCTGGTTAATCAAATATTATCAGTATAGCTCACTGGATGGCCAATTTTCAGAGTGTCGTGTTACTATATAACAAGAACACCACTAAAGGTAATGTAGCCTGCTTTTGAGTATTCAGAGGCACGTATTGTTAATCTTGTTATGCTTCATATCCCCAGAAAGTGGAGGTTAAAGAAGAGTTCCAGCTGATAAAATGTGCAAACATGGAAGCTGGCTGTCCCAGGCCCATGAGCTTTTATGAAAGGGAACCAATGTCACGAGAGTGGCTATTTAAGCATCTGCCAAAGTTACAGTATCATTCTGGAGACAAGTTTTTTATCAAAAGTTTGACACAGACTCTTCGGCTAACTTCGATCCATACACAGATGTGCAAGTTAAAACTCTCAACTGAAATGAGCAGAACATCAAAGTCTTTAATTGGAATTAAAGTGACTTCTTCAAGGTCAAACTCAATGACAGAACTGGAGATTCAGACACATCCCAAATCACCTTTCGGTCAACTACGTCATGCTTGCTTACCCTCCAAAAAAAACAAAGACACTTAGAGGCCCAATGAAACCATTTTTGCTCTTTCTTTTGGATGCAGATACAATAAGATTGGAACAGATAAAAATGTTTCACTTGGAAGATTAAGTGGGGTTTCATAATTCGAGTTGGAAATTTGAACTGGGACAACACAGTTCATCAGACCCTTCATTGTATGCCATTTTTGACTCCCAGTGCTGTAAAGTTTGCAGACCACTGTGTTAATTAATTTAAACAGAGCAAGTCTGGTACCAAAGCCTGATTGGGAGCGGTGGCATTCAGGCACCTAGGCCTTCCTAACATTATAGGAAAAGTACCTTGTGCTCTGTGGCATGCTTCTCCTTCTCTGACTTCGCCAACATTGTTTCCAGGTCATCGATTTCTTTCTTCAGCTCAGAACATTCATCTTCAAGTTTCCGCCCCCTGGCAGTCAGCTCAGAATTTATCTCCTCTTCTTCCTCCACCCGCGCAGACAGCGTCTTGACTCTGGCCTCCAGCTGGATCTTGGATTTAATCAGCGACTCGCTCTGCTCTTCAGCATTTGCCAGGGTCTCTTGCTCCTGCCATGAAGAGGAGAAAATTGTTGCCAACAGCTGGAAATAATTTATCAGCTAGGCGAAAATGCTGCTTAACACTAGCAAAGAGATAATTGCCTGCCCTCTGCCCAGCACTTTCACCTACCGTCTTTCAGAAGCGGTTGAAATAATATTCCCAGTTCCCTGATCCGATTGTTGAGAAGTAGAGGAGTTGCTTGTGTTTGGAGGTGCTTTCAATCTTTCAGGTAGATTAGATTACCTCTTCTAAAACACTTAATAGAATCCTGGTGGCCTGAAGGAGCTAACATGCCTCTAGAAATCAGGAGTGTACTGCTTAAATCACAGCTACTGGAAGCATCCACATAGACACAGAGTTTGAGGTTGATATCTACTTAGAATACAGTCGTTTAAGAAAGTAGTGTTCCTTCAGACAATAGAATATTTATATTATGATAAGTACCCCGATGTACTTGTTTAGTATATATAGGTATCTTCTAATAAAGAGAGCTGAGCTATAGATTTTTTATTCATAGGCTGAATTTAAAATTCATAAGTTTACCTGCAAATCACTAACTAGATTTTACTATTATTTCCATCTCAAATCTTTTCCTCAGGGATTCTGCCAGCAGTAAATTCCACAAGTTATACACATAGAGTATAAAAATACTCTTTCCTTTAATCCTTTCAAATGTATTGTCTTGAACTGTCACTAAGTGACCCATTCATCCTGTGTTATGGGTCAAGTGAAAAATATAGGGCTCAATTGCTTTTTGCTACAAAAGCACCTTTTATAAATTTGAACCCCTCTAATTCCTCTCTACTAGAAGTTAACTAAGACCTCTCCTTTGTGTGCAAGTTCTTAATTACCATAGTCTCATTGCAGCACAACTTCACATAACATCTCCATTTTCCATCTCTAGACCTCATTTATCCTCTGCAATATGACAGTTTGGGCAATTTATTAAATATGTATCTATTTGCCTGGCTTAAGTTGTATTAGCTGCTTAGATCAGAGCAGATAAAGGCAAAAATCTAGGCTATTGGTTTCTGGCTAACCCCTGGCAAAGAATGGCCCAAAAAAATGGGGCTGAAAGAGGTATAGAATAGTGGGAGGTATAGAATAGTAAATCTCCAACATCACCGAGGACCAAAAGAGAAGGGCTAAATTAAAAACAAACAAAAATATCAAAACAGGAAGGGTCTATATGAATCAGAGAAACTTCCAGTGTTTGGGAAATAATGGGGACATCTGATCTTCGTTCACCTCAGGGTAACACGCAGAACAGTTATGTGCTCTATTCCATTCAGCACGTATGCAGGATTTGTCCTCATCACAGAATGAAGAGGACATTCCAATTATCCATCGTCGATCCCTTCATGAAATGCGACGGCAGGACCTGGGGGCCAGCTGAGCAATAGTGTAGCAGTTGAAAAGTAGAAGCATCCTGTTCCCAGTAGCAGTTATTCTCTCTTGTACTCACAATGTTAATTGGAATGTGTTCTGGGTTCTACTGGTATTTTGACTAACTGAATGATTTTAAAAGAATCTTTGCTTCCTTGATCCCTACTGTGTTGTGTCCCTTAAAAATAAAGAATGTTGAAATATTTGATAGCTCTGTCAACATTTTAAATCACAGTTACAATTTGAACTCATCTCGCCCTTTCTGGGTTTGCTCTGAAGTTGGCTTCTAGGTGTTTCCCATGCTCACCATGCTAACCTTTTATCATGTATCCCAGGCTTTGACCCGCCACCCTCTGAACAAGTTGGGACCATTTCTATCTCCCGTGTCAGCCCAAGTAGCACTGGCCACTCTCTCAACAGGAAGAATGATAAAAACTGGGAGGCCAGGTCTCATCCAAAGCTACCTCTTCTTTAAGTCAGATAACTTATGACATTACAAACTATGATTCTCACAGTATGGATCTTAAAGTAGGTTTGAAGAGGGGCCCAGGAATTTGTATTTCTAACAAGCATCCCAGGTAAGGTTGATATATTCTAAATATTCTATATATTCTGAAGTCCTAGAATCACTGCTATGTCAAATATGTATCAGAAATATGGGTCTAGGTATAAATTCTTATGTAAAATATGGCCTACTGGAATACAGATGAATAGCACAGCCTCAAAATAAAAGAATACCTTGGGTCAATCTAAAATTACTAATTTTCTGTTTCCAGTACATTCAGAAAGAAGGAAAAACTCTTTTATTTACATAATTATATTTGAACCCGGTATTTTTTTTTAACTTAGCATTGTTCTAAGTGGGGTGGAGGATATAATAGAGATGGATACAATCCCGTCCCTGCCTTTGAGATGTTCGAGGATAGCAGTAGTCCCCATGGCTAGAGAGGAGAAGTGTGAAAGGGAGTAAGGCACAGTGGGATCAGACTGGAGATGGAGGCTGGAATGCCAGGGCCAAAGGTTTGGAGCCTATAACGCACATGTTGCAGAAGCTGAAGCTTGTTATCAGGAAAGCAACGTGATGTTTGTTAAAGACAATGGTTCTCAGTCCTGACTGAATATCAGAGTCAGCCATACAGATTATTTGGAACCATACAGAGCCTGCGTCACACATGATTCTGATGCAAATCCAACACTGAGAACTGCTGTTTTAAGAACTAACCTGATTAGTGATATTGATTTGGACTGGGGAATGGGGATGT
>NW_006430735.1:2565070-2573137 GCF_000325575.1 Pteropus alecto
AGGAAAAGAATAGGCATATACTATAATAATCCTGAAAATCTAAGTAAAGCTTTTCTCAGGACCTACTAAAAACTGGTACTTTGACACAGAATTTAAATTAAAACCCGGATGCAATAACAGAACTATAGTACTTTTACATAGTTAAATCCCATCTAATAATTTGTCTCTTTATCAAAGATATTCTGTCAATAAAATCAGTTCTCTATGAAATAGGGTGTCTCTTTAAGTGTTTCCCATGTCTGTTTGATGAAATTCTATAGTATTTGAAAAGCACGTGCTGTTTTTCAAGTCAACACCGCCTGCAAAACAGGGAATCTAATTAAAAACTTGATTTGAAGAACAAATGGTGGGGCCACTCACAGCCTGCAGCTGAAGAAGCAGGTCATTCTTTTCCCAGATGAGGGAGACTTGCTTTGCTTTCAGTTCCTCCCTCTGAGATTCTGATTTCTCCAAGGCTTTTTGCAGTTGCACACACTCTTCTTTCAGTCCAGCTACCTCCTTTCCCATCCCAGCAGATTTAACAAGAGGCTTGATCTTGAAGAAAAGCCTCATCCAGGGCCAGTTCTTCACAGCCATAAAAACTCTTATATTCCACTGGATCAAAAGAAGCGCATCCCTAAATCAAGAGAGAAAAAAGAAAAGCAAATTAACTCAAAATATAAGAGTTACTTCCTAAATTTCAGATTATTAATAAGCACATCTTTTTAGGAGTCATTATAAATTCTCATTTGTCTTCAAAGCACTTCTACATCTAGGCTCTCATTTGATTTTGGCAAAAGCCTTATGAGGTACTTCTGGGGCTGGCAATATTGTGGATTAGATAGATATCCTGAAAAATGCTCCTACTACAAATAGCCTTTAAATGAGAGCTGAGCATAAAAAGAGTGAGAAATAAAGAGGGAGCTAAAAACCTGAGTGATAAGTGAATGCATGTACACCTTGGCCATCTTCCTGGAAGGAGATAGTCTTGCTATTGTACTTTTATATCCATGTGGATAAAGTGTCAAGCTAAGACCTTCAAAGAATTTCACCTTAATGAAAAGGAAGATTAAAAATTTCACTCACTGGCACAGAGAAATGTCAAAGAGAAGTATATCTGATTTGGTCTGAGCTTAGGGTAAAGAAATCCCACACTAGATATATATTTTTTTAAATCAAGGACCAGAACCACTGAAATGTTTGAAGTTTAAATTATAGTACCCGATTAGTACAAGAAATTAGCAAGATCTTTTTTTTTTACACTGGTAATAAATACCCTTTGGGCCCTTGGGGGAGGAAAATGCAAAATCGCACTGAAGGAAACACCTTAATATCAAGCACCAGAGATTCTTAGATAAAACCTTCCTAAAGATGAGCTTACAATTCAAAATTACAAAACACATTTTAAAAAATCAATCATCAGTGATGGTGAGCACCTACAATAAAAAGTTTGATTAAACCCAAAAATTTCAGATAATTGAACATTCTTCTAGAGACCATAAAATAATTGTTAAAAATTAAAGGTATAAAGAATTTTTTAAAAAAAGAAAAACAAAAACTGAGCCACTATAATAAAAAGGCAGACAGATTTGAAAGAGAACCAAATAAAATGTTTAAAACTGAAAAATATAGTCATTGAAATCAAATACTCAGTGGAAGAATGAAATAGCTGATTAGACATACTGAAAAAAATTTGTGCGTTAAGAATAAACACAAAGGAGGAGGTAAGAATAAAGATGAGATCAGAAACTAACAAACTAGAAAACAAGAAAATAAAAATAAAATTTTAAAAATGTGGTTTATTTAGACTAAACCTCTGACATGAGTGATCAAAAAAAGAAGGCACAAATAAACAATACTCTAGGATTACAATAATTTAGGATTTGCTCTAGAAACATAATTGTAGATACTTTAGGGATTAAAAGTCAATCTAGCAAATTGGAAAATTCAAAAGAAATGTAAAATAGGCCTATATTAAATAAATTGAATCGTAATTATAAATCACAAAAGAAGCACCAGATCTAGATGATTTTATAGGCAAATTTTACCAAACATTCAAGGGGTAGGTAATCACAATGAATAGTTTCATATTTTGAACAGATGAAACATTCCCGAACTCTTTTATTAGGATAAGGCAACCTTGATCCAAAGTCAGATAACATGGAAGGAGAAAAGAAAGTTACAGGCCAAACTTAATTATGAATATTGATGCATAAATTCTCATGACTCTACTACCATTGTATGGGAAAGATAATATTTCATAAACAATGTAGATTTAGCTTTTTTAAAAAAATCTATTTAACATAATGCAACACATTTATAGTTTAATGAAGAAAAATCGTGTGATTATTTCGATACAGAAAAAGAATTTAACCATTTTCCCAGTAAAAATGCTTCAAAAACAAAATAGAAAGAATGTCCTCCACGCAATACACCATTGTCTACAAGAAAAAAAAAAACCAAACAACCAAATAAATGAACAAAAAAAAAAACTACAGAAAACATCATCTTAGGGAAATAACTTTCCCCAAAGTTAGAAATACGATGTTTGGCAAAAGTTTTTAAAGTCTGAAATATCACAAGCTGGTGAGAATATAGAGCAAAGGGACTTTCATACACTTCTGGTGAAGAGTAAATTGGAAAGCTTTTTGGCAATATCTCATAATGCTGAAAGTATATATGACCTGAAACCTAATCATTCATACCCTGGAGAAATGCCACTCAGAGTGTGGGCCTCAGTCCACACTCTGCTATCCACAAACTATTAGCATGAGCCAGCATTTCGAGTAACAGTATCCTCAAGAAACTCTTGAATATGTTCAGGGGGAGACATTTGCAAAGAAGTCACTGCAGAACTATTTGTAACAGCAAAACAATTGTAAATTTATTTGAAATGGAAAATGGCTAAATTGTGATATATTTATGCAATGGAATATAATACAGCAGTTAAAATCAATAATCTAGCACTAGATTTATCATCATTAATAAAGTTCAAAACTAATATTGAATGTAAAGAAGAAATTTCAGGATAATACATACAGAATATTATTTACATAAAAACTGAAAACATGAAAAATCAAGTCACCTTTTAAGGATATCTGCATATCTCCATATCTTTACAGAACTTCGATCAAGGAAGAAATGCACAAGGGGCTTCACCTTTGTTAAGTTTTTAAGTTTTGATCAATTACAGAAAAAATGTAAAGAGATGATATACTTTGATGATAGCTCCATGAGTGCATATTATAATATATTCTGTATTTTTTGCATGTTTGAAATATTTTGTAATAATTTTTAAAAGCCATCCTATGATTTAGAAAATATGAATAGTAAAGACCTTGTTTTAAAGAAGAAGGAAGTGAAGTATGGAGAAATTAAGAGTCTTACCCAAGTTTATACAACTGATCCTAAAAGCCATGTCCCCTCATCCCCAAATTCTCATAAACTTCCGTACCACACTGAGCACTATATGAGGATCATAGAATATTCTTAAGAGACGTTGCTTTAATATCACTGACATCACCATGTAATGATCTTTTTCTTCTTTGAGTCAACAGAAGGAATTAACGGATTGTTAATTAAGCAAGTTACACCAAACCTGTGGACCTCTCTCCAGAATGTAAACTATGCTGCAGAAAAAGTAAATATAACTGCAGAACCCTTTGCTCATAGTCCCTTTGGAGATTTTGCTAGCTTGCTTTCCATGAGTCTATTAAAAAATAGACATAACCTACACCTAAGTGTCCAAATGTGGTGATAAATGTCCTTAGTGAATCTGCCTGAAATGAAGTAAGAGAATTATGATTACAAGTCACCAAGGGCCACAGTTTCTGACTCAGGGGAGGTTGTAAAGTGGTGAGAACACCTCTGCATTTGCCAGCAAACTTCCCCATAGAGATGGATGTGGGATGCACGCAAACTCTTCCAGGTCTGCTTCTGTTATGAACAGTGAGTCACACCACCCTCAGAGATACAAATTTCCCTAACTTTAAGGAATTTCTCAAAGGGAAGCCTGCAAGTAATGCAAGAAATATATGAATTACACTTATACTTGGTTGGATAAGGCAGTAAGAAAGCCTTTTGTGTTCTGTTTGGTGTTTCATGATTTAAAAATTTTTAAGTCCCAGCCTAAGCAGAAGAGGTCGGTCAACCTCGAGCTATTATAAGGCAATGAGATAAGAGCACATTGATTGAGGCACATCATTGCCCTAGCAGTGGGGATGCAGGGAAGGGATATCACACCTCTCAGCCAGAATTCTCTGGAATTTGATTCGCATCAGTTTGCCCCGTACTCTGGCTTGGAACAACGTGAAGACTTTAGATAGTCTTTCATTTTTCATTGCTTCCAATTGGCCCAGAAAGCCAGCCTTTAAAAACACCTAAAAGAAATAAGTCACATGTTAGTTCTACTCATAATGAGTATTCAGTAAATGTCTGTTGAATGACCCTTTGAGCAAGTGATGTATTTGTTTATCAATTCTATTTCTTATTAGGTTCTATTTGATATATAAAATGTACATTTTAGAATGTTTGTTTTCATAAATTTTAAGTTTGCAAAAAATATTTTATTTTATCCTGTGGTCATATTGGTTCCTTAAAAACTCAGACTCTCTTCTCCCTTATCTATTCACAATTTCTAGGCTGTCCAGAGAACTTGGCTTAAGTTCTAAGACAGGCCCAGGCAGGCAGTGCTCTGAAGTGCCAGGAAGGATTCCATAAACTTTTTCTGTAAATGGCCAGATGATAAATACTTTTGACTTTGTGGGCCACATAGAGTCTCTGTAGAATATTCTTCTTTTTTAAAAAATGTTATACAACGCTTTAAAAATGTAAAACCATTTTTAGCAACTGGGCCATATAAAAAAAAAAGGCCATAGAGATGGCCCTTAATCTATAGTTTGCTGACCCCTGCTCTAGAGAGAGGCATTTTTGTTCTAGGCATTAAAGAATTCACATAAATATTTTTTTGAGCCTCATCTTGGCTATTACTAATGATAGTAAGTAAAAAAAAAATTTTTTGATAGTAAATTTTTTATGATAGTAAATTTTTTTTTTTACTTACTATCATTAGTAATAGCCAAGATGAGGTGAGTGAAGTTTCTAAGGCACAAATTTTAAGAAGGCTGTCACTTTCAGGGCTGTACAAATCAGTATAAGCATAATTTTAAGAGTGAGTGCCTCCTCAAATTTTGTGCCTTTAGAGGCTCACTCACCTTGTGCTAGTCCTGGCCTAGATTAGTAACTCACACAAAAATAACTAAATACACAAGGAAGTAAGGTACCAGTAGTGGAAATCAACAGAAATAATAGCAGAAACAAGGCTCTCAGGTACTCAATATGTGGGAGATAAGTAACATGTAATCACGTCCTGCAGAGTTCTTTTCCTGTGAGTTCTTCAACCCAGGCCCTCCAATTCTCCTTCAAATAATTTAGTCCTTAAATTGTCATTAGGAAGAACTTGATGTTGACTGTCAGATAAAACCAAATCTCTTAGAAGTATCCCAAAATATGTGGATCCTACCAAGATCATCAAAGATGAAAGAGAATTTAGTGAATCACATTTAAGGAAGTTAACTTTGGATTAATTTTTTGGACAGTGGGTTTGATCTTTAAGTTTTTAATTACTCAGTCTTCTGGAATTAATCACCTAAAACAGTACTTGTGGATGAATCAGTTCACACACAGACAATGCCAACAAGTTGATTCACCTTTTTCTAGCTTGATATGTATACATATTTTTTTTAGCACACGAAGGTTGATTCAGTATTTTATATCTAGGCACAAACTTGTTTAGATAAATGATTATAAAAATGTAAATGTAGCCAGGACTGAGGTTTAAGAAGCATAACATTTTCTCTTTCAAATAGCACAGAAGTTTCCACTTTCAACTAGCTCTATTTGTATTTTTGTGGTCACAAGAGCTGTAGAATGCCTTATAACTGAACTTTCGTAGGTATTTTAAGATGCACTCTCTTTCCTCCCACTCTTCTCCGAAAGCACTCTTTGTAGTGTTCTGGTTACCTTGGTGATTCCCAAGCGGTACTGGGTATGGTCTATCTCCAAGGAGCCAAGTAATTTTTCAGCTGCTTTTCTGCTGCTCATAAACTTGCTCTTTGGAAAGGCCTTTGGGTTCAGAATACAGTACCTAATTTAAAATAGGTAAAGAATAAATTCTGGGGTCGAGGTCATATGATTCAAATAAAAAATAATCTGGACCTGTAAGGTGAAAGGAGATACAGACTATCTCTTACTAATATGTTCAATTTTCATAAAACTCTTGGCAATAATAATGAGATACATGCAATAATCCTTACTATGGTATAATAGTTTGTACTTTTCATACTACTGTAGAGAAAACCTCATTTGATTCTCTTCTCAATTAGGGATGGAGGTAGAGATTGGGAAGAGAAAGAGAGAGAGGCAAGCCTAAGTGTCTCCATTGTACAGATAAGAAAAATGAAAAGCAGAGACAATTCTAAGATTCCTTTGCCCTAATGGTAAGTTGGTGGAGAACTAGAAATATGCCTCTTAATTCTGAGACAGGTACTCTATCTATGCTACCATACTTTGCTCAAATTTGCTTGATGACCTGTAATTTACACTTCAAGAATTCAAGAAATAGAAAGCAAAGATGCCTCTCTGGCCTACTGCCATACACACTGCTGACTTCCTTCCTTTCACACGTTTGCTAGTCAAGCAACAGCCTACTTAGATGGCAGCTACGATTAAGTATATACAACATTTCAGAAATTCAATTCAGCCTTCATATCTTTCTTCTGTATATATTTCTTCTTTTATGTGGGTCTATTATCCATTAATAGAGATTTAAGGATATTACAGCTACATGAATGTCGGATTTAAGGGGAAATAATAATGGAACTCTGTCATCATATATTTCACCACCACAAAAACACATCGATCTGTTGTCTAGAGAACATCAACCAAACAAAAAATACATGCCTACACACTCAGAAGGAGAAGAAAATGGAATAGACTGCCTCAGGCTTCTTGGATCCCGGTATGTATGTTTACCTTTGTTTAAAATCAGCATATAGCAGTCGATTTGGAAATCCTTCACGGTATATCCTAATCCCTTCCAAGACACCATTACAATGCAGTTGCTGTAGAACCAAGTAAGGATCCATTACACCTGAAAAAAAAGGGTTGCTCTGAATCTGTGTCTAAAAAAATTATTACCTTAGATTTTTGTCCTAATTGCTTTGTCTTGGAGTCAAAGAGTTTGAATTTGGTGTTTCCTACATGATAGGTAATAGTTCACTCACTCCCAGCCTAATGGCACTGACAGTATTCATCCTACTACATGGGAGTCTCCAAATAGAATTTACCTAAAATTCCTTTAACATGGAACGAACACTTTAGTTGGCAGATAGTCAAGATCATATAAGCAATTATTCCTAGAAGATGAAAAAGAATACATTTTTGCTAAAATGTAAATGGCTGATACTATATCTATTCACCAGCAAAAACCAGCTAGAGAGAAAAATAAGAATTCAAAAGGGAACTGCTATCTCCAAGTATGGGAAAGGGATTACAAGAAGGTGGGATAAAAAGAAAAGGGAAGATGGCACACAAACTAAATTCCGTTTACTATTTTGCCTTAGAAAGGACTTGGCCACATTTCAGCCTACATTCAGTACCTAAGTTTTACTCTACAGTATAAGCATCTTCCTATCACTTCCTCTTTCATCAAAAGCAGCACCACTAGAGCTATAATCTCTAAGAGAAGCATTTGAAAAACCATCCAAGGAGCCACTGTACCTGATTCTCAGCAAGTTCTGGAAGAATCCAAGCAGCATCCCTAACACAAAGCCATACTACAGTGTTATGAGAAAACCTGGAATGAGATGACTCTGCCTATGCCCCGGGTCCCAAAAATAAACTCTAACCCATATATCCGTATTCCTGTACTCCAATCCCTTTCATAGATAGAAACAGATGATCTATAAGAAGTGGCTAAAGTGGAGTCCTATGACACTTTAACATCAAGCACCCTCATTCCCTTGAAGAACACATGAAGAGCTGTTTTGATTAGATCATGAAGCTTTTCTTATAACTTTGTCTTATGAC
>NW_006430735.1:2573203-2588770 GCF_000325575.1 Pteropus alecto
CCAAAATAGAGGCAGCTAATTAAATTCCTTGCTAGATGAAAGCAATGTCCCTAAATGCATTTAGATATCCAGCTGATAAGAAACAATGAGGCAAAAACATACAGCGTGAATGAACATGAAGTGTTTGCAATGCAAAAACTCAAACTGCAGCATCATTGTTTAGCATCACACTTTCCCAAAATAGGTCACAGACTGTCAAGATTGGGTCTTAATTACAGGAGGTTAATAAAAATGCAAGATACTACAGAACTTTAGAAATCAGAATCAGCAACATCTGGCTACATATTCCAAGGGTGATTAGTGCTCTGAAGACATAAGTGCTTGCCAAATATACAACTTTGAGGCTGACAGCCTCCGACCAAGCTCTTATAAAAGCCTGTAATTCCAATGAGAAGGCTGGGAATCTCTAAACTCATGACATAAAGAAAGCAAGCCATGTAGATAATACCAGTAAAAACTTTGTTTTGCCAATTAAACACATAAAAAAAATAACTCACCACCACACATCCATCCCATCATCCCTCTATCATCATCTACTTAACAAAAAGTATCCATTACAACAAGCCAAGACATGTGAACAACCTAAGTATCCATCCACAGATGACTGGATAAAGAAGTCGTAGCATATATATTCAGTGGAATATTATTCAACTATTAAAGGAGGAAATTCTGCCATATGCAACAACATGGATGGACCTTGAGGGCCTTATGCCAAGTAAATTAGTCAGAGGAAAAAGAAAAAAAAAATTACATATATATCTCATATGACATCACATATATGTGGAATCAAAAAAAATAAAAATAAATAACACCAAACTCAGAAAAAAGATGAGATTTGTAGGTACCAGTGGTAAGTAAGGGTGAGGGGAGGAAAAATTGGAAGAGCATGGTCAAAAGGTACCAATTTACGATTATAAAATAAATAAGTACTAGGGGTACATGTACAGCATGGAGACTATAGTTAACACTGCTGGAAGCTCTGTATAAAAGTTAAGAAAGTAAATCCTAAAAATCTCATCACACACAAAAAGTCTTTTTATATTTTTATATCTATATGAGATGATGAATGTTGATTAAGCTTGTGGTAATCATTCCATGAGATAAGTCAAACCATTATGCTGCGCACCTTAAACTTATACAGTGATGCATGTCAATTATATCTCAATAAAACCGGGGAAAAAGAAACATAAAATAAGTCTCCACCGCCCAGATGTACATAACTGAAGAGATTTATACTATTAGGGAGAGGGAAGATAATAGCCTTAGGAAGGAAGACTAGAGGGAATTCTTAACAATTAGAAATGGATTTAGAAACTCTTTATGGTCAATTGAGATAATTCAGACCTAAAAATTTTTGTTATGCTGATATATCCATCTTAATCTCCCAATCAATTATTCAATCCCTCTTTATTATATTTTGTCCTTGTAGACAATGGCATAGAAGCTCATCCATGTTTTAGCATGAAATTCAAGAAGGAATTTAAATGGTATTATCAAGCATTTTAATGATACCCAATTGAGCCTCTTTTGTGAAATCTTTCCTTACATCCACTTGAATCTCAATTCAAAGGTAATCTTGTGGAAATTCTAAAGACCTTACTTTAAACTTACTTTCACTTTTTTTTTTTTTAATCTGAAAATCTACCCTTATATAAAAGGGACTGGTAAATGTTTCTTAAAAGGACATTCTACATAGCTCAAGTCAAATGTATGCCCTGTTATGGATTACAAAGAAGTCCAGTTCTTACCTGGCATTTTGTTTACATTGGGATTTATGCATCTCACAAAATGAGGTGCTGTTGACTTCAGGTTAGTCATCAGTTGATTTAGGTTTTCCTAAAACAGAGACCATAACAGACACAAAATCACTTTGTAAGTCACTAAAAACATTACTGCACCTCACAAGTGTCTCTAATTCTATCAACTTAATCTTAAAACCAAGATACATATTAACAATAAAATAATGAATTCAAGATGCTTCCCTGCTTACAAAACATACATGATTTCTTTCCTATGGTAGTCAACATTTATCTGACAGACATAGTTCTGCTGTGAATCATATCTACCTGTTTTGAATTTGATAACAATAACTTATGGCTGGGCAATAAAATGGCCTGAAGAAAAATATTGTTTCTCAAGCTTTATCTCAGGAAAATCTTTATTGTATAGACTCTGCTTAGTCTGATCCTTGAAGGAGCTTTGAGCACAAATGCACCTATTGTACAGTTAATCCTACCTTAAGGCAAGGGAGGGGCTGGAGTCTGAAGCTGAGGGTAGGGAGAGAGCTTAGCTTCCTATTTTGCTAAGAGCAATTCCGGTAACTGTGAGTTGTTTAATATCAAAATAAACTTCAACTTTTCCAACTTGGCTAACCTCAGATTTTTTATTGTTACTTGAAGATATGAAATTTCAAATAAGTAATAACTATGCAGATTGTGAGGCAGTTAATATACGAGTAGATGCAATTAAAAATTACTTTATGCAGAGATGCAACCGTTTGGAATGAAGCTCCTTTCTTGCGTTTTTTCTCTCCAAACTGTAGAGCTAAAAAAAGAAAAAAACATTTAGAAAGCTCTTTTTTTGTCACATTACCATACCCTGCTGATGAAAGCATAAATTCGTCAAAGTTCTGGAAGCAATATGGCAATATCTACAAAAGCTTTAAAAATACGTCTCAAACATAAAAAGTCTATTTCTAGTGCTTTTCCTTAAGGAAATAATCAGACAACTGTGTAAAGATACTCATTGCAGCATTGTATAGTTATTACAAATAAATTAATCAAAAAAATATCAATAATTGTTCATCAATAGGAGATTGGTTAGTTAAATTATGAAAGAGTAGGCATATGATGAAATGCTTTCACCTTTTAAAATGACGATGTGGATCCATATAACTTACATGGAAAGATTTCTAGGATTTGAGAGAAAAAGTAGGTTACAAAATAGTTTGTGTATTATGATTGTGAGTATATATACATGTTTTTAATTGTGGTTGTATTATGGGTGACTATATACATTAAAAAATGTTGGGAAGAGAATACATCAAAATGTTAGCAGTTGTTAGCTCTCTATGTGAGATTATAGGTAATTTTTATGTTCCTCTTTTTAGTTATTCTGTATTTTCTGTGTTTTTGGCAATACTCATATATTATTTTTATAATTTATAAAAAACAATCTATTTTCATTTTCTCGAAGCAAAAGAATTTATGCTAAGCCAAATTGTTTTATAAACATCTGTGTAGTGCTAACTCATGAAAATGTACAACAAAATCCATTGGCAATCTGTAAAAAATGAGCCAACTATCAATACAGAAAACTAATAAAATGTTCTCTGCGCCTGAGTGACAACTGTGCCGAGGCAGATGTCACAAAGTTTAATCGTGATTGTCTTATTGATACTCCCAGGCCCTTCAAGTGAATCACTTGAAATCTTTTAACTTCAGTTTCTCCACACGAGAAAAGAATACTACCTTCCATTAATATTTTTAAAATTATAACAGGTTTAAAGTACTTGGATTCCCCAGAAGAAAGTATGGTTATTATAGGTAATCTAATATTTGGATGAGTCAGAAATTTGGAGGCAAGTAGTTTCAGGGGATGTTGAAAGAATTATGAAAAAGAACATAGATATTCTGGACAATTCTTCTCTTTTATTTCCAGAGAACACAGCACACACCCTGAAGAGTTAGAAGATGATTTTGTCTCTAATTCTCTGCCCAAACCACTCTCTGATCTCTTTTGATCAGAAAATTACTCATCTGGGAGCCATAAGCAATGTGACCACTATCTAACAGACTCCTCAAAGGCACTTAGGATGCTATTAGAATCAAGCAAATGCACTGCTTGAAGATTATCAGGGGCCAAACACAATAGCTTCCGTTTCTCAACTTCCTCTTGAGGCAAGCCAACAGGATTTTAGGCATGCTCCTGAATTATGTCACCATGTGCTGATGAAGCCGGGAAGAGCTAAATTCTCTCTCCATTCCCTGACCATGTCAATCAGGAGTCCCAAATCGCCCTATGGGACCCGTGAGTTAACTTGAAGCTGGATTAAGATACTAGGAGGGTGACAATGATAGGAGGTGAGAGGATACACTATCCCACTTAAAGTACAATCTGCCCCATTGCCAAGAGAGTATCTGAACCCAGGCTGGCCAGATTTTCTATTTTCCCATAATTTCCATTTTTTTAAAAGAAAAGGGAAACCAAATATGTATGTGAAATCTATGATTATTTTTTTAACCTGTGTGGACCAAACACAACCATGTTTGAAGGCCAGGTTCTGCTCAGGAGCTGCCAATCTATGACTTTTGCTATGAATCCTGGAGAGCTTCCCTCTGTAGCTCACATTAAGTCCAGTTGTGAGGGTGATGTTAAACTTAGGCTCAGTATCCTCAAATCCTTTGTATCATGGTGCAGAGGTCTAAATTGCATCCTAAATACATATAGCCTGTCCATCTCTCTGTTTTGTTTGTTTCTGGGAGACAGTGAACGTACAATAGGCAACAGACGAGGAAGCAGAAGTCCTGCTTTCTTCGTTGGCTTTGGCATTTAGTAGATTTGTGAAACTGGGGGGCACTACTTAATTCTTCTATTCTTGTTCTTGTAAAACGAGGAGAGATTTCCCTATATATTTATCCAACAGGGTCATGGCAAGGATTGAGTAAGATAATGTTATCTGAATGTGCTTTGTAAATTACCAACCACTAAACAAGATTAGTTATTAATTAGTTGGTCAATAAATATTTATGGAGTACCTGCTAAAGAGGCATTTGCTACATGCTTGAGGCTACAATTGAACAAATCAGAATAATCCCTGCCTTCATGAAGCTTAGAGTAGCCCCAATTTATTATAATACAAAAGCACTTGGAAGGAGAATTCCAAGATATTTAGGTAACGTATATTAAAGAGACTTGTTACTTTCCCTAAATCATTTATCAAAATATGGTTTGCTGCTCTCTCTTTGCAGCTGGGTAGAATAGACGATAAAAGCAGGCCAGAACAGACTCCTTGAAATATATCTATCTTCGAGCATCATTTCCCTGAAGAACCACCAGCCTGAGGACAGAAATGCTAAGAGAGGATGACTCAGACCACAGGGAGCAGACACAGCTATCATAGGAAAGAAGCAAGGACTATTGTTAAGTGCTGAGACAGCCATGGGTTTCATTCTGAGGCTGAAAAATGAGGAAAGATTTTTTGACTCACCACTGTCAGTACTGATGTAATTTTCAAAAAGATTTGCCAGGAGTCTGTTAGATGATTTCTGAAACACGGCCACCACTGTTTCATTAAGAAGGTCTTTGTTTTTTTCAAGCCAGCCACTGATGTTATAAGGCACCTTAGGAAAGACATGCAGTTCAGGTAACAAAAGAGAATCCATAAATTAACACTGCAAACTGCACATTCTTCAGAAGAAAACACCACAAAATTTGGGTCCTTTAGTTTGATGTAACAGTACTGAATAATAACTCCATAAGTTCATTGTGTAATTCAAAGAGAATCTCTGGCTTTACACTATAGAAAGGAAAAGAAGGGAAGAGAGAGAGAAAAAGAGAGAAGAGAGGAAGAAATAGATGGTATTTCCAGTAGAAACAATTCACATCAGCACTCTTCCACAGACAAGAATAAATAATGCAATTGTCTCTGATATGCAGTGAGCATTCAAAAAAGCATCAGTAATTATAATGGTATTTTACTGTAAATATTGTCATTAATATCCAAGGATATCAAAGAAGAGAATTATAAGCATAACTGTACAGTTAGCAGGTCATTTAAGGTAAAGTATTATTTTTTTCAGTTCTCTTTCTGTTCCATCCAGAATCACTGACCAAAAACATAAAAGCAGAAAAAAAGGGGCACGCACACACACATACCAGTGGGGAAATGAGAAGAGGCAGCGAGGGTCATTAGAAACCTTTGTTGGTCATTGGTTGGAGACCATTACTTCACAGTGACTACTTCTTTATGAGAGAATAAAAAAAATCTTCAATAAAAAGATCAATTGAAATCACTGATTCATATAATGTTAAGTTAAAAGGAAGGACAAATAAGGAAAAACCCATGACTTTGATGGTCTCCATGACTTTCTGAAGCTTTCTTACTTTGGGTTGGGGTGACAGAGTCTATTTTGAGATTTTTTTTTACCTCTGTGCACATGGAATAATATTATAATAGAGGTATTTCATTTCTAAGTGTTAAAAGGTTATACCAACTTTTTTTTTTGGAACTGAGATTTATTTTGTTCGTCTCTTCATTTAATCTAAACTTTACTTATACATTATCTAAGGATTTGGGCTGAGTGCATTGAAATAGGCAGGGCTGAAGGTCTAGAGGTAACTTACCACTCCTGCATAATGGACAAATTCAAAGTGAGCTTCATATTCCTTCTTATCAGGCTTGGGCTTCTGGAAATGAACCGACTTTCCAAAATGGTTGTCAAAAAGTTTGGTCATAAAAGTCACATCTGTAGCTTGAGGACACATACACTCCTCTTTAAGGATGGAAAAGATGCCCATTGGCTGTTGAAGACATATATGAACAGCAGATGAAAAACACGCCAGTAAACAGCACTTGCAAAGGGGGGTCAGTGTAAATTCTTTCCCAGGAACCTAATCAGTTGATGAAGGAAAAGTATATTTACTACATATAACTAGCCAATCATCCATTCAACAAATATTTGTAAAATACCTATTAGAAGCCAGGCACCAGTAGGATCTGGCCATGTGGCCGGGAGTCACATACACAAAGTGCTTACATTCTAGTGGGTCAGACAAGAGACAAGTAAACAAAAATATAAATAAATGACTTAGTTTCACATAAGTGCTCTGAAGAAATCATGCAAAGTAAAGAAACAGAGAATGACTGAGGTAGGGGCAGGGGGCTGAGTACAAGCTATTTTAGTGGGATAATCAAGTAAAACCCTCTGATCTGAATGAGAAGAGCAAATCCTGAGATCTGCATAAAGTATTTTGGGCAGAGAAATGAAGAGCGTGCAGCCCTGAGGCAGCGGCACACTGGACAAGTTGGAGGTCTGGCCAGATCCAAGTGTAGACAGAGCAAAGCTAGTCGAATGGAGCATGTACTTATAAAATAAAGTCAGAGAGGTAAGTAGTATTGAATCCCAAGGTCTCTTAGACCATGGCAAGACATTTGGATTTTATTTTAAGTGTAATTTTTATTTAAGTGTAACTAGAGATTTTTAACATGAAGTGATGTGACGTGATTTATGCTTGAAAAGAGCCATTTGCTTAGAAAAGGGGCTGGTGAAGTACATAGCCTATGGGTCAAATCCAGCCTGTGGGCCTGTACCGGTAAGCCAGAGAACTTCTAATGGTTTTTACATTTTTAAAGAGTTATAAAAAAACAAAAACAGGATGTGCGATAGAAAACCTAATGACCTTTGTCGGCAAACTTTCTCTCTAAAGGGCCATATAGTCAACATTTTAGACTTTGTGGGTTCTATAGTCTCTGGAAACGACCACAATCAACTCAGCCTTTTTAGCCCTGAAAACAGCAAATGACAACATGTAAATGCAATGGTTGTAACAATGTCTCATTAAAACCATTTACAAAAACAGACTGTAGACTGGCTTTTGCCTACAGGGCTATAGTTTGCTGACTCCTGGTTGAGACTAGTGATAATGCTGAAGGTTGCGCAAAGTCATTGAAATGTGATATAAGCTGAAATTAGAAATGGGTCACAACTTAATGGATAGAATCTGGGGCATAATAGAAAAAAGAAGGATGACCAGGCTTTTGGTTTGAACAAATGGGTGATGCTGCCTTTAACCAATACAGGGTACACACGAATAGGGAAAACCAGGTTGTTTTTTATGGGTGGGGTGGGGGGTGGGGAAAGGTAGAATCAAGGATTCTTATGTTTGCATGTGTTTTTGTATATTTGTATATTCATTTATCTACTCCATGAATATTTTTGCAGTGCCTTCATGAACAAATCACTCTACCAGATACTTTGAGTCATAAAAGGAGGAATCAGACAGGGGTTCTAGCTCCAGAGCATTTCATCAAGAAGACACATGATATGCAGACTACAAAGCAGACAAAACAGAGGTACAAGTAAGATGTCATGATAATTCCAAGATAACACACAAGTCCTTGGCCCAACGACATAAATTTTCCAATTCTCTACCAACCCTTTGTACCTAAGAATCATAGATTCTCAGGTTTGCGAAAGACAATAAAGGTGTAGTCCAACCCATTCAACAGCTTCTTGAATTCTCTTCACTATTTCCTTCTAAAAACCAGTTTAGCTTATGCTTGAATATTTCCAGAGAGAGAGAATACACCAACTTCAAGTCAAAGCTCTGGACAGTGATATACTAAAAGAAAATCTATTTGCATTTCAGAACCTTTTGTTCTAAATTATTCCATGGGAGTCAATACAAATGGATCTAATTCTTCTTAGTGGTGGATCATCAGATATTTTAAGATCATGTTTCTTGATCCATCTGAGTCTGTCATTCTAATATATGGACTATGGTTTTCTACCTCTTTTACTTATTCTCGTAGACTCAGAACCTACATTTTATAGAAAAATGTATTGAACACCATTCCACCAATAAATCTTGTACTGAATAGTTCTGGGACATCTTTATCTCAAGAACCTAGGTTAGGAATGATGTGGTGAGTGAATATGTGAAGTGTTCTAAGTGGGGACAAAATGCTCTAAGTGAATTTGACACCTGTCTTGCTCTTGGCAGCACTGACCTTGTGAGTTCTTGGAAAAGTGAGAAATGACGAGGAAGGGGAAAGACAAGGGAGAACATGACAAATTAAACAGTGGATTCACTGGTACAAGCTCTTAGAGGCATGGACTCCATCTTGTACCATGTATTTTCCTACCACACCCATAGTCAACCCTCAGTGAAAACTGGAATTAATTGTTTTAAATGACACCATCCTGGGATGGTGTCTGTTAACGAGAGGGTTGTGGCAAACTTACATAGAGTGGCGGCCCCCATTTCACACAGAGCCACCTTCCATGCAGGAGGACCGCCATTTCCCTGGGACTCTAATGAAGCCAACTTCTATTTGGGGGTGATGGAAGTTTTGTGGAAAACAAGTAGATGTTATAACTGATAAAGTAACAACTAAACCACTAAGGAGGGTAAAACACTCTTCAGAGTGTTTTCCATTTCTCCAGTGTTCGGGAGACGTAAAGCTTCTAATAAATATGAGCCCCTCCAGCAAATTAATTTCCAGATAGGTCAAGAAAAACAGTAATTATGTTCTGCCCCATAGAATCAATTGTTCTATATTGCACAGTAAATGGTTTGAGCCAGTTGCCCTCAGACCATTAGTGGTCTAATCTCTCCCTCTTCAAATATGATAAATTCTGCTTTCCTCTCTTTTATATCTGTCACTTTCTTACCATTTTCATTTCTGCTGTCCTGATTCAGGACCTATTACTCACCTGGACTACTATAACGGCTTTCTAAATGCTTTAATTTTAGCCTCTCCTTTCATTCCAAACACCACACATGAACCCACCAGATTAAACATGAGCAGCTCTGACTATTCCATTGTCCAGTGCAGAACCCTCTTTGGCTCCCAATGCCTAAAAGTTAAGGTATAAATTCATTAAAATCCCTTCAGTCTAACCCTCCATTTTTACTTCTAGCTACTTCCATCTGTGTATTCTATGTTCTAATTAGACGACCTAACATTTTGAAAAATGTTCTTTTTCCTGTTTCTAAGCCTTTGCTCTTGCCAGTTTCTTTGCCTGCTAACTTCTTTTCTTCACCTGATGAAATTATATCTATTCTCTAAGATCCAGCTGAAATTTTACCCCCTTCTCACCAGGCCTTCCTAGATTTCTGCAGATTGAGGTGACCTCTGCTTTTCTGAGCTCTGTGGGTCTTCATCAGAGCCTTTACTGCATTTATACTGACACATATTTTTACATGTATTAGACTTACAAATCTCCTACTTGACTGCATACTTCCTAAGGGCAAGTGCTATTTATAACAAATGTTTAAGTTTTTTACAGCATTTAATTCAAAGTCTACAGAGAGTGTGGTATTAGGCCTAAAATTAAAACCCAACATTATGTGTGCCTTGACAGGGGGAAATCAGGAAGGCCTCAAATGACCTAATCACAAGTTCCCCTCGCCACTGTGCTCCAGGGAGTAAGGTCCCCTAGCTAAACAACCCTACATATCATGGGACCAGGCAGAGTGCCTGCTTATCCTTGAGTAATGGGTTTCAATTCCCTGCCTGCCTGTGGCCAATCTCATCCTCCAATGAGAACCAAGGGTCACCTCATCCTATTCTTATTACAATGCCTGCCTCCCACAGCCCCTGCTTATTCGTTCTGCTCCCAAGTGCAACCACAATGTAGCCCTGCATGATATGTAGTGTCCTCATCCCCCAGGCTATGAGTATATGTAACTAATAAACTGCTGTCAATCTTATCTGTCCAGTGTTGGGTGTCCTATGTTAGCCAGCCCCATAACTCTAGGGCAGAAATTTCCCACTCACCAGTGGGATGTCAAGGAAATGATCAAAACGAGTTAGTTACAAAATAAATGTACTTGTTTAATATTTAAAAAAAAAAACAGTAATAGTTTTGGTCTTAAGACATCTTTTCAATTACACTCTAAGTTCCTTGGGTACTAGGATGATGTCTCTAGATTGCATTTCTCACAATCCTTAGCACAGTAACTTCCAAGGTGACTAAAATTAAGTCCTCAGCAAATTTTTAAGTAATTAATCTACAGGTGAACACTCAAACAGATAGGTTTGAGCTTTGGGGTCTGGGCTACTTTGCTATGGGCAATAGTCAGGCAGAAACTAAGCTGTAAACAAAAAAGCAAAGAGTTATATATTTAAAGAAAATATTCATATGCATACAAAAGATAACTAGATATTAATGTAATTCATTTTATAATAAAAACTTCAGAATTAGCACATCCAAAGAACCCCATTTGAGAGGCAACAACTCTTATTGCCAAAATGCTATCAGAATTTAAAATATTTTAGAAATTTCTTTAGGACATATGACACCACTGACTACTGTAGGCACACAGAAACTTCCTGTTGTTTGAGAGTGTATCATTTTATAGAAAGAATCAAAAGTTATTCAGGCCAGAGCATTTGAGACCTTGCTTCCCGAGAGTTGTCATTAGTTTAGGCTCAAACTCTTACAAAAATTCTCCATAGGTTTGGACATTTTTTATATCAGCAGCTCTATGAATGTGTCTTAGGCACAAGTCTTAGCCAGAAGTACATTGGGGTGTGTGTGTGTGTGTGTGTGTGTGTGTGTGTGTGTATGTGTGTGTAGCCACTTGCTTAGCTAAGTAGATGCAATACTTCCAAATGACAATGGTGCTATCTGGTAGAGCTGATGTCCTTAAAAGCAAGAGTGAGACTCAAAGAAACCTTGAGGTCAACATGGATACTGTTGAGGAGACTGATTAGGTGTGTTAGAAAACTTAAAATTTGTCTTTTATGGGGATCAATTTTATGGGGTACAACTTTTGGTTAATGGAATATAGCCAGGATATTTTTGTACTGACCAGAGAATATGAGACCTTCTTGGCTAAAACTTTTATAATATAGCAGGATTAATGAGAGCAAAACTATATACATGACATTTTCCCTAAGGGAGAGAGCCTGGACACCTGAGCTAGTGAGGAGAGAAAATAATGAGTGACCTACAGAGACCTGAAAAGACTCCTTCCCTCCTCTCTCCTTTCCAAGAAAATAGATAGTTAAGGAATTGGGCATTTTCTTGTGTGTTCTTATCTAAAAGATAGAAAAAAGCTTCCTTTAAATTGTGTGCAAGGGTTTAATAACCTTGTGCAAAGCCATCTCTGGTAAAAGGCTGCAGCTTTGTCACCATGTCAAACACAAGCCAGTATTTTGGAGGTAGCAGCTATCTAAGATCATGAGAAAAACCCAGGGGCAGAGAGCTCTCCCCCAATCCCAGTGTAGGGCCAAGATGGTCACAAGACACTGCTCTGGAATGCTTGGAACAGCAGAGAAAATCAAAGGAGTGACTTCAGACTTTCTCCTTCATCCCAAAACCATTGAGTGAATTAACCATGAGGTTATAAAGTGATTTAATTACTTCAGAGAAAACATGAGCAATATTGTTGTTAATCCCTAATTATATATCTTTAAATTGTTCTCCAAAAATAACATTGAGAAAGCTTAAAAAAAAATATAGTTATTCAGGACAAGTCAGGCAAATAAGGTGAATAATGTGATCAAGCTTGATAAGACAGCTTAGACTAAAGACAGGTAAGATGATCAGTATTTAAGCTAATTTTCTTTCAAAGCTGGTAACATTCTAAATCATCATCCTAATCTCCATTCTGTGAGAAGCTTTTTCTAAAAGGGCTAATTACTGAAAGATGGATGTAGCCTCTCAAGGTGACTACAATGAAGTGCAACACATTTTTAAATGTATAATTTTGGATTTGTTTAAAGAATAGAAATAATCTATTTACCAATACCTATGTAAAACCATAAATCTGTAATTATATGTTAATACTTTAATATATAAATGATGCTCAAATTCTAAACAAACTAGAATATTTTAAGTAATGGAATAAGTGTGAGCTAATCCTATAATAGATTTGTTCACTGCATGTTTATGTAAGAAGGTCACTGTATGCTTGAAGAGCAAATTAACAATTAAAGCTGGTGTTAAAATACATTTTTGTTAGTTTGACATAAATTGTTTTTATAAACATAAACATTTAAAACTTTTATGTATGAAAATTCCTTTCTTTATACACAGATGCATGCTATAAGACTTTTTGCACATATTAATGTATTTTAGTTCTTCTGTGTTTTGAAAATGTCCCATGATTTATTTTATGTCAAGGAGTGAGTTTGATCATTAATATTTACTACAAATTTTCTTTCTACAGCATGAGCTAACACAATGAATCTTTTCAAAATATAGAATCATTTTAAGAAAGATTTTGGTATTCCTCATTTGCCTGAACTTAACACCTTTGAAATCATTCATAAAAAGCCAAAGACTTTTCTTTCTATCATCTGGTCAGTTTTTTCTCATTTATCATATCAGTAGAAAATACAATAGGAAATTACATCCATGTTGCTAGTGTATTATTTGGAATAACTGAGAGTGGCAAACATAAAACAGTAGGCTTCGGATCAACTAAAAATCAGTAATATTCACATACCTATCTGGATCTGAATCATGTCAATGTCCCACCTTCTACCTGAAAGCAATTCAATTCACACAATAGGAGTAAATAGATACTAGAGGTGACAACTGCCAGAAACTAAATCGGTCCCTTTGAGAAGTGCCAGTTCTTTTGTTTTATTTCTAATTAGAAAATTACAGCATTAATTATGCCAGCAAACATTTACCAGATCATGGTTAGGTTATTATTTTTTTTTTAATCAGTTCACAAATTGGTCATTATCATTTTTTTTAATCAGCCTGTCCCCCTCCAGGAAGTTCACTGGTTATAAAAGAAATAAAATCCACATGATGTCCACTTCTGTTAGAAACAATGGCTATTTTCAAGGAAAATTCAGTTTCATCTAAGATCGAATAAATAAAATTGATGGGACACTGACTGATAAAATCTGAAGCCCACAAAAAACAGTGAGAAGCTAATCACTTTAGCCCACTCCTGACAGGGTTGTTGGGAATCAAATGTGACGGCATAGCTAAAGAGAATGTTCAGAAAGCTAAAATCACTAGACCTTGGTCTGCCCAGACCTGTCTCCAGAATGCACTGCAATCCAAAGTTATAGTAAGACAAAAGGGGTACACAGTTACTAACATGCTGCCATGCCTGCTCCCACAGACAAAACCACAGAAAAAGTCATCGTGAATTTCTCCAACAAACCCGGTTAATCTTTACCAGAGCACATGGAAAGATTTCAGAGTCTGGGAACATCACTGAATTCAGAAACCTGAATTCACTGCAGCTAATTTACTAATAAGCCGTGAAGTATTGTCATAAATTACTTAAACTAACTGGTACTTGTCCAATTAAACGAACAAACTACATAGTGCAAGGTAGTGGCCTTGAGGATTTATGGCAATTGTTTGTTTGCATGCTAATTTGCCAAACGTCACAAAGCTGCTCTGGGTATACTCCTTCACCGTATGTCAACCAGCCAGGCCCTACAATGCTCGTATTTTCAGCTGTTTTTCCAGTCAAGAGCATGACCATTTTTCACCCCAACAAGTTTCCTCACACGTTAGCAGAGGAGGCCATGAGCAAGCCGCAAATGCCAGCGACAGTTTGCATGAGAGATGATGGAGTAGGATAACTGACGTGAGAGTTTAGTTAGGCAACCACAGTGCTGCTCACAAAAGCCATTAAGGGAAAATGAGCAGAGTTCTCCTGCCCCATTTCCCATTCCCTGACAGAGCCTGAGCCCTAACATGGATCAATCAATATGGCAAGCAGGGACAATTCTCCTTCAATGAAAATGAACGGGGAGAAAAACATGCATTACCTTCTCAATGAGATCTATGCAGGCTTGCAAATCCAGACCGAAGTCAATGGACACCCAGCCAATGCTTTCTTCCCTATATTCCTCTTGCTCCAAAACAAACATGTGCTGATTGAAAAACTGTTGTAACTTTTCATTGGTAAAATTAATGCAAAGCTGCTCAAGACTGTTGTACTTCAAAGATGTGATTAGGCAGGAAAAAGAGATAAAAATAAAATTGAGAAAATGGTAACTATTTGAGGCAATGGAGATGTTAATTAACTTGACTGTGGTGATTATTCACAATGTGTATGTGTATACTTTAAATATATACAATTTTGTCAAATATACGTCAATAAAAAAATAATATTGAGGTCCACTTGGAAAAATGTAAAAAGAAAACCATAACCACTGTCATATGATGGCAAATAGATTGAGTAAATAACAAATGCTCAGTTCTTACCTTTTTCAGATATACCCACAAAGTAAAAATTACGATAATAAAATAACACAATGATATAATTCGAAATCATAAAATATTTCTTTATCTCTATTTACATTTAAGGCTGAATTTCCTAATACTATTATAATTATTATTTAACAATGGCTCTTTCCCAACCAAAGTAGCTCTTAATGTTTACACAGAATGAATTTCATTATGCCTTGACTACATTTTCTGATGTTCAATTCACATTTTCTAATCTCCTTGTAAACATGCATTGACTTCATTCTTACCAGATATACTTACATCAAGGATTTCAAAACCAGTGATGTCAAGAATGCCGATGAAGAACTGCCTTGACAGCTTGGCATCCATGGCCCTGTTGACACGTGCCACCAGCCACTTAAACATCCTTTCATATATTGACTTAGACAGGGCACCAACAGCATAGGACACCTAGAAATCACATTGAAATCAATCCTTATTCTGACAGCAGAGTTCATTTTAATCCTGGGCCTCTCTGTAACTGACTTCTAGTAAAATCAAGATATATTTATTGACTTTCTGTGGTTCTAGCATGCTGTTGAGATGATATATGAGGAAAAATACAATACAGTGAGAGAAAAGAAGGGAGGAAAGGGAGAGGGGAGGGAGAGAGAAGAGGGAAAGA
>NW_006430735.1:2588788-2674904 GCF_000325575.1 Pteropus alecto
GAAAGAGAAAGGAGGTGAGTTACCTTGGTGCTTCCTTACCTAACACTCCTGAGAGAGAAATCATGTTCCTATTACCGAAGAACCGAATATCCTTGCGGGGAGAGAGGGTGGCAATGTGTTCTAAAACCTTGCTATTCAAAGTGTAGTCCTAAGACCTGCAGCATCAGTACCACCTGGAAGTTTGTTAAAGATGTCAAGTCCAGTCCCAGACCTAGGAATCAGAATTTGCACTCTAATGCAATCCCCCGCTGACTCCTATGTACCAAAAAGTTTGAAAAGTACCGGTAGAGTAGGCAAGGCATCTGTTTTTTGTCCTACTGCTGTTGTTGCAGTTGCTAATGATTAGTGTAACCTTTCACGAGTGACCTAAACTCTGCAGTATCTTAACCTGAGTAACCATCTTGAAGATCCTTTCTAGCCTCAGCTTCCACCTTCTCAATTATATTAGTTCTTAGGGCTGCTTTCAACTCCCTATAGGGAGAACAGCAATTTAGTGCATCGTTTTGACTCAGTTTCCCCTGTAAAACTCAGGCTGCATTTTTCCCACTGGAGGTATGTTGCAAAGGCTCTAACATTATCTACTGGGGAGAGCTCCAACCTCTGTGCCTGGATGATACTGTGCAAATGCAGGTCCTATTTCCATGATGCAAAGGCACTGGTATAGTAGTAGGTTTCTGATGAACTCTAAGTAAGAATGAATTTCTGGACACGTTCCAAGCCTGGAAGCAGAATGTGCTCCAACCACTTTACATTTAAAATAGGCCTATCACATACATCCTTCAGCTGCCCAGGAGAGAACATGCAGCAGGAGCCAATTGGTGTCTGGCGGTGATTTAGTTCTGAGTCATCCACTCTGATCAGTTATCTTGAGTCATTTCCACAGTAATCCATACGCCGGATGGCATCACAGTTTTTTATTATCGGCGTCACCCGCACACCCGCACAAATAGAGCACCAAGAATGATTTTTATCCTCTGGAGCACCAAGGAAATCACTCTGTCTACAGCAGTCACTTTGAAACTTTAAAAAAGAACATGACTAACTTGCTCACCCCCTTTTAATTCTCTAAATACTCAAGAAGTGGGGGTGGGAGAAAAACTGGCCAGGGGTGGGAGTAGTGAAGAAATACAGGAAGAAAGCCTGACAGTGTAGGCAGAGGAAGAAATAGATGGTATGCTGTCTGCTGAATGAATTAATGAAAATAATAAACCAATATACAGCACATTAATTAATCATTTTCATTATATTCTGTCCAATGACAGGAATTAGACAGCTAAACCTACACTTCCACTTTTCAGGGGCTAAATGGACTCATTTCTTAGCTCTTTTTAAAATAATCTCACAGAAGACTTTGATTACTGGGGGGCAATAATGCATGATAGCAAGAACAAAAACAAAATAAATGGAGTCAGCCATGTTTTTAACCACTTTGATCCCTGACTTTCTCCTCTGTAAAATAAGAATATTAAGATATGCATATCTCAGTGTTGTTGGGACTCAGTGTGACTGAGGATGTAAATATATATAACACAACATTTGACACTTAGTATCCAATGTGTTAGTGCCCCCTTTCCTACGCCCTTTTCACTGTTATTGCCTCCTCATCCTCACTCCAGTATTACTAGCTATATTACTTTGAGCAGCTAACCTTCCGAAGGTTCACTATCTTTAACTATGAAATGAAAATAGAAATGAGATAAACTTTGCAAGCTTGCTGTTTGATTGATTGACAAAAACATCCGTACAAAGCGCTTTGCGCAACACCCGTAGTAAATACTCAATGGCTATTTATTATTATTTTATTATTCTTTTTAATTTAAAATAACTTATTTCTAAGAGGCACAGTCAGAACTCTCCTAGAATCATAAAACACTAGTCCTGAAGAACCTTAGTTCCTGATAATCATGTAGGCGAGTACCTTTGGAAACTGGGAAGACATTTTCTGATTGTCATAATGACTGAGTGTGCTACTGGCATTTAGCAAATGCAAAGCCTCCTAGGATGTGCAGGACACTCCCACACATGAAGAATTGTCCCATTTAGATTCCAATCACCCCTTCATTGAAACACACAGAGGAATTCGATCTCTTCATTAGGGTGCTCAGAGAGATGAAGATATTTAACTATCATCCCAAAGTTAGCATTAGAGCTAGAACTAAATTTTGTAGCTTGTTAACACTGCAAGAATTTTTGCCATCTTTTGCAATTGTCATCAACAGAGCATATACATACATCTCTATTCTTAGCGTGGCAATTGTCTCTATAAAGTCAGTAAAATTCCTAAGAAAAGAAAAGCCTTACAGTGTGCTTTCTTACTCTGTATTCAAGAGGAGGAGGAAGAGAGGGAGAGAGAGAAAGAGAGGGTGGGGGAAAGGAAGGATGGAGAGAGAGAGAGAGGGTGGAGGATGAGGATATTTTTCTTTTAATGTCTAATAATATATTTGCTTGCTTCACTGGTCCTATTATGGCATAGGCTGGTGTGGTAACTCAACGCCTGAGAACACAATATTAAAGAGGTGAAGGTTTGATTTCAGTCCTCCTAAGAGCTTATTAGTTTTCTACAGAAAGAGTCCTTATTCTACAATCATAGCATGCCATGCAGGCACGTTGTGGTGAATGTCTTATAAAGTAAGAAACTGCCAAATATCTCTAATCTTACTGCCAAGAAATAGTTCAGCTACTTGTCCTGCCGATCACGGTTCAAGTTCATCTCAATAGTTAACATTTATGAAGCACCTACTGCTTGCAGGGCACTGTGCTAAATGCCAAGGGTATTAAGATGAACTAGACACTGTCAACAGCCTCAGAGAACTCAGATTAGAACCAGGGAGGACAAAAATGTAAACAAATTGTTTCAGTATAGTTAGTACTATGGTAGAGGAAGAATTATTGATTTATAGAGTAAGTGAAAATAGTGATTTTGATTAGTTGTTGAAATATTTTAATCTTTTTCCATTTAGAAAAAAAGTGCAACTCGCTGCCAGTATTCATTTAACATCACGCCTAGGAATGCGTTTTCTAGGATTTGACATTTTCAGTGATCAAGAATTACTATATTTTGTAAATGGAAATACCATTACTAAAAACAGAATGTCATTTGTTTCCAAAGCTAACGATATACTAGAGTGATGTGAAAAAAATAATAAAAGCGAGATATTTCATGGCAAACTTTGGGGGGAAGGTTCGGACTGTAATCCATGAGTTACCTTGGGGTAAACACCGCAGCCACATGCACCTCCGGCAAGTATTCTCAGAGCAAATGGGAAATGGGTTAAATAATATAGTCACACCAGATGCCTTAATATACCAAAAAAAATAGAGTTTACTGCGGTCAAAATAATTCCATCACAAATTTGTACATTTATCTCTCGTTTTCAGATTTGGGATGTATATAGAGTAAAACAATCTAAGTGTCACCTGAATACTTCCCGTGTCCTTTGTAATGTTAATTATGTTCCCTAACCCTCAGTTTATTCAACTGGGAAAACTTTAAGTATCTCCGCCCTCTCTACCTGTGTATTGTTGTAAAAATGGAAGGAGATAACACCTGTAAATGTTTAATACATATTACATGTAATCATACCATTTCCTCTTTCCAGAAAGACTACATTTCTCAGGCCTTCTATAGATAATTTGACTAATACTCATCAATAGAATATTAGTAAAAGTGATATCATTCTAGCCCCAAGCAGTTAAGATGGGTATGCTTCCTCCACAAATTATCTTTCCCTTTGTGCAGCAACTTTGGAGGCCATGTGTTCCAGATGGCCTAACTACAAAGTGGAAAAAGGCTGTCCAATCTGTATTGGACTTGGTCAGAGTAAGAAATAAATGTTTTATTGTCACTGAGATTTTAGCATGCATGTGTTACTGCAGCATGCCTATCTCATACTAACTAATACACATCACAGATATAAAGTATTAGTTTGAAATGCCCTAGCATAATTAGACAGTCTCATTACTCAGCAGCCCTGGGAATATCTACTGTATTCTGGCAAAGTCTCAGAGGACTTGTTATTCTGTCATTAAAACATTCTCCTGGATGCTACATGATCTTTCACTTCAATGTCTGTTCTTAATTCCCTGCCCCTTCAAATACTAACTTCAGCATATGTTCTGAAATCCTTCCTCAACTGTGTCACCATGTGTCTGTTACTCTAAAAAGTCAATATTCCAAATAGATTTGAGATGCCAATTTGCAAATTTTACTCATGTCAGAAACCAATAGCCCCGAAAGCTTCTTAGCTGGACAACAAAGATGTTGATCACAACACGTAAAGGGCTTGCTTGCATCTGCAAAGAGATTTGTTGCCAGAGGGAAAACTGTCAAAATTGTATATTTCAGTCTAGAAACTCTTAACGTAAGAGCATTTACTGTGGTATACATCACAAGTGAAAACATTTGGAATATTCATCGCAGTAGCTCTTTTCTGCTTTTTTATAGAAGCTCTTGTTGCAGACATTGGAAATTGAAAAATATACAAGTACGATATGAATACAATTATTACAAAATCACATAATCACCTTACCTGTTCTACATTTTGAGCTCTAGTAACATACTCATTACCAATTTTGATTCTAGGATGGATCAAGCACTTCACTAACTCAGAGGAGTTAATGCCCATGAGGAAAGCAGTTTTTTCAGCACCTGGTCAGAAGAAAGGAAGGAAAAGGAGGGAAGGTGGGAGAAAAGAGGGGAGGAGGAAAAGAAAAAACACAGTTGAAATTTATTGCATTATAGCCAGACTACCCAGAGGAGAAAAGAATGGTATGTTTAAACCAATGTAGCAAGATAGATTGTAGTTTTGAAACAATTACCTGAATCTTAAATGTTTAAAAGACTATTTCTTAGAAATGCAAATCAAAACCACATAAAATGCCACTTCACACCCACTAACATGGCTATAATCAAAAAGAGAATAAGTGTTGGTGAAGATGTGGAGAAATTGGAACTTCATACATTGCTGGTTAGAATGTAACATAGCACAGCTGCCCTGGAAAAGTTTGGTAGCTACTCAAAAGTTAAACAGAGTTATTCTAGCCCCAGAAATCCTACCTCTAGGTATATATACAATTTAAATGAAAACATATGTTCACACAAAAAATTGTACACAAATGTTTCTAGCAGCATTATTCATAAGAGTCAAAAAGTGGGGGAAAAAAGTTCATTAACTGATGAATAGATAAACAAAATGTGGTATATAAATACAATAGAGTATTTTTCAGCCATAAAAATGAATGAAATATTGATGGATGCTAAAAAATGGATAGGACTTGAAAACATTATGCTACATGAAAGAAGTCAAACACAAAAGCCACATGTCACATGATTCCACTTATATGAACTCTCCAGAATAGGCATATCCAGAAAGGAAAAGTAGATTCGTGGTTGCCAGGGGCTAGAGAGAGAAGAAAATGGAGAGTAACTACTCAAGGGTACAGAGTTTCTTTTTGGAGTAATGAAATATTCTGGAATTAGATACTGGTGATGGTTATATAATGTATGAATACACTAAATCTCACTGAACTGTATACTTTAAATGGGTGAATTTTGTGGTATGTAAATTATAGCTTAATTTTAAAAAGAGGGTCCTTTCTAAAAAGAAATATTTATCTAAAGGACATGGACTATCTCATCTTTATTATTTGCTTATTTTTCCCTTCTACATATGTACCGATTCTTTCAATGAAACAGGGAATTGTAATTTGAAAATTCAAAACAACCACCCATTAACAGTCGCCAAGGACACTTGCCCAGTATCTACTGAAAATCTTTCCTTTTCCTGTAAAGTCTGTTTGTACCATAGTGCCCTCTGCTGCCCAAAAAGAATACTTGCAACCCACGTAATTGCACTTTTATAACAGTTCTTCCATTTTCTAAAGAAAGTAGAGAATAAGTGTTATTAGAAGGAAAAGTAAATATGCACATATCACATCAGTGTTAAAAAATGAAATAACACTTAGAAAAGCTATAAGCACATTTCAAATCGCAGATTTCTTCAGTTGTCAAATAAAAGAACATTTTACTCATCTGAAACCTTTCTGCAACACCTTAAATTATAAAGGAATCCTGAGGTATACTAATATATGTGATGTGGCTACTCTCTAAAATGTCCTACAGTAGAAAGAAATGCAGTCTTTCCTTCACTGCGTACAAAATTTCCTGAGTAATAACCACAAACAGGGAATAAAAAAAAACCAAAAAAAAAAAATTAGCTGTATGCCATTTGTGTTAACGATATCCATTTGCTTTTCATAAGCCTTTAAAATTTTCACAGACTTAAAAAGCTTGAAATGTCTGATTTGCTTGTTAACTAAAATCTATATTATACATATACATTTCTTCTAGCTACACACCTACTCTATGTCAGTAATAATGGCCTAGGTACTCAGTTGCTATGAAACCTTTCAAAATGCAAAGCTTGTTTGAGAAAATGGAAAAATCAAAAGTAGAGCAGACATGTTCATCTATGCTGAGATGTTCCTGCTAAGAGTGCCACATTTGGAGACAAAAGCCTGATTATTTCAAGTTGAGACTCCAGTGCATCAGAACCATAGACTCTTTGAATTAGAAGAGGCTTTAGAGACCATCTAACCCAACGTGAAGATATTTAAAAGGGAGAAATATAATATGCCTGATGGATCTGAGTGGAGATGACTAGTAACCAACATTGTGAAAAATGAACAATTCCACAATATCTGTCCAGGAACTAGAGAGGAGTTTGGTTCTCTAAGCTTTGAGAGTGGGAGCATTCAGGTGGACTTTAAAGGTAATAATAGCCTCAAATTCACACATCTTTTTTCCAGTGTTAGAAATAGTCCTTTGAGTCTAATTTATCCATGAAAAAAGGAAGCCTAAATTTTCTGTACAGTATCCCACCTTAAACTCTAGCAGAAATAGCATCCAACATTTCAGAATTATTTCTTACCCATTTCAGAGACAGTCAAGTATTAATAGGACTGTCATGCCTTGGATTTATCCCACAGGTATATATTATACACTTTTTTGGGGGGACAGAAAACAGTGGTTGTCATTTTCCAAAAAAAAATAAATTACTTCATTTGCAATAAAAGTTTAGTTTTACAACCAAGATGAAAATAATTTAAATCTGTGAATGTCCATCTGACATTTGGAAAATTCTACTGCAAACATAGCAGTGTCTGTAAACACATTTTTATCATGTGATTTGATGCAGTCCCAAAAGCGGCTTAATGAAATTCTCATCAATAAACATCATTCCCTCAGGACCTTATAAATAAACTCATGGCTTTAATTAGGTTGTATGATCTTACCTAGGAGGGGTAAGAAGTAATGAGAACAGGGGTTCCCAAATATTGGTGTGGATCAGAAAAGCCTGGAGAGTTAACACAGAAACAAAGGACAGCTTGCTTGCTGCAAGAGGTTAGGTCTGGGCTTATTTTTATCATATTCTCCAAGTGATTCTGATACACATAAAGGCTGGAGAACAAAGTCCTCTTTACTGTGGCCCTCAACCTTCGCTATACATTGCTTTTACAAATTGCTAGGTGACTCCAAACACTGGTGCCTGCACCCACCTCAAGGAGATCTTTTTTTTTGGTCTCGGTGAAACCTGGAATTGAGAATTTAAAAACTGCCCAGTTAATCCTGATATAAATCCAAGTTTTAAAAGTACTCTCTAGAGAAATGTAGCCACAGTTGATAAGTACACAAGAAGTCAAAAAGATGGAGAGAACAAATTCTGGCTTCACCTCAAAATAAATAAGGTCGAGAAAAATAAAAAACGATACTTTCCAACTTTTCAATTTTATCCCAATTCAGTCTCCTCTGTAAATAACCAGGTATAAAGAAAGGGTTAAAACTGTTTTTTCAATCTGCAGCCTGGCTAATCTGAAAGAGGGATTATGATAATAACACTTAATAGTCTTTTATAAAAGGGTGAAGTATGATTTCGGAGCTGTCACATTTCATTAATAGATTGAATGAAGTTTACTGAGCACTTGATATATGTAAGGCTTGGTGCTGGTAAGAAGATAAACAAGACAAAAATCTTCGGCATCAAAGAGTTTATAATCCATGAGAGTAAATAAAACAAGCAAAAATAGCAAGTCAGTCAGTAAAACAACTGCAGAGGAGACAAAGAAATTAAGTATTATGAAAGTTTGAAATAGGGAGAGACCTTCTTTGCAGTAGTGAAAAGTAGAAGTAATTCAAGTGTCCATCAATGGATAGAGGAATTAAATGCAATATATACATATAATGGAATATCATCTACACTTAAAAAGGAATAAAATTTTGACACAATGTGGATGAATCACATTTTGCTAAGTGAAATAAGCCAGATACAAAAGAACAAATATTATATGATTCCACTTACAGAAGGTACCTAGAATAGTCAAATTCAGAGACAGAAAGTAGAATAATGGTTACCAGGGGCTGGGGAAGGGGGAAATAGAGAGTTACTATTTAATAGGTACAGAGTTTCAGGTTGGGATGATGAAAAATTTCTGGAGATGAATAATGGTGATGGTTGCACAAAAATGTGAAGGTACATAACGCCACTAAACTAAAATGGCACTAAACTTGAAAATGGTTAAAATGGCAAATTTTATGTTATGTACACTTTAAAATTGAAAATATAAAACTAAAAAGTTGAAGGATTTATTTCAGTTGCCAAGACCTTTAATATAAATGAAATAATTATCACAACCATGCTTCCTTTTCATAATTGTGATTTTTCTATTTTAATCATCATTCTAGACAGATTGTTTACTGTAAAATGCCTCAAATCTTGTTGGTAATCAGGCAAAACTATAGATTTTAAAAATGTGAATTAAAAAAACGATGGGAATTGAAACCTTTGTTGAGGTCTCAGTCAAGTAAAAACTCTACCCTTGCAATTCCAAAGACCTTTGTTCACACCTCCACTGTCACTCAATACATTTTATGGTAATTTGTCTGCTCCTTTGTTTTTCTCAATAGTCTCTGTGCTGAAGGTAGGCTATGTCTTAGTATATCCGATATCACCCAAGTTTAGGAAATTTATTGGCATCTTCAATAATTAAGGATTGTTTCTTATTCTAAGATACAGGGATTCTACATCAGAATAGAGGTTGAGCAAATAATTTCAAGGAACAGTAATCAAGTGAGATTGCTGGTTAATTTCAGCATTCTCCAAAAACTAAGAGGGGACGTCAACTACAAGGAAAGGGGAGTAGGCTGAGGGTCAGGGATTTGAAGAGAGTATATGGTGTGTCTTCAGAGCAATTCTTACTTTCCGTGCCATCTGCTTCTGCGTGTTCTTCTCTGGGTTTCTGTTTAAATTTCATGTTTCCAAAGTGCATGATGGCTCCAATGAGTTTATAGGATCCATACTTCTCTTCAGGAAGAAAGCCCAAGATGTCCATGGCTTGCTGTAACAAGAACAGATGGCCCTGTGTCTTCATTTGCCTCATGGCTACAGTAAGCTTCTCATCTCTGCTGTGTGTCACACCTCCCTACACTCTGTGGGCTCCAGAAGGGAATGAGACAAATCATCATAGCCCCCGAGGTGTGACAGCTGTGTTCAAAGCAACGCAAATGGCCCTGCTGGCACTTGGTCACCCATGTTTACTTATCCCTTTAAAAGAGAATTAGGAAGACATCAGACTTGGCTTATTTAATTTCTAGTCGTTTTAGAACTTTCCTTGATGCCCTATGCCTCTTCTCTCACTTCTAGCAACTGATCGTGAACTGGCTATATGAAATAAATTATTTTGCTTTTCATGGTTATGGCAAAAAAATTGCTCCATATCTGATGGGTTGCTTATTTCTGGAATTCCATATGTTCTCCCAACTTTATTCCGGAGCAGATACATTTCAAAGACTAGTAAAAAGAACTGTTTAAGAAAAACCATGTCATCAAAGAACTGCATCCTAAGAAGCCACTGCACACAGTAAGATGTTCCTGGAATGGAAGGTGAAAATCAGTACAATCTTTCTAGTGGTGAATTTAGAATATGTATGAACAGACTATAAAAATCTTATAATCCTTATCTAGTAATTTCACTTTTAGGAATCTAGCATAAGGTGAATCTGATATACAGGAAAAGATTTACCTACAGATATTCACCACAGTAAAAAAAAAAAAAAAAAAAATGAACAAAAAAATTGAGTCTAACAATAGAATTGGCTAAATTACAGGACAAATGTCTGATAAAATATTAAGTATCCATGTAAATGTTTATGAAGAGTTTGTAATAACACTGAAAACGCTTATAACATTAAATGGAAAAGCAAACTCTATACACCAAGTAGTATATGCACTATGATTACGATCCATTCACTGAGAATAAAAAACACCGAAACTATATAACAGGAACATCAGATAAAAAAAAAAAAAAAAGACTGCAAAGATATATGTGTGTGTATACCAAAATAAAAACAGTGGTTGTCACTGAGTCGAAACACCTTCCTACTTTTCTTCATGTCCCAAAGTTACTGTACTGAATAAAGGAGTAAACTTTGGGCAGAGGCAACCCTGGGGTGCCTTTTACTTTCCTCCCCCAGGAGAAGGAAGTCATTTCTACAGGACCCTTCAGAAGAAGAGATCTAAGATGCTTCCTTGCCTTTCTTATTGTCATTACCAGACTTTGCTTTGATAACTAATAAGCCTTACATCTGTGGCCAGCAATTCTTCAGCATCATCCAAGCTCTCCACAGCAGCTACTCCATAAGAGCAAAAGTGAAAGTCAGAAGGATTTTCAGACACCAGCAGCATATCTGCAGTGGAAAAAACCACCAGTTAAACAACTTAAAGAAACCCATGAAGCTTTAAAAAATTGACTAATATTCACACTTTACTCTTACAGCTGACAGCATACTCGTAAACAAGCCAAAATAAAATCCATAGTCAATACTCAAATCTCCACAATCAATTTTGCCCTCTATTAACTTGTCAGTCATGTGTTAATGCCTTCCGAGAGAAGACCAGGCAGGCCAAATCTGAAAGCAGATTCAATTGCAGCAGCTTGAATTAGTGTGAAAGAAAACAGATAATGTGTGTTGGCAAAACTTTGAAAACAGAAATTTGGCCTAGATACGTGGTTGAGGGCGGGAGAATAAAAACCGTTTTGTAAAACTATAACAGGCCTGAGCTTCAAAGGCTAGGATGCAGGGAACATTAGTGATGTAATCCTGTCACATCGCAACCTCCCCATTAGGAGGCTGAGTAGGTATTTCAAGGGACCCATAAATTAGCTACTGTGTTCAGTACTGAACCTCTGACATGTCTAAGACTCTCAACATGATTCACTTAGTCAGGAGACAAGAAACAGGCCAAAGCCAAGGCAGGGTGTCAGGAGCACGTTAGCAACTACTTGGCCAAATCACACTAACCTCTTAATTCCTAACAGTCTCTCCTAAGGAAGTTCCTTTGAGCTGATCTGATTTTCCTATTTATCACTCAGTGAAGCAAAGCTCTGTTATCCTTAACTCCAAATCTCAGAAACAAATTGGGCTACTCTGCAAATGTTCATAGCTTCCCTATTTGGAAACAACCCAACAGTCCATCAATAGTTAACAAATGGTTGTATATCCACACAATGGATTATTACTCAAAAACAGTGGTGCTGAGTGAAATAAGCCAGACCAAAAAAACAAAGTGTATACTGTATGAAACCATCTAATAAGATTCTAGAAAAAAAATTTTTCCTTTTATTTTTGTAGAAGCTAAAAGGAAATTTATTCATTGAAATCTCAGAAGACCTTGGGCATGTGTATGAACCTTGTTAGAGGTTCTTCAAAATGTTTTTTCCCCATAGGAATTTCTCCAAACATTAAAATTTATAGTTTTTACTATATATACAGCCTAAACCATAACAGTCTATGATATCTATGATTGTCATTTTGTTACTGTGTAAAATCTTAAAAAATAGTTGTGCAATAGAACCAAAAAAAACCAGTAACAAGTAAATTTCATCATAAAACATTCATATAATTTGATCCTTCTCCAAACCAAGTGGAGATATAGAAGAGTCAGTTAGCTATAGTCTAGAATAGTGGAGAGAAGTCTGCATTTGACCAAATTTTGGAAGCCAAAAGATAGAAATCGTCCTTGAAGCCATCAATCTAGATGATCTATTACCACAAAATAGATTCAAGCACTAAGCCCCAGGACAGTCTAAAGTGCTGGGCTAGGTGAAAAAGAGGAAACCACCCACAAAGAAATGCCCAGAGATTTAGGAGAGAAACTACAAAGAAAGGTATACTAGAAGACAAGGGGAAGGGATTTTCAAGGGAGAGGAACGAACCAGTATGGTTAAATACCGTTGCACTCTAAGTCAAGAACATTCCTATGTAGTTTTCTGCAAGGTTCATCCGTGGCTTTACTGACTCCTCTTAAATCTGTATTTTATGAGCTCCAGATCTAGGTCTCCAACTTCTCATTAAAAATTTCAATGCAGATAGCCATGGTAGCTCAAGAGGTTATTTATTTCAGTGATTGTCACCACTCTACCCAGCTAGACACCTGGGTGCCATGACATCCTGTCCCTTCGCCTCTTTTATAGTTCAAAAGATATTTCCATGTCTTCTGAGTCAAAACATGTATTTAATCTTTTTTCTATACCATAGGTAGAGAAAAATGCTATGAGAGGAGGTCAGGATACAAAAATGACAGCCCTTTACCGCAAGGAGGCTAGAGGAACCACACACCTGAGCAGTGCAGGAAATGCTGCTGTGTGTTTTTAGGGTGGGGGCATCTTTCATTTTAGCTGTTTTGGTCAAAAAAACAACAAAAAAAACCCCACTACTTCCCAAGATGACTTTTCCAAGAATTACCTTTCATTCTAAATTGTGACCTTTATATACTTTTTATTTTATTCTCATGTTTATGTCATTTTTTTTCCATCCTCATCATAACAATTGAAGGTATTGTAGTTGACATTATTTTCTTTATGTTAAATATAGGAAAATAGACTAGAAAGACTATTTGCCCAGAATCAGTTAATGATAAATTGAATTTAAAACAGTCTCTAGTATTTGTTAGACTATGCCACCCATCTATTCAAACCTGTGTGTGTGACTCTGAAGGGATTTCATTTCCTCCTTTGACAGAGACAGGAGGGTTTTGCTTTCATGCAAGCAGGCTCACTTGGGTAAGTGCTGAGGGAGAAAGAGCATGAAGGGAGGGTAGAAAACAGCATGAGGCGTAGGTCTGCAGGGCCAGGAAAAAGGAGTCACATTTCAGGAGGGAGCTGGTAGTGTTACTGAGCAAGGGCTCACTGCCCGACATGCACAGGAGCCAATACTATGACACCAGTTTTTGAGAAAAGCTTTATTTGCAAGTCGACTGGTGAGAAGACAGGAGGCAAGGCTCAAATCTGTCTTACTGATCCTGGGGTAGAAGTTTAAGGGTTCACAAGTGTTACTTCTGAGTGGTGTAAACTTTGTTTCCAGGTCTTGTTAAACCAGATAGGACCAGTTTGTGCTGCTCTATGGTTATAAATCCCTTTTTGTTCAGTTCTCATTCTTGAGGAATGCAGGACGACCACTCTAGTTACTTTCTGCTGATAAGGAGACAAAGTCAGTCCGGAAAAATGCAAGGCAGCATAAGAAAGTAGAATACTAGAACTATACAAGCAAATATAACCAGAAAAGTAAAACACTTATTTAAACCAAAACAATAGCAACTATAATAAGAATTAAGGTGTATACAGGCCTGGTCCAGACTCTTGGGCAGAAGCAGTCTACTTTCGAGATGTCTACATCTTCTCTTCCTGGCCAGGCCAAGTCTCAGCTGTCCTGCTTCTTCTAAAAATTTAAGATCATTCAAGGCTTCACAAGTGTAACTAGGAGCCAAAAAGTCAATATTGTGTTTCCAGGACCATTTAGTATGAGGACAGTTGGGCCCTCCTCCTTCTTCCTGTCCATAAAGAGTGTGTCCCTATTTGGGAACTGTAAAGAGAACAAGGCTTGGAGGGTGGTCCTGGCTAGACATGGGTAACCAGAAGGATCTCTTAGTGTCCAAGCCATTTAGGTTGCCAAGTCTTGAAGAAGACTCAATCTCCTGGGCTTACACAAAGCAAGGGGACAGCTATCTGCAGGAGACATTAACCAGCATACCTATGTATGGTTGATAAAGTAGCACCTAGAGACTATGTACATTTTATGGTATTTAATTCTTTTACAATATAATTTTCAAAGTTACAATACATAGCCTTAACAAAGGGTCTTTCATATAACATTTCATAGAGGCTCAATTGGAACCTGCCTCTAGGGGCTATTCTTACCCTAAGCAGAGCAACTTGTAAGACCCTATTTGATGTGAACATCTGTACTTTGCTTCTTTTGTACCACAAGTTTCACACCTTGACATGGCCAGTTTCTGCTTGGAGTCTACTAGAGAATTTATCTAAGGCTCTTCTCTCACCTTTGTATCATTCATCATTTCTTTCTTTGGGAAATACTTTCCTTCTTTTACATACACTTCATCCATCATTTCCTCCTCTTTTATGTTCTGACCAATAAGCATCTCCCTGTTTTATCTCCAAGTTATATTTCTTCTCTTCCTTCACCTTCACTTACTCTTCCTTTACCTCTGGTTCATCACTTTCTCTTCTTTTACCACCAAACTATTATCCATATTCTGCTTTGCCTCCAATGTACCCATTTCTATTCCTTTACCTCAGGCCTATCCTCTGCCTCCTCTGCTTTACCCACTGGCCATCCAGCATACTTTCTTCCATTTCCGACCAGTCCATAACTTCTTGCTTCGCAACTGTTAGATCCACTTACATTCCTTCTGCCTTTCGTCCACTTCCATCTTCTCTAGCCCCTATCTTCTCTATTCTTTTCAGTCCATTCCCCACCTCTCCACTGTTGGCTTCCTCTGTCTCTGCTACGCCACTGTCTCCCTCCCTACCCTACTAGACACTTAGCCATGCCCTCTTAGCTCCACTCTGGAGACCACCTGATGTCTTTTCATTTTCAGCAGCAAAATTTATCAACTTATGACCCCTGGCCTCCACTGCCACTCCTTCCTTTAACATGGCTGGTCACTGACAACAGGAATGAATTATGGGCCAGAATACCAACAGCGGCCTGAGTGTGGGGCCAAAAAGTCACAAGCAGTCAACAAGGGCCTGGTGGGTTTGATTTCCTTCCTGACTGATGTTAATAGACCTTTCTTTCTATATGGCTACATGGGCATGCACGACATAAAAGGCATACTTAGCATCAATATAGTTACCTTTTGTTTCTTTTTAGCTCCAAAGTGTAGGGCTCTTATGTTAGCTATGGACCTGCTTTCTGGACAGACCTATCTGGAGAGCTCTGCTTCTAGGACTTTCTAATGAGTTATTACTGCATACCTGGCCTTTCAGAATTCCTGGTCCATGAAGCAGCTTCCATCCATAAACACTTCTGTGTCTGGATTTTCTAAGGCTTACAGTCAGGTCAGGTTGAATAGACTTAATGATTTATATACAGTCGTGGATAAGTTTTCCTGTCGTACTGGGGAGCAGAGTGGCCAGGTTTAGAGTGGGTACTGCCTTTCAGTTATCAAGTGATATGATGTGGTATTTGCCCAGCCTCCCCGAAGTAATCAATATCTATTTGTTCAAGTAGATATAGCACACAGTATGGAGGGAACATGGAGGTAGGCTGGCCCAGGGTAAATTTTTCAACCTCCTGTAAAAGGTCACAGGTTGCAGCCCAGCTTGCAGGCAAACTGGCCACCCTTGAGTTATAAGATCCAACTCTTTGGAAAAGTAAGCTATTGGTCTTCAGAAGCACCTAAATTTTGAGTTAGTACTCCAAGACTCAACCTGTCTTTCATGTCTAAAAAGATCAAAATGCTTTTTTGGTGTCCTTTAAGAGCCTCATATAGAGGTATGGCCATGAGTCTAAAATTAGGAATCCAGCCATTCCTAGGGATCCCCATAATTGCCTTCTGGTGGTGGGTAAGGCCACACTAGCTAATGCTCCCCTTCGATCTGGCAATAAGTTTTTGTCCTTTTGATAATTCAAACAATAGATATTTTATTATTGATTAGTTAAGAAATTTACACATTTCCCTTGGAGTCTTTATATCCCCAGTCTGCCAGAAAATTTAAAATGAGGGTTGTATTGTGGTCTGAAGCTTCCTTTGTTTTACTAGAAATTCATGTCATTCACACATTAGAGTAAGACTCTCTCATTTAATTGGCGATCCCTTAAGTCTTTATTCTGACAGCTAATAGAATCTAGAAGAGCTCTTAGGTCCTGTCATTTCTGGTGGCTACCAACCAGTTATGTCATCTGGCAAGTTGATTTATGGGAAGTTCCTTCCCCTACCCTTCAAGGGGATTAGGACATTCTTATCTCCAATGACCCTGTTGCTTATAATGTGTACATTGTGATGGAGGGGTATCTTACCCATAGTTGTTTTCTTCCAGCAAGTGCCTTTCTGAGCCTTGATTGATTGCTGTTAAGTGCTTCTGTGAACAGTGCAGCTTGCTATCTCATGTCACATTTACGCCTCAAACACCCTTTCAAGGAAGGTGTATGGGTGCTTCTTGGGTCCTTGTTTTGGGCTCCTTCAGGCCTCGCATAATGGTTTCTGCTGGGAGTGGGGCTGGCTTGCCACAGGTGGATCCCATGCGCTGCTGTGGGCATCCATATGCACTTGGGTGTTGCTGTGGCCTGGGCTAAGCCCCAGGCTGGCTTTGAAGACACCAAAGCCGCAGTAGGAGCCCAGGGCAGGGGCTGAGGTGGGGGGCTCCCAACCCTGGTGCTGTCTGGGCCTGCTGCTTACTGCTGATGGGTTTTCCACAGCATCTTCCTCAGAGTTCTCCCTTCAGTATTTGCAACAGCTATGGAGTAAAGTGCAGCACCTGGAACAAAGCTCACACCTCAGCATTCTCTGTTCCTTCACTAACACCAAACCCCTCCTTGGCAGAAGCTTTCAAAATGCACAGGCGTAGAGATTCTCCATCTTTTTTAGCATCATCTCAATAGGATGGAGCCCACATATGCAAATCTCCTAGGCTGACTTTGGTCATCTAGATCTTCAGGAATTTAACCCCTGGGATGAATTGAATACCCTGGGGATACTGTTCCTTTCTGACTGGCAAGGAAGGGTCCAGGGTTGGAACTGTGGCCCTAGAGGGATTGTTGATAGAAACCAGGTCATTACTGGTAAGAACTCCCACTTTCTATGGAGGGGGAATGATAGGAGGAGCCAGATGTATAAATGGAGATCATCATTGTTTAGCTCTGACTTGAGCAAGACAGGCTTTTTATTTCATTTGAAGGGTCTTCCTTCAGAACCTTAATTTTAGTGTAAGGACCCATTTTCGGGTCATTTTGCCCCTCACTCCAACTGATATTGGGGCCCATCGGTGTTACAAAAGAAAACCATTTTGCTAAATATTGACCAATTTTGAAGAATACATCCCAAAAAGACTGTAGTCAGGTATACCATTCATCATTTTACATGGTTATAAATCTGATTATAATACAATTGATAAAGAAATTTGCCCTTTTCTGTAACGTTACAGTAATATTTAACATTTTAAGAAAACTAGATTTGACAAAGCTCTCATGTAATATCCTAAATAATTTAAATTTTTCTTTTATTAGAAGAGAGAGAACAAATCTTTGGGGACATTCTAGGGCTCACTGAAATAACCGAAAGCCATTTCTAAGTTAAGAAAAAGTCTCATTTTAAAACCTGAACCCTGGGAAGTTTGTCAAACATACTTGAACAAAATGATCATGTATCATTATGCTTCATTTACCCAAAGTGACAATAAAAGATAGGTCACCTATTGTTAGTAATACTTTAGGTCTTAGGTTAAGATGACCAGGTTAACAACTTCCCACTTTCAAGCCAGTTAATGTGGGGGTCCGGTACCTTTAGTACAAAACAAACCCCCACACAAAACAAGACCGACACACATATTAATGCAGTAGATTGAGTGTTCTTCCAGACAAAGAAATCCAAGACTCTGGGGCTCCAAACCAAGGTTTGGGACTCAAACCAGACTTTTGAGGATCTCAGCTATTGTTATCTTTCCTTCACTTGTCTCTCTAGAGTGAGACTCAAACCCATGATCCTAGCCTTAGGGTTTTAATCCAAGTCTCTGGGGGTGGAATTCAAACCCACAATACTCAAGAAAATTTTCAGACAATTTTGGCACAGATACATTTTAACAAGGTCACTCACCCAAAAGACATCTGATCCAGGAGCTATTTCTTTTCTCAAAAGTGAAAGTAGCACAGAGGAGCCTAGAGCACTGTCGTATGGTGGGGAAGCAGAAACTCAGCAGCAAGCCTCTAGACAAACCGGTTTAGGGGACCACACTTAGCTGGGGCTACAGTGCCTCAGGCAGGCAGTCACAGGACTGCAAAATCTCTTCATAGTTACCAAATTGTTACCTAGCAAGGACTCGCTGTCCAACATGCACAGAAACCAATAATACTATACACCGAGTTTCAAGAATAGTAAGGCGCTTTATTTGTGAGTCAGCTAGCAAGAAGACAGGAGGCAAGAGACTCAAATCTGTTTCACTGATCCAGGGTTCAGGGCGGGATTTTAAGGGGCAGCATTTTAAGTGTTCGCAAGTGTTACCCCTGAGTGGGGTTTCACGTGTTACCTGTGAGTGGTTCATGATTAATCGTGAGTAGTGTTTCACAAGTGTTACTCGTGGGTGATGTAAACTTTGTTTCCAGTATTGAATTAGTTTGAGCTGGTCTATGGTTACAGTAGCAAGGTGCAATGGTGGGCTCAAAGCTATTTTGGCACTTTTCCCTCAGCACCTCCCTGACGACTCCAGATGTATCCATTCTAGAAGTCATTACCCACACCTGATGAACTTTTTTTTCTATTTCTTTACAACCAGAAATATGGCTACTGTACTGGGCTAAGCATTTGCTGGAGCAGCCACACTCAGTAGGAAGCAGTAGCTCTAAAGAAACTCTAGAAGGCCTTTAGCTTGAAATATTGTCCCCACTGAGGCTTATAAAATGTTATTTTCAAGGAGCAATGAATTCTAATTGGGTCGAGGATTGAAGTTATTGAGGTTATCTCAAAGGAGTATTGTGTAAACAGGAATTCTTTTATTTAATTAATTTCATTTCTACCAAGAGAAATGACCCCGAGAGAATGGGGGGGGGGGTGGAGATCACGAATTCATTTTAATGAGACACTATGAGGATCAGACTGTCTAGGCCAATAGGGGCCCACACGGAAGATTGGCGACGGGACCATGAGTACACGGAGGATAAGGGGATCTTATCAGAAGGGGTGCAGGTGGATAGCAAAGAAAGGAGGGATGAGAGGACACTAAAGGTAAAACTCAATTGCTTCACAATTTCAAAAAGTTCAGGTGTCGACCTCTGCACGGGTTCATTTCTAGTAGGGGACGCAAAGAGCTCATTAAGAATATTTAATCACACAAGACTTTATGTCATTCTGACATTAAATTTTACTTTCTACGTGGCTGAATGTTCAAAACTCAGCTGTGTTCACTGAAAAGGAGCGAAGCTGACACTGGGCCAAAAAGTTTAGGATCACAAATAAAGTTCCATAGCTAGTGCCTCTATACTACATCGCCCATCATTACCTGTTTCTCAGATGTGCTGAGAGGTAGGACACTACCCAACTCCAGAGAATCATTTCCATAGTCTACAGTTTGAATAGCATTCTCTAGAGTTGAGCAACATACAAGTTGCACAACTATACACACATCTTGTGCCCCCTAATGACCAGTGAGGAGAAAGGGAGCAAAGATAGACTAATTCAAGAGAGACCTAATGCGTAAAGGGGGTGCAGCTGAATATGCTCCAAAATAGGAGCTCCAGATGCTGGCAATTTCTTTCACCAGAGCATTTAGGCCACCAGTAGACAGACTCAGCAGCACCTTGGCACCACAGGTTGCCAACAACACAGGGCACTAGGCAAAGTGTCAAGGATTCCAAGGACATGCTTTCTGACCTCTCCTCCTAAAGTTTATATACCAATTGAATTGCACGAATGGGTTTGATAAATAGAAAGAAAAAAGTCAGAGAAAAGAAAAAGATATATGCAGGACCAAGCTATACAGATGGAACTAAGAACTAAAGGATTTCTAGGAGCCATATCTGAGGGGACTGAGGAAGTGAGTTTAGCCATGCCTGGAACAGAGGTCAGCCTTAACTAAAGGAAAGAAGAAAAGGGATATTCCAAGCCATGCAGAACAGATGGGAGCTGACTCTGGGATAACACATGACCCCATTTCCGTAGCTCCTTCAGTGGGTGGTCAGCTTCCGTATTGTGATTTTCCATACCCAATTCTTTTGTAGTACACAAATGCTCATATTATACGATATATGGACATAATCCTCATATTGTTAAGTCGTGCCCTCTTGTATCAATCCTCAGGACACTCTGAAACTTTTTTTTGGCAAATATGAATAGAAAGAATTCCAAATTTTAAAATGTCCCAAAGAATGACAATTCGTGTCGAAACAGGTGAACTAACAATCTCTAATTTGGACCAGCAGATGTCAGTCTTTGTGCAGCAATCAATCTAGCAGCCTCTAAAGACTTAACAAGACAAATGAATTCAGGGTTAGTATGAATTTTCCACAGCAGCCCACAGTCTTCAGATGATTTTATTAGTACACAGAGATGCTTCAAAAAATCTTGCAGTCACTACTGGTACACACATTGAACCCTATTTGTCGAATGTCCTGCACTGCATATAAATTTGTGTCAAGAATATTAGATCTAGCAGGGCTAATCAAAGGAAGACCAAAAACAATTCTGTTCCAGGTTTAGGTGGAAAGAAGGTGGGAGAGAGAAAAGCTGCTGGTTTCATACTATCAATTACACCTGTGGTGAAAATAATTGTCTAGTTTGCAGAGCTTTCTCCATCTGGTGAAGGCATATTGGAGTTCATGACCACATAGTCAAACACACTGCCATATTTGTGCCATACTTAATATGACCTTAATGGGCTGGGGGAATTGTTCCCCATTAATTTGTTCACCTGGATCTTCTATATCATCCCACATTCACTCCTGTGGGAGCACTGCTGTCCTCAATGGCTTACCTCATATGCAATATCTTGGGAATCCAATCAGCTTGTCATTCTCCCCTTCCAATGACTCCCCATATCACTTAAAATAAAATGTAAATGCTCTGCCATAGCCTGTGAGGTGTCGTGTGGCCCAGCCCCTGCCTATCTCCCATTACTATTACCCTATCCACTCCACCACCCACAATGGCCACTTTGCTATTCCAAGAATAAACCATATGTATTCTGGGTCTTTGCACTCACTGTTCACTCTTCCTGGAACTTTATTCTTAGAAATTTTTGCCTACTTGCTCCCTCACTCATTCAAGTGTCTGCAAAAATATTGCCTTCTCACAGAGATTGTGCCTGACCATTCTAAAATATAACCACCCACTATCCAGCAAACACGAGTTCACTCTATCCCTTCACTCTGCTTTTTCTCTGTAGTCTTATGTTCTCTGAAATTATGTATATTTCTTTATTTACTTGTTTGTAACCTGTCCCCCATACTAGAATGTAAGTTCACAAGGGCAGGGATCTGTCTTGCTTACCTCTCTCCCCCATGCTTAAAAAAGAGTCCCTGGTGCACCCACATCAGTCTCACAATAAATATTTGTTGAATGAATACATAAAGTTCATTCTTTTATTCCACAGTTGCTTTTCTATTTCTCCCATGGCACTACCTTTATCCTAGTCAAATTTCAAAACTTGGGAGTATTTTTGACTCATCACTTTCTCTCATGCCTACATTCAGTCATTGCAAAGATCTTTCTATTCTTCCAAGAATCCACCTCCATTACCCCGCACCCCATTCCCATAGACACTACCTTTGACAGCTGTTTTGTCATCTCATCCCAGGACTATCATAATTACTTTCCTCTGGTATTTCTGCCTCCAGTTCTCCCTGCCCGTTACCATACCAGCATAACGGTCATTGCCTTCAACAAATCATGACCTCATACTACCCCATCCCACCCCGACAACACACAGATCCCCCAACAACCTGAGTTCAGAAACCATCAGAATAAAATTTCCACTATTCTTCTATGCAAATCTTTTCCCCTAGTTAGCCTAGTCACTCTGTTTCCTGGTTTTACCTTGCCATATCCCTGACATTGTGTACACTGTTCCTCCTACCAGAAACACCCTTCACTCATTACTCTGATTAACTCTCTGTCCTGTTCTTCATACTTCAACCCAAACCTTCCCTTCTTTATAAAACTCTAATGACCACTACACACCATAATACTGTCTCTCACCTCTGCCCTCTTGTCTATATCACTCATGTGGTTCTAATTATTTAAGGCCTTAACTTATCTAATGCTTTTTCACACACACATGCACACATACACGCACACACACATACGCACACACATATTCATTTAACTTTGCTGGGCATCCTACCCACCGCCAAACACTACCAAATTGAAAAAAAAAAAAAAAAGTGTTATCACTTACTCTCTTCCCATTTAAAATTACAGATCATAGATTCTATAATTGGTTCAAGTCCCTACATTTCAGAATGAATAAATTGAGTTCTAAAGAGACTAAGAGACGTATTAAACAGCATTTTGCCAGGCCTTATAATCTGACTTATGTCTCCTGTTTTAGAATGACCCTCAGTTCCAAAATAATACATTTACCATGAAGTTCTTTTTTTCCAGACAGAATTTGATAGAATATGTGGTAGTTCCTCTCTCCAGGCTGCTGGGAAATCACTCGGGACTTTTCAAGCAAATCTGCATGATGTGAAATTGATAAAGATACATACGTAAGTGTTCTTGCAAAACTTTAAAAAAAAAAAATCAGACACTAGGATGGTCACTTACAGATGTTGATGTCTGCAGATGACAGCTTGCCTCTGGCACAAAAGTGCATCCTGATGAATTTGCCCTAGGTGGACACAGAACACAGTCTCCTATTGAAACATCCCAAACAGTTGCATTGACTTCATTACACACTCACAAAGTGACTACTCTCCTAAAAGATTTTTTTCTTGACGTAACATGGGTCTGAGATAGCATGAGTCAATGTTGGGAGGCAGCCAGAACAATCATTAGGATTAGCAGTGGTCTTGGATTCTAGTCTCAGACCTGCTGATCGCTAACTGCGTGTTCTTGTGTGCATTATTAAATGTCTCTGGACCTTGGCGCTATTATCTAAAAATGAGAAAAATAGTATCTGCTTAGCGTATTCCTTCGTTTATTCAAAAAATGTTCATTGAGCATCTACTATGATCCAGGAAACTTGCTAGGCACTGCAGATACCACATTAGAAAAATAGATGTGGTCCCCACCTTTCTAGATTCTACATGTAAGCATCTAATGCCAGGGCTCTAATGTAGAAACATTTGACATGTCTTAAAATCAAAAAAAAAAAAAGCTAGTTGTGCCAGAGTAAGAGAAAAGGGGGCAGAAAACAGAGTCTGAAAGGTAGACAGGCACCAGGCACCATCTCTTGGAAGCCATAGGTTCCCAGAAAGCAGTAGGGTTCTAGTATATGTGTGCTCAGGAAATGTTAGGTGGTTTTAAGCAGAGGACTGATGTGATGTGATTTATGTTTCAAAACACCAGTTTGGCAAAAATAATTGATGAGGCTTCTTTCCTTCTTTCTCAATGAAAACCCAAAGACAGGATCTAGTAGGGCAGAAAGGCTGCATGGAGGCAACAGAACCTGCATCAGAATGCCAGATGCAGCCAAAGAGGCAGGCCAGTGGCAGCTAGAGCTTGTAGGATGAGGGTGTTGGTGCTGGGTAGAAGCAGCCTGGTGGAGGTCTGCCCATGCAAGGGAGGAGTCAGAGCAGAACAGCAGCCTGGCAAGGGAAGGAGAGTGGCTACATACAGGGGAATTGAGCAAGGAAGTTAAAAAATGTAGAATAATGGGAGCCACATACACAAACACATGTATATACATGCACATGTATGTATATATATATGCACATGTATGTATATATATGCACATGGACACTTATACACATATACATATATACATAGTACACATATATACATAGTATTAATTGAAAAAAATTGAACCTGGATTCTTTCGAATTCCTTTTCTCTCTTTCCTTCTCTCTTCTTTCCTTTCTTCCTTGCATTCATCTATCTTTGTTTTTCTTCTCTACTTCATTCTCTTTCCAACTTTCTTCTTGGTTTTTTAATTGCTTTTTTCCCTCTTATTTATTTTTCTTTCCATTCAATAGTCTTTTCTTTTCTTTACTCTCTTTCCTTTCTTTTATTCTTTTTCTTTACCTTCTTTTTCCTCCCTCTCTTCCTTTTTTCTTTCTTGCCTCTCTCTCTCTCTCTTTTTTTCCCAGCAGAAAATCCCTTCACATTCTAACAAATCTCAAATCTAGCAGTTGTTTTATGGACCCATATTAGCACCTGCTGTACAGCCAGACATTGCAAGTAGATCTAAAGCCTTGGATTGGAAACTATCCAAATAAACAGGAGGCTATTATTTAATTACACCCAGAGATGCAAACAGGAAGCCTTCTGCAAATTTCCTTGTAAATTATATCGTGGCTCCCTGCCACTCATTCTCGGCATAAAATGAATTTGTGAAATTAGGGTTTGAAATCCAAATCCTTACTCTAACATGGGACTGCTAGTTATCAAAAGCTACTTTAAAAAATAATTTCTTCCCCTCGACCCCACAAAAAAAATCACCAATGAAAATTATGCAGGGGTAGAGGTGGCCATAGGCAGGAATAGAAACACTAATTATAGTGAGTGAATTAGGAAGTGCTTACTAAATTGACTTGTTATAAGGTATATAGAAAATTATGAAGGAGAAAGTACTTTCAACTATTTAAAATGTAAGAAAATATAAAACATTATTAGAATTTGCTGGGTAAGCTTTTTAACTGGAGGTGGAAAGGAATTTGAAACTATTAAGATCAATATTTTCTTACTAAAATTGACAAATACTAGAAGCATCTCAGGTACATATTTTTTATGTAATTTTAATTGTCTTACTGATGAAGTTGGTTAAATTTTTTTGAGGAATTTAATATTATAAACTTTAAACAAAGACCTTCTTTGATATACTAAAAATTTTTTCATACCTATATGCTCAGACATGAGTTTTACCATTTGCTTAAAAATTAAAAACTCCGATATACTGCTCAATCATGTTACTTACAAAACGAGAGGAATTGTCATTTCTCAGGGTCTTGGCATTACCAAATGCTTCCAAGATAAGATTCACTTGCTTGATTTGCTCTTCTAAATTCCCCTGAGATACAGGTAAGAGAAGTACAGCAGATGAAGTTTTTAGTAGAATTCTATAATGTGGCAAGCCCTCCAACCCCGGGTCAAACTCCATTCTTGCTTTGATAACCAGTAGCCAAAGCTGCTTCCAAATTTGGTGATAAAATGTTGTTTTGGAAAGGAAGCTTAGAAAAATAGATGGGTGAGAGACTGACTTAATATATGATGCCCCTATGATTATATGTGGGAACTCATTTATTTGCAGAGTTTCTCTTTTGGTTGGTATTGGCCTGAGTGGGAGAAGAAAATAGATATTTACCAAAGGAAACAACAAATACCATAGTGTTTTTTCAAACTTCATTCCATATATTTACCACCATTGTTAATCTCTCTCTCTTCCCACCTAATCCTTACAGCTGAAATTATATCCTAAGATAATACAGCAGACTCTTGGCATTATTAAATTATGTTTTCATTTGCTACCATTTCTAAGTAATCTAGAAGTCCATATCAAGCAATGACTTATAATGGCATTGGTCTTAAATTTGAATCATGTGTGCTCAGGCTGATGGGCCAAAGCAGGTCATCTACACAGTGTGAGCCTGAACGACCACTCAGCACTCAAATTGCAACATGGCTTTTTGTCTTCCAGTCAGCCTCAAAGGCCCATTTTATGGGAGGAAGCATATAGTACATGAATTTACAAACACTATATCTCTTGTAAGTATTATGAGTAAACTGTCCTTTAAATAAGTAAAAGGGCTATATGAGCAAAAATTTTTATAGAAGTCTTATGTACTAGGTATTGTGTTATATATTCTTATAAGGCTCAATGGCTAGAATAAACAAACAATGCACATTAGCTACATAAAGAAATCAATCAAATTCAGAAATATGGTGGTTGGGAAAGAAATCGGACTAGATTGCTATTTTGATATACTTCTCACTTTGCAAAAACAGCATGAAACACCATAATCAAATTAAAAAAGCAAAATAACAATGTCAGACATGGAAAGATGAGAGGCTCTAACAGGTCAATAAGTCATTGAAAGTAAGCTAAATTTAAAACCCCTAAGGATAAAAACAATTAAATAGAGAGAGAAGGTAAAGTTTTCTAAAACCTGAAATGTGATTAAGCTTGAGGGTACATTCATCAGGCATTTGGGATTTGATCCAGTAGTAAAGGAAACGAACTTCAATTGGCGCATATTTACGGGAGTCTGACAGCTCACAGTAGCTAAAGGGATTCAGAAATGTCAAAAGTGGTCATTCAAGGCACTGATGACCCAAGCCTTTAGGAAAAGTGGCTTAGATCTTAAGTGCCTAATTCTCCAAGTGTCTAATTAATAAAGATTTGACCAGTAAATGCCCCTTGAAGCAGATACAAAACAAATTATGTAGTTTCATGTTTTGTAATTATTGGTTTGAAGCACTTGATGATTCAAAGACGCAAAGAAAAAATGGGAAAAAAGACTTTCCTATAATTTGTAATTGTTTTTTGGTACTTTCTCCCTCCTTTCTCCCCACAAGTGGGAAGGATAGAGTCTCTATGATCAGTAGGGAGGACAACCTCACCTTTTCTGCATATGAACACTTACCGGCTTTTCCCTAGGCTCACCCATGGTTGCTATGGTGGCAAAATACTGGATAATATGTTTGGTGTTCACAGTTTTTCCAGCACCAGATTCTCCTCTACGATTGGAAATTCAACGACATGATTAAATGGTTCAAATTATAAATGCAATGAAAGTTAAATAATTTTAATCATACAGGCTAAGGCAAGAAGGGAAAGTTTTATGGAAAAATGGAACTTAATATGGAACTTGAAAAAGATGCAGACCTTTAATCAGTTGGAAGAAGGGGAAGGACATCTCAGGGTGGAAAAACAGCATTAGCAAAAAATATGGAATAGAGAAAGATCAATGACTTTTATAAAAAAAAAGAAGACTGTTGCTTATGGTCCAGGTAACAAAAAGCTGAAGAGCGCCTCTACAAATTAGAAGTAAGTCCCCTCATAACAAACTATTCAAGAAATTTTCACATATTAAGGCTACCACATGGCCAGGTCCAATCCTCCACCTCCGAATAGGACCTACCGATCATTTCACCAGGCAGTTGGGCTTTTTTCCCTTTGATAACCAGCTAACTTTGTGAAGTGGGGGAGAACACAGCAGTAAATTTATAGCTTCATCGCCCAAAGCACCATAGGATCAAGGCCTGCCTTCATCTATATGAAACTCCAGAACACAGTCTATCCTTTCTGCAAAGGGCTGGACTCTAACTGCTCTTCCAGCTCTAACATTCTGAGATCCTATTTTTTTTTTTTTGAAATGACTGAAGCCGATGAAGAATCCAATACACACGGTGGCATCCTCACTGCATAAGAAGACCAAGGACTTGAGTATTTCACTGCCTCTTGAGAATCAGCCTATTCTGTCAGCCACCATGATGACAATTCCTCTGGCCAGCCAACACACTGACCATTAAAACTAGCATACAATATGGTATCACTGAAGTCCTTTCCTTCCTTCTTTCTCACCCCCTTTCTCTGTTCCTCCGAGCCTCACCATCTTTTAGTTCCCCCAAAATGTACCTTGGCCTGCCCCAATCTGCCTGCCACAACAGCTTGTTATCTGTTCCATGGTCATCCCCATGGACTTTCGGTTTCTCTTAGCGAGTCCAGAGACCTTTTAAAGTGATTATTTGGACAGAAAGCTCTCTCCATCAAGATTATTAACAGCAGCTTGTGTACTGTGGGTTCTAAAACATCTCCTCAAATGATGGAGGCAGCCTAGCTGGCACCACATTTTGAGTAATCACTGACTGAAGTGTTATGAAAATTTCCTGAGTATCTTATTCTTTCCTAGAATGTATTCTGTATCTAAAGAGCAAACAAATTCATAGATGGCAAGTTTATATTTTATTCCTAGTGAAATGTAGGTATCTGTTTTCATTGAGACACTCACCGCTGGCCAAAAAGAAAAAGCAATACAAACACTTACGTGAAGAGTACAGACTGATTCTCTCCATCTACAAAAAAAAGAACAATGTCAGACCATTATTCTGCCAGAGCTTACACATATTGGTATGAACTTAGTCAAAATTTCTTTGATTCCCTTTGAAGTCAGACACAAGGGAAGGAATTTGCTCTATATCCAACTAATGGTTAACTTTATTTATTTATTTATTTTTTTGTTGCTATTTTAAACCTTTTAAGAAGCATAGTGTAATAATAACTACAGACAAACTTCTTTATGCCAGAAAGTCTAGCAGGTACTTTATCGAATAAAAGCGGCCATCAACAGGGGGCTTACTCTGGCCTGGCCACCAGGCCAAATGCCTTCAGTGCATTATCTCACTTAATTTGATGTGTGAGCTAATCGTCCTCACAACCCTAGGAGGTAGGCTCTATTTTGCCCATGTTTTAACCAGAAGAAAAAGGAGACTTCAAGTGATTAGGGAACTGTAAAGGCCAAGCTCTGCTCACAATGCCGACATGCCTCTTAGTGACATAGAGAAAAAGTAGATCAGATATTTTTACCTTTCATTTTGTAGGGCAGCCACTTACTGTGAAGCATATCCTGAAAGGCGTTATCAGCAACAGCGAAGATGTGAGGGGGTGCCTCTGATCGCCTCTTCCCTTTGTAGGCAGCCATGACTTCTTTCTGATACACTGGAAGCCACTTGTAAGGGTTTATGCTCACACAGAAGAGACCAGAATATGTCTGAGGGACGTTCAGAAAAGATTATAGAGAACAGGTTAGAAATACTTCCAGGTTTGTCAGCTCTTTCATTGTCGAATATTTACTTATAAAGGAACGGAAAAGAGGAGAGCTTTTGGATTTTTTCAGAGAAGGCAGTTCTAACAGGAAGAGACAGAACCGGGTTAGTGTAACAATAAAACCTGGAATTACCTTTGATAACTACTAACATGTCAGACAGGATGCTAACTGCAGGCCAGGAGATTTCAGCAGCCAGCTATCAGGCATTTGAGTCCAGAAGCGAATCTGTGCCTCAGCTAGATTAGGAACGTGACGTTTCAGGCACTGAGTGGGAATAGCTCAGGTGGGTCACTCAATCAATGGAATGATTGAATTGTGGCCACAAAAGGTACGTCTATGTCAATCCCCAGAATTATGATGTTATTTAGAAAAAAGGTCTTTGCTGGTGTAATTAAGTTAAGGATCTCAGGTTGATATCTGGGTGGGCCTTAAATCCAGTGGCTAGTGTCCTTGTAAGAGAAGACTATGTGAAGACAGAAGCAGATATTGGAGTGATATAACCACAGGGAAGGTTAATAGTAACCAGAAACTGAAAGAGGCTAGGAATGCCTCTCCCCTAGAGGCTCCAAGAGGAGTGTGAATCTGCTGATTTGATTTTGGAATCTGACCTCTAGAACTGTGACAGAATAAATTTCTGTTGTTTTAAGCCTTCCACTTTGTGGTAATTTTGTTACAGCATCCCAGGGAAACAAATACAGTCGCGCAGCAAATCAGAGAGCCAAGGGGCAAGCTGGCTGCATGTCAAAGCTTCTGTAGTAAATAATGGGTGCCTAGTGCCATCATCTGAGCCTCACCTATTCAGTGCTGGTTTTGCCGTTAGATTCAAAGTAAATCAGAGAATCTCAGCAACCAACCATTACCAATTTAATGAAGATGGAAAATAAATCATTCCATTTATTGAGCACTAACTAGGTAATAAGTTCTAACTACATGCTTTACCTAGATTCTTTTGCTAAATCCTCCAAGCTACCCTGGAGAGACAGGCATTATTTACTGATAAAGTGATGTCAAGAAGATAAGAAGCTTAACAACTAGTAAGTGACAGAGCTGACATTTGGACACTGGTCTATCAGGCTCCAAGTCTCATGCCTTTAGCATGACAACTTGTGGGAAAGGATATTAATACTGACAAAATGGGGAAATGCTAAGATAAGAACACATCCTAGTGGACATTCCTCAAGGATCATTTCCATGTGACTATGCTTAAATTCAACAATATGTTTTCCACCCAAGAGAAGGCTGTGACATCGCCAATATGAGTGCCGACATGATATTTTAGCACTAAAGCAAATTCCGTACATATATCATCCAACGTTCATAGCGCCTCTTCAGGGTACACAGCACAGATGCTTCGTGGAGGTGAGTCAGCATTGCCATGTCTTCAATCATGTCAAACTCTGGAGGATTCATCTGCTGGACTTCCTCCTCCTTGACACATAGACTCTGCACAGAGAAAAATATAAGATATATTTCCCTGTTTTTTCTATGTTCATTTATCTTGCCATGCTTTGGAAAGAACTTCCAGAGTCAAGAAAAAGGTGCCTCATTAGAGGATGGGCCCAGAAGAAGTTAAATCGACCTTAAAGTAAGAAAAAGGTGTTCATCCTGCCCAAGCTTTCTCCTTGCCCAAAGATAAAGTTTTAAAAAGTGTTTTTGTTGAACTAAAACTTTCTAAATTGAGTGCCCTGATCTTGTAGCTCCCACTGACTCTGATTGCCTCTGAGAGTATATGCATCCTATTATACGTGATCTGGCCCCTCTACAGATATCTCAACATATCCTGGAGGTTTAGAAGAAGGAATCTGGAATAAAAAATCAAGGAGGCAGACTCGTCCTTCTACACTGACTTCAAGACCTAGCCACTTTCTCAAAACTTCCCCAACTTTCTCAGCTCATTTTTTGTCTTTTACCATATATACAACCTGTGCTATGTAGACATCATTAACCCTTGTGCATGTTTTAATAATTGACTATGTTAGAATAATTTCCCAGCTATATTGTAAGCACCTTAAGGAGGAGTTTTGGTGTGTCTTCTTCTGTAGTTATTAAAGCACCTATCAAAATGTTAGGGTCATGTGGGTTCTCAATAAATACTGACCTCTTAATTAATATGGGTACGTTACTACTACCGAATAGCTGCTTAGAGTTGCTCTCAAAGTTTTCTAACACCACTTCCTATAGCTCTTTTGTCTTCTGAGTCCCTTCGATTTTCATATTTGAAGGACTCCTGTAAAACATAACCAACGTTCTTCCACAAGTATTACTCTACACCCACTGGCTTTATTGCCTCTGTTAAGACCAATAACGACTGGAAGTATAGTCATGTCTAACATCAGGAGGAGGAAGACTGGAGCCAGGGAGATGCAGAGAGGGGCTGGGGGGAATGAGATCTCCATTATATGGTGGAAGGACAAACAGGGCAAAACAAACCACCTTTATACTCCTCTTTCTACATCATTAACTTACTGCTTTCATGCTTTTCATCCTATGATTTCTTTTGAAAATCATAGTTGTAACTACATTATCTTACCCCTTAAATACTGCTGAAAGACAGCAGTTAGGGAAAATGTGCTCAGAAGAGCAAGCCTCCCATCTGGAGACCTAATAAAATTGAGTTGGATAGCATCAAGAAAGTGAAAAGACAACACACGGATTGGGAGAAAATGCTTGCAAATCATATATCTGGTAAAGGGACTTGTGTCTAGATGTATAAAGAATTTCTTACAAATCAATAGCAAAAGAGAAATAAATCCAAAAAAGGCAAATGGTTTGAAGAGATATTCTCTAAAGAAGATACACGATGACCACTAGAGATGCAAAAAGATGCACTATCATTAGTCATAGGGAAATATAAATAAAAAATCACATTGAAATACTACTTCATACCCACTAGAATGGCTATAATTAAAAAAGATAGATACACGGCAGGGGGCGGGGGAGAAAGAAAAATATCGTCAAAACTAGCACCTAAAGGGATCCATGTCGATGAAAAACTATTGTTGAAAGGCCAAAGGTGTTGACATACATAATAGTTACTAATAAATTAAATTGTGTTGGGAAATTAAAAAAAGATAGATAATAACGTGTCAGTGAGGATAGAGAGAAATTACAACTCTTATACATTGCTGGTGGGGATGTAAAATGATGCAGCCACTTTGGAAAACTTTTTGGCAGTTCCTCGAAATGCTAAACAGGTGAATTACCATATGATCCAGCATTTCGATTCCTAGGTATACACCAAGAGAAATTAAAACATATGTCCATGCAAAACTTGCATATAAGTGTTCATGGCAGCATTATTCATAATAGCCCAAATTCCCCCCTTAATTCTGTTAGCTAGTTGTATAAAATCTACCTAATTTGGGATTTTTTAATGTCTAGATACTGTCAGAAAAGCATATTAAGACACTATAAGTAGTAGTTTATGAGTGGCTTCCAGAAATTTACAACTCAAATGGCAACGCTTTAGAGGATAAATTGTCCAAATACAAAGATAAAGGTGTAAAAAAGATAAACTTTCAGATAATGATTATACCTGTTTGTTACAGGATGTTATAGAATGTTATGCAGTTGGGGCAGAACTGAAGGAGATTGTAGAAGTGAATATGGGCAGGGACTCATCTGTAAAACCTCAAGGAAGTGTTCATCACAGTCAGGCCAAGAATAGGGCCCAGCTCACTGCCATGGGGCTGGCAGGCAACCTGAGGTCAATGGTGTAGGTGACGGTTCTAAGAGTGGGCTGTCTGCTCAGTATCACTCTGCTCCTCTGAATGGCTTGGTGATAGGGAAAAGGGTTTGGAGACTGTTATAGCCTCATTGCACCTTCCCTTTGAGACCCCTTACAGTCTAGTTTATGCTCCAAAATTTGCCCTTTCCTTTTCTTTAAAAGGTCATAAGTGACCCCCTAATTCTGAAATGCAAGGCTTTCTTCAAGCCCTTAATCTTTTTCTGATAGACCATTCCCTCATCTCTTGGCTTCTCTGATAAGGCTTTCTTCAGGCCCTTAATCTTTTTCTGTAGCATTTGACATTACTGATAGACCATTCCCTCATCTCTTGGCTTCTCTGATAGACCATTTGACATTACTGATAGACCATTCCCTCATCTCTTGGCTTCTCTGACACTGTGCTATTCTTATTCGAATGATCTATCTCTTTCTTGATCCTAGAACACAGTTTGCTTCATAGCTCCTTAGGTCATCATTGACTCCAGGAGGCATCTTTAAAAAAAACACTTGAAACTTTGATGAAAGAAGTGGAAAAAGTCATGAGTTCTAGAACCAATTACCTACCACTGGCAATCAGTTTACTATGATTTACTCAATGTTTGCCATTAAATCCTTGATAGGAAGTGGAGGAGCTTCTTAAACATGAATAACTTTTTCAGAGTGTATCAGAGGCTTTTCCTACTCCAAGTTTTTAATTAAACTATTAGTGAAAAGACATTTGATTATTGAATTAAATTGAAAACCTAGTCATTCCTGAGATGACATAAAGATTCCTTTACCTTTCCATCTGTTGTCTCAACAATTATTTTGCCATCATCTCCACTTCCTTTAAACGTGGCCTCAACATAAGCGTTCTTGCCATCAGGAATCCAGCATTTCTTCTTCTCTATAGAGGAAAAAAATGTGGATCATAACTATAGTACTTGTATGCAATATATGTCAGACAGTTTCATACTTATAGATATTATCCTGTTTCTGCTAATTCTGCTTGTTGACTTGGAATCACCAATATAGGTAATTGTAAAATTAGAGAAAATCGTAAAGGGTCATCCTGAAGATACACTCACACAATGACTCTGTAGGAACAAGAAACATTTCAGCAAACAGAGATTGGGAACATCATAGGCCATTTTGCTACAAGAAAGTTACCTGTCAAAACCTTAACCACTCCTCCCAATCCCAACATTTACCTCCTACACACAACTCCAGGTCTTGGATATGTGCATTGGTACTCTGACCCTTCCCAGATCTCCTCCAAAAAACTTCACTCAGAAAGGTCTGGTTATAACTAAATGAAAATTTAGGTTAGTGTTCGTGTCTGTTCTTCAGGGTTTCTTTAGACCTTATTTATAATTTTGGAATGAAAGCCTGATAAGAGAATTATATAGTAGAATTGGAGGAAGGAGGATTGAGGAGAAAGAATATAGGTTACCTTTGTCATGAAACATAACTGGTTCGTGTTATTTTTTTCCCATATATTATTTTTCTCTCCTCAGACTCCTCATTCCCTGACCCATCGCTAAGGAAAGCAGCTCTCCACATTCAACAAAGGGTTTCTGATTAAATGAGCCAGAACTCTTATGAACACCTAAGGCAGCTTCTCTGACCTCTCCTTCTCAAGAACCTTCTCAACTTCTCTCCCACCTAAGGCAAATAGCCAGGGAAGATGAATAAGAAACATACATTTAAAGGAAAGCGAGTCTTACCAAAAGCTCACAAAAATCCCTTGTCACAGCTCCTCAAGTAGATAACAGGAAGGGGAGAGGAAAGCATTTGGTGGGGAGAGGAAAAATATGAACCCGTGGCTAGGAGATGCACACAGGTTCAGAGAAAGCCTGCTGCAACCACTGATGGTAACACCAACTTTGTCACCACCACCCTAATACGTGAATCACAAAAGCGCGAGAGGCCTCATTGCTGCCAGACAGGGCTCCCACCAGATGCTCTCTCCAGAGGTTGGGAGATGGACCTGGGGACAGAGTGTGTAAGAAGGAGGTGAATTTGGGGCACATTCACCCGCCTTCTTCCACCATGCTTGTCTCTGCAAAGAATTTTGTTGCTCACCATCTTGACATCACCATTTACACTGGCTCCTTTCCCCATTTCCCTGATTACAACCAATTTGCCACTAAAACTGCTAGGCAAGAGGATTTCTGTATTCTTATCTGACTGATTTTGCATTTACTCCTACTTGTCTTTTGCATTCTAAATACTGAGTTTGCATTGTATTTATTCTTTTGGTCTCATTTTGCAAAACTGGATTTTGCTTTGTGTCATGTCTATGAAAATAGGCTTGTTTATGAAAAGCACCCATTTCACCCACATTTTGTGTATTTAAGGCAAATACACCGCATTTAAAACTAAACGTTATCACTTGAAAAAAAAAAACATGGATATCACCTGGCACAGATTCCCCTACCCACCCCCCCACCCCCGCCTTTTTTTAGAAAAGGAACCTGAGAAAAGAGATTAAGAGAGATGTCCGTAGACACACAGCTCATTAGTGGCAGTCATTAGAATACTGACTAGGAATTAGATCATCTACCTCCTTAAATCAGAGCCCTTCCTTTACAACATGCTTCCTCTATCTTACATGCTCAGCCTTTTTTCCTCCAAATTTTCTCTCAAGGACTGGATTTAACACCTGCCTCATGATTAGCAATTTCTTTCGTCACCCCTGGAAACAGTGAGAGAGAAGAATTTTTGGAAACCCTTTCCTATCTAAGGCCCAGCCCCTAATGGGGATGTTTTTGAAGATGAAGTAAATGAACTCAGCTAACTTAATTTTTTGCATTCATGAATAATTGCAGAGACAGATATGTAGACAGCAATGGATCTGAGTCAGGCCACCTGGATTTTATTTCTGGCTTTGCTAGTAACAAGATATAAAGAATGGCCTCATATTTTTGGGCCTTAGTTTTTTCATCTGTAAATTCAGGCGGTTTGCCCATACAATTTCATATATTTAGGTGATTAAATATCTTTTCCAATATAAAGGTAGCATGTTTATTGGAGAAAACTTAAACAGTAGAGGAATGTATAAAGAATTTTTTTTTAAATCACCAGTGATGGAACTCAGAGATAACACTTTTAACTATCTGAAGCATTTCTTTCAAGTCTTTTTTCTATAATACTGCTCAAAATTGGAGTAATAGTATATTTAGTTTTGTAGTTATTTTAGGTAGATTATTTACCTGTCCTAATATAAAAATCACCTAGATTTGGCTTTGGAATGATGTCTTTATCTCTAACATACTTCCTTTCTGATACCCAGCAATTATAATAATTGTATTATAATAATGCATTGTATTTGTTCTTCACATTTATTGTCTCATTTGGTCCTCATGGAAGAAAGTAGGCAGAGCAAGGATTAGTATCCCATTTGGCAGAATGAGGAAACCAAGGCACAGTAAGGAGAAGTGATTTGCTCTAATTACACAGCTAGAGAGGATCAAGGACAGGGAATTTGAACCCAAGACTACATGTCAAATACCCTTATCACACTGCTTTTGGTTAGCCCAAGACCAAAAAAAATATTCTATTGTCCACTAGCCCAGGAGGATGAAAAACTGTAGGTGAGTCTCTTTCTGCTGCTAGTGCATTTCTATGAAGAAGAATTATTTGGCCAAAAATTAAAAAATAAAAATAAATAATAATAATAATAAATTATGTGGTCAATATATTTTAAGTAATTATTTACAGTGCTGAGTCTACTAAATGTATCATCCAATTATCTCTAATGCTTTGGCCCGATTTTGACTTTCTCCCTGGCACAAATCCAGTCTTGTCCCTTGTTATCTAAACCACCTGCGATAAGCGTCTGCATGACCGGTTCTGACCTCGGGGATAGTTCTGTTATTGTATTTTATTTGATGGATTATAATTAGCTACTCTAAAATCCAATCACAGTAATGAAACCCAACGACTTGAAACTGGGAACTGATCCAGGGCCAGTCTATGATGGAAATATAATGTCCTACATAACTGGCTTGAATTCTAATTGGTCATATTAAAGCCTAATGTTGACTAATTCTGAGTACTAGAACAATATTCAGTCTGTATTTATGGTGCACTGTTGAATAATTTTAGAATTAAGATATGGAGGTGGCTTGGTGCTAGATCACACTGTGAATCTGACTCCAAATTTCCAATTAACTGAAATTCGGAAAATGGCCAAGAGAGAGGGGAAAATATATGATTTATTTAGAGATTTTCATGTAGCACTTAGCCTTTATCTCAAGGCTAAATCCTCATTAACCTTTGTTTTTCCCTGTAACTACCAAGAAATTATTAATCAGGAGGAGCAAGTCTCCCAATTATCTTTTGTTAGTGTTGGCTGAGTGACCCTGCTGACCTAGAAGACAGCCAGAGGGCAAAGTTCCAACATTAGTAAATTCTGAAGAAGATCAGAGACGACTTCTATTTCTCCTGCCTTCCTCAGTCTTTTCCTTATTTCTCATTTACAGTGTACAAACTCCAGCTACAGTCTAAGCCTCAGGCCCCTCTCTCTGCTATAGCATTCACTGACAACTAAGAGACTTCTGAGAAAGCCTTTATCTGGGGCTACTACTGGGGGTGTCTGCATTATAATATCACTTCCTGGAAGAGTAAACTTTTCTTGGCACCAAGCCAGGAGAGCATGGGCTTGGGCTGCCTCCCAGGTCCTCCCTTATTCTCTGCAAGCCTCCATTCCTACCCTGGACACTCTGAGTTCCTCTATTGCTCGGTCAGAGATTCATAGAGGCAGATTACATCCCAAGCAAATAAGTTAGACTCCAGACCTGGCGACTCTTCTCAACCAATCAAATATCTCAGTTGCCACCTGGAATCAGTAAAATAAAGTGACACTAGCAGCCACTACAAGTCTTACCATCCAAGGCCGTAGCCTGTAACGGAAGGAGCTCCACTTCACTTGTTCTGAGGAAGGTTGCAGCCTCTCCAAGCTCTGACAGATCCATCCTTCTTAAAGTGATCCACCCAAAAAGGCTTAGGCCTAAAAGTGAGCTGAAAGGATTCACTCTGCAGAAGATAGGTACAGGGGGAAAAGGGGAAATGAGGCAACAGGCATTAAAAAGAAACCATTCACTATAGATGGACTAAAAAGTGTTACGTCTTCTTTTTAACTACCTCTCTTCTTCCTCTTTCTCTGCCATGTCTCAAGTTTATGACAAAATTGGACTCCAGGACATCTGACTCTGGCGGGGCCAACTTGTCCACTAGGCACAGAAGGCAAAGTGCCTAGGGCCCAGATATCCTTAGGAGCCCATGAAAATATTTTAATTTTAATGTCTTTTAAAATCAGAAGAAGTCTACGGCTACCCTGAACAAGCCTGATCCCATCTGATCTCGGAAGCTAAGCAGGGTCAGGCCTGGTTAGTACTTGGATGGGAGACCACCTAGGAAGACCAGGTGCTGTAGGCATAAAAAATAAAAAAATAAAAAAATAAGGGATTGTAAACTGACAAGGTCCTTGCAATCTGTGAGGTCAAGGATTGTCTCGCATTAAAAAAAAAAAAGAAAGAAGAAAGAGTAAAATTAGAAGAAAAAAATGGTATTATATATAATAATGAATCAAGCCTGCATTTTATTAATTAGTCTTTATACCAGCACAGTTGTAAAATCTGATTTTTAACATTTTTGTGAAGAATGAGGCCCACCAAGATAAAAGTTTCTAGAAACATAAAGGTCATAATGTAGTTGTGAACCACAGTACTCTGACCTTGGCAGGTGGCAGAACGAGACAGATAGAGTAATGTCAAGTTGTGAGCACTAGGTCCCTTGCTAGCAGTGGAGGAAGGGCTTACAGGTATCTAGATGCAATCAAGTAGATGGAACATCATAGTCAGGTGATGGTGACAGAGGGGAGAAAGTTATTTAGACAGATGATCAACATTAGAGAGTAAAAGAATGAAAAGGTGAGTATCCTGGCAGAGATGAGTATCTGAAAGCAGATGGTGTACAAAACCACTGGCAGACAGACATTTAGGAGGCTGGCCAAGCACAGCAGTGGGGAAGCACGTGCCGCAGGCAGGAAGCAGGTTGTGTGGTAAAAGGAGTGAGCGGGTGTGAGTAAAGGAATTCGTGGGCTCAAATGGCACGTTTCTAGGCTTGGAGGGACTGTTTGTTGAGCGAATCATCAGGGCTAAATTCATTCAGTGTTCATTCGATACCAAAACTTTACTTATTTTATCTTTAATCTGCACACTTTACATTTGGTAACATGGAGGAAAAGAAATGTCATGTGGGCCATCATGATCTGAAATGAGAGGTCATCCTCTCTGACAAAAAAAAGAAAAAAACTAAGGCTTTTCCCTCTCTGCTCAAGTTTGCACTGCGAGTGTTATTAGCCCCATTTATAGATGGAGAAGGTAGAGGAAGACTTGCCAAGTTTGCTTAGCTCTGGTGCCCCACTCGAGGACTGAGCCGTGGTCCAGCCCCTCCAGAATGAACTGTCTATTTCACATGTGGGTGACAATTAACACACCTAATAAAGTAATGTATTTCCTTGCATTGATCTACTCTTTTCTTCATGGTCACTTGGATGTGTCCAGTGACACCACCTCTGGGATCTAAGAGTGTGGGTTAAAGCAAAGACTAGTGGTCCAGTCTAAGAGATCATTTTTTCTCTTCTAGGAAATAGGCATGCGACTTGTAGGTTCAGTTTCCTCACCTACACAATGCAAGGACTAGTTATAATCTATAGCGACATTTCCTGAGTCAGAGAGGAGAAAAGGTATTTGAGAGAAGCACAGGAGCAAAAGCCCAGACACGGCACTGAGGGTAGCCTTTCCCAGGAGAAAAAGATGAAACTGAACTTTCTGCCGGTGAATATGCTGATTTAGGAATAATAATTAATAATAATAATAATAATAAACACTTGAATAGATAGAATGGAGCAACACAAAGGAAAACTCTGAAAGTTAGGCAGGGACATTTAGAAAAAGGCTGCAAGAAGCATTATAGACTCTGGGCAGAGACACGAGGAAAGCAGTATTTTAGGAAAATGGCTCTGGCAGCAAATTCAGGGTGGATTGGAACAGGGAGAAGCCGTAGTCAGGGAGACAAGTCGTGAGTCTGTACTTGTGGGAGAACTGAACTGTATCCTCCCCCTCCACTATATGTGGCTTCCTGGTGGCTTGCACTCAGTAGACAGAAGGGCTCAGGAAATAGATTTTGGATATAGAAGATATTAATAAATGTGTATGTGTGTCTCTACGTGTGTGTGCATATGTGTATACAAATTTCCTGGAAGAATCCCTAAGAAATGGGTATCTAGGAAGCAGGAACAGGATATGGATGGGAGAAGGAGACAGTTACAGTTCACTTCGTACCATTCCGATCTGTTTAAATTTTTAGCATGCACATGTACTTTCATAATTAACAGATTTTTAAAAGTAGTTCTTATTATAACATTCAAGGATAAAAGATCACATCAAAACATAGAGCACACAGCTGTGTAACTCTCTTTGCTAGTCTGGACCACTTAGCATATTTAAAGGTATACAGGAAACAGTATGTGCAGAAGGCAGCCCTAGACAGGAGAAAACTGCACATGCCAGGAGTACAGAGGACCTGGCAACTGCCTGGAGTAGGTAGCTGAGGCCAAGAGAAGGACCCACCTGAGCAAAGGAAGGATCAGAATCTTCTTTCCTCCGTGTCCTCCTCCTGCATCCATTAACCCAATGCCCCTACTATCCTCTGGGTCCCTTTAGTTTCGAGTTGCACACATGGCTTTAGAACTTTTTAGAATAACACACTTGTCACAGCAGAGTTATATCAACACCTTAACGAAGAAAATGAAAGAGCCAAAATTCCCAAAAGAAGTAAACAAATTAACCTTGCCAGCAAAATAAACAGGAATATATTTTAATCATGATAGAGAAAAATAGATGAATACAGAAGCAAAGGTAGTTCTTTTAGAAGGATAAATGAATCTATATATTGAGAAGAAATTAAATTTGAGACTGGTATTTTGGCACATTTTTTGTCAAAGGATTCTGAGATCTGTTGTGAACTTTTATCTGCTAGTAAATATATTGAAGAAGCAGAAGAGAGAAGGGAGCCGGGCGGGAAGGGTGGGAGAGGAGAGGAAGAAATAAGGAAGGGTTGTCTGCATGCTGCTGTGAATACCTCGCGTCTGGGCCTAGGCTTCCTTTGAACATTCAGGAGCTTGATTTGTCAGTTCAACTGAGACGATTAGGCTCCAGGAGTCACGTAGCTACACTCATAAGTGTGGAAACCTTATTATTTATTATCCAAACCTGAACATATTTCTTTCATACCGGGACACATTTGAGAGTGAAAGGGGGCGCTATTAACAATTAAACCAGGACAACAGATATAATCTGATAATGCCCCCAAGCAAATAGGGACCGATGGACACCCCACTCATAAAAGAATTGATGAGTTGGAACAACAATTTATAAATTGGTGATGAAGACAGACCTTTTGGATAACTTCGAAGTCCAGATTACTGGTACCCATTATTCACAGGGTACTTAGACAACATTACTATCAGAAAGTTGAACTCAGAGAGAGGCCTCAGATACTTATGTGTTTTGGCATTCGGTTTGTAGTACAGCCAAATAAATCCCCATGTTCTGCTCTAGCATACGCTTTTTTAGGGACTGAGTAAATAAATATGTAAACCGCTACTCTTCCATTTGCATTGACATGATGGAATTTCCAGAAATAAATGTATCTTAGTTATCCAGCTGACAAGGTAAAGGCAAGGAATGGGAAGGCCTTATCTGGAAGGGAGAGTTGAGATGTGAGCTTTTCACCTTGGCCTGGAAAAGATCATGTTGGTCCAAATCTAGCTGTCCTTGATAGGAAATAAATTAATGCCTGTCATGTGAGCAGTAACAAGAACCTGGGGACCAAGCATTCCAGGTGGCTGGGGACTGAAGCCTTTCCCAAGGTTTGGGACTTTTGGTACTAAAACCAAGAAAGTCCCAGGCAGATTAGGACAAGCTGGATACCTTACTGTTAAGTCTAGAGCATTGAGTTATTTTAAGAATAAAATCTCTAGTTTGAAAATGTTATTTTTATGCTGATTGTATTCTTGTGGTCTGCCTCTCCCCAAGTATTTTATAAAAAGCTTTTGAAAATATCCATTTATTCTCTTATTAAGTATATATTTATTGCCCATCTGTAATTCCTGATTCGAGGAGTACAATGATGGGCAGGATAAACACACTATTTGCTCTTTTAGAGCAATAGCTTGGGACTGAATTGGGTATGAGGGGGTTGAGGGTGGGAGGGAGCTCCTTCTGTCTTGAAATATGGCTACACTTTAGGCAAGTTTGTAGAGAAAAATTTCTGCACCCTGGGGAAGAGTGGTGCTGGTCATGTGGCAGAGGTCACGATGAGGCAGCCCAGGGGGAACTGTGGAAGCCAGGGCACAGGTTAGCTTGTGCAGCTGGCTCCAGCTCACCACTCAGCTAAAACCTTAGGGTTGGTTAGGTTTTCCTTGACGCGAGAGGCCTTTTCCTTGCATTGTTCTTTCACAGGCTCCTTCCTTCCCTCATCATCTTCTGCTTGTCACTTCAGTGAAAGGGTTCCCATCTTAGACCCTCGTCATCTACCAACATAGAAACCTGGGAGTCGTCTCTAATTTCTCTTTCTCTTTCTCACCCACATTCAGTTGATCGCCAAGTTCTATTGATGCTTTAATTATCAAATTCTCATCTACTTTTAGCAGATGGTTTGGAGTGCCCACTAAGTCCACACACTTCTATGAGAAGTACTTGCCATCACCTGCAGGTATGAATTACAAGTTATCATGTCTGTAAGGTGACAATGGTGTCCTGGCCCAGCTGATTACACCAGGTGCAAGTACTTGATCCTACCAGGGACAATCAGAATGTCTTTCTCCGGAACAGATTTGGGACTTAGGTGCTATTCTCAGTCTGGGCTTTTTGTTTAAATGAAGTGATAGATTGAGTTTGGCATTGTGGTGTGGTCAAGTGGTACCAATGCAGGGCAAGTAGTAGAAGCATTAATCAAGAGGGAGTCACAAGAATGAGGAGAGATAGCATTAGAGAAAGAGAGAGAGAAAGATTGCTTGCTTATATTTCAAAAAGCGTTCCTGGTTAGAGCACCTCTTAAGACCTAGATTCAACTGCTGCCCTTGGTTTCTTTAAGATCTTTCAATAACCCTCCAATAAATTTCCATTTTCCCTTCAACTTTAAATTATCTTGAGTGAGTTTCTGCTTTTGACATAAAAAAATATATTCTTAATGAAAATATTATGTCCCAATCTTTGACTTAATACAGGTTCTTATTTTTTTCTAGGATGATGTGAAGATTTATGTAAGTAAAAGTCAGCACCATGTCTGGTGCATAGTAAAATTTCAATCAGTGTTAACTACTCTTATTACCATTCAACAAACATTTGTTCAGTCTAAATGCTGTGTTAAATATGCAGGAGGGTAGCTTTGATTTCTAAATTGCTTAGTGAATCTGAGATGTGCAAAACCATGCTAGAGGACAACGGCTTTGGGAAGTAAGGAGGGAAATTTGCAAAGTGACAACTGTAGCTGGGTAGGTGGAGGTTAGACTATCGTTTACTTAGGCAGTGTCTATCCTGGGAAATGACAGTGATTCTAGACCTCTCACTGCTGCAGGTCACAGTGAATCCATCACTAGTCGATTTTATGTTTTTCAATCAGGGCCAGACAATAAATTTCTGGAAGGAGGGGATGCAGAGACTGCCTTTGAAATTCATACCACCTTGGCATTCTCGTATCTTAACTGTAAGCAGAAACTCATCAAGGCCTATTAAGTAAATTGTTAAAAGTGTTAAATTATTTTCATGTTAGCAACCCCAACAGTTTTCAAGTTGGTTTCATCATAATTGATTAGATTCACTTGAGTTCTTCATCAAGTTAAGTTATTATGCATGTTTACTTTCAAAGGCTTCCACTGCTGGGAAACCATGATGCAAGTAATAAGAGGAAATATTAATAGTCCTCTGAGTAAACAAACACTAAGAATTTCTTGACAAAGCCTCTTCCTTTACTAAAATTGGAGACAAAGTTCCTGAAAATGAGAATGGATTTATCCAAATGTCAACAGAGGAAGGGGAGAATTATCAAGCACTTAAATGATTCCCAACATGCTGGAATATGTGTCTCAAGGCTGTAAGTGAGATACATCTAGTTACAAGGCCCAGTGAACATCATGAATCTGGGGAAATGCCTCAAGATGCTCTTAATTAGGGGCACTACTGGGTAGACAAATGATGCTGATGTCTCCTAATATTCATGCTGCTGGGATAATCTGTTATATGCCTCAACTCAGTCAGGTTTACTCAGTAGAAAACTCCTAATAGTTTAGTCTTTATGCATAAATCTATTACTCCTTAAACAGCTACAAATGTGCTTTTTATTTATTTATATGCACTTTAGCTTTCTATAAAAGCAAGACCATTAAATAGGTTTATCTCCTTAAAAGGGAAATGTTAAAACCTTGAATTGAATTGAATCAAATTGCAAATCAAGAGTGTTGAGCAAATTATTGATTATGTGAAACACTCATCGCAAAGAGTGATTATGATGACAATTCCAGGCCCAGAGGCAATCTAGTTCACAGTCTTGGATTCTGCTCTCCCACCTCTGGGTCTCTCCTCAGCCCTTTTTGATTTGACTTTTCCTCGTATCATTCCACAAAAACTGTTCCTCCAATGATCTCCTAAAGGCAAACCCTAACAATACTTACTTTTCACTCTAATCTACTTTCTGGTTCTGGGATACCATCCTGTTTCCGCCGTCCCCCCCTTCGCCCCCCCGCAACCACCGTGTTCATTAACTAATCAAAGGCCCACCCCAGTTTAACATAGTAGATATCAGTGACATTTCTCTTCAGCTCCCTCCTTCCATTGGTCCCTCTCTTCTAGTTTCCAGTGGCCCTCCTATCCTGTCCAAGACTATCTATTTTTCTTCCCATCTTCCAGTCTCTGATCAAACCTCAAGTTCTCTGCATGCAGCTACTTGCTATTTACCCAGAGGAAAACTTCTGAATAAATTCTGGCATGTGTCCACTTTTGAGTATGCTCTCTTAGGCTCTATAGGTTAAAAAAGCAATAAGACCTCAAGAAGTTCCTGCTCTAGTAGGAGTTGGGCTGCAGGGATGTGTATCAGCTCTTATAATTGACATGAGAAATGCTGGGATAGAGCCATCCACAAGATGACATAGATCATGGAGGCATGATCTGCTTGCCTATAATTGTATTTTTTAAATAATCATTTGCAACTCAAAGGAAGGAATCTCAAGTGTCACTGAAATGATACCTATAGAGTCAGTACCAACAGTATTTTATAAGAATAATAGTTACCAATTCTAAGGATTTAGTGTACACCAGGCATTGGGTTAACTGCTTTATATATAATAACTCTTTTAAAGTCACAGCAGCTCTTTGAGAGACATATATAATAACCCACATTATATAAAGCCACTGAGACTTGGTGAGGTAGAAAGTGGTGTCTCTGCTTTGGAATCCAGATATGTGAAAGTGATCCTTGATTCCTATTTCTCCCTTCACCTTCACAGCCAATTATGTGCCAGGCTCTGCTGACTCTTTATCTAAATATCTCTCAGAACCATCCACATCTTTCCATTCCTCCGACAGCACCCTGGTCAATGACATCACCATGTCTCTCCTGGTTTATTGCTTTACTCTCTTAATTGATCTCTTGACAGCAGCCAATCTAGCATGAGGCTACATATATGGGAACATAGTCATATTATCTATTTAAAACCTTTCCACATTTTACTTAAGACAAAGCTCAAAATGTTAACAGGGCCTACACAGCTCTTCACTCTCTGGCCTGCATGATGTCCTCACCCCTTACTCTCTCATCCCCAGGCATGACCTGGCTGGTGTACTACTAGTAGGGGCCAAGAGCACTCTCTGACCTCTGGGTATTCACATAACATGTGACCTTCCCTTGGAACATTTAGCCCTGTCCGTACCCCTGCTAATTCCTAATCATTCCTTGTGTCACTATTCAGCAATATTTCTACAAGTTGGTGTTCTCTAGGTTGAGGCTCTCTTACATGCATTCTTAGAGCCATTTATTAATTGTATCATGATAATCTTTATTCTATATTATTATTATTATTAATTGTACATCTTCCTAATTAAGCATAAGTGACCTTAGGGCAGGGACTAGGTCTACAACATTCAGAGCGGACTCCAGTCCCTTGCACAGAGCAGGGAATGAAACAACAAACAGACCCAATTAGTTTGCCTTCTGAGTTCATGCTCCTAAGAAAGATGCTATATTATCTCCTGGCTGAGCTCAAGCTTAGGAGGGATCATGTTCTTCATTAGAAAAGATTCTAACCAAGATGCAACATGTCCTTACAGATAATGTGAGATCACCATCTCATTCTCTAAGTTGGATGAGAAATGAAAATCTAGGTCTATGCTTCAAAAGTATATGAGGACAAAAATCAACTGGTTGCTTATACCAAGAAAACTGAACTTGCAGGGAAAAATTTAAATAGTTTATCCTAAAATTTTGAATCCATGGAGTTTAAGAACTAAAAGTTCGTTAATATCAGCTATCTCAGTTCTCCTTAATTTAGAGGTGGGTATAAAAAAGGCCAGCAAAATAAATGATTGGCCCAAGTTCACCAATGATGGTGGAGCCAGGATTTAAGTATTGACAGTTTTGAGCAGAGTATAGGAAAAAAAAAAAAAAAAAAAACTTATGATAGATCTATGAACAAGAACTAAAGAAAACCAAGATTGGGAGTTATATCTTTGTGCTTTAGAGTTAAAGGAAAATAACACTCTCCTACAATTTAACACCACAGAGAATACTATATGGAATGGAACATTGTCACAATCTAGTAAAATATGCCTTAGAGTCATTGACCCATGATCTGCATAATAACTTAACATCTAGTTTAGAATCACTGGGGATATTATTTAACACGAATGATAAGAATTAGATATATTTAGTGATTCTAAAAGATGATGCATAATATAAAGCCAAGGTATTTTTTTATTTTATTCTCATTGTTTTTGTATTTTTCTGGATGATATGACATTAACCCAGGATAATTACATGAATTTTAACTACATACAATTATAATCAACATCTTCACATGATAGACATTCAAAGATATACCTATCTAAAATGAAAATGGAGAATTATATATTCAAGTTCAATTAATTTCAACAAAACTGGTTGCACTTTTTGAATAACAAATAAGTGCCAAGAACTGGCAAAATACTTGGGATACCGGAATAATTAATATATGGCTTCTACTCTCAAGTTTTACGTCTAATAGGAGACAAGACTTGTCAACAAATTATTTTCAGTAGGTTAAGTGCAATCGTGAACATACATTCTCCAAGAGATTATAAAATAAAAGTTAAAATTCTTACCTCAGAATGATTCTGTTCTACAAATACATTGTTGTTGTTGTTGTTTTTTTCCTTAAAATATTTCATTTCATATAATGGATAACCCTCATTTGAAAAAAATTAGTAAAAATAGCAAATTGTCTTTCATACCCGTCATTCAATATCTTGATGGAAAGGGAAAGATTAAAACCTACCTTGGAAACAGCAAAGAAAATGAGCAGACCAGTGCTGAATCAAGTCTTTATATACTTTAAAGTCAATGGTGACAATCTCAGTCAATTTTGCCATTGTTTCTAAATTTGTCTTCTGGTTTTTGAGAAACTGAACCCATGGATCTGGATTTGGCACTCAAAATGTCTCTGAGGCAAGAGTGTGAGATTCCAGAAAACTATTCCATTTCTATAACCCAAATTCACAGACTAATTTAACTCATTCTCTAAATGCTTGCTGCATAATAGGATCAGACAATATTAATAAGAAAAGCAGCAACACCCTCTCTATTGGCATCAATTTTAGAGTCTTGAGCTCTAGAGCTCTCTCTCCCAGTGATTTTGAATAATTAAGTTAAGGGTCTCAACACTTTCCACATTGCCAAGGAAACAGTTAATATTAATTGATTACAATTTATTTAGGCCATTATAGGAATATTCAGAAGGAATATAAAATTAAGGGTTTACTATGTTCCAAGCACTGTTCTAAGCACTTTGCATATGTTCATTAAGCCTCACAACAACCTTAGAAGACAGAACTTTTATTATTCCCATTTTACAAATGAGGAAACAGAGATGATAAAGTAGAAATTTTGGAGACAAGATTTGAGTCTAGAATGTTAGGGTCTAAAATCAATTCCTGTAACCTTTATGATATACAATATTAGCTCATAATTCTGATAACATTCTTTAATTTCTTCCCCTTAAAAGTATTACTTTAAAAAGTGTCCTTTCTATCTAAGGAAATTCATCGCTATTTGCTTCTTCTAGCAACCAGAGAATTTTCTTTTGCGGCAGTCTAAGTGAAGAAAACAGCTAACCAATTACAATAAAAGGGGAAACATCCGGTCAAAGCCCTTGGCTTTGAATCACTTTTCCAGGACTTGAAATCCTTTTGCAAAACCTGAAAGTGTCTCCCTGAAGCAAAGGACTCTCTAAACTATGTTTAAAGTAACTTGGGAAGTGATATAAAAAGGTGGAACTCTTTTGGTTGCAGGAAACATCTCATGCAATCAGTTTTCAGTACTGATGGGCTAGTCCTGCATGACTCTTCCTCCAAACCAATTAATTCACCATTTCCCATTGGGGAGGAGCGGGGAGAGAAGAGAATAGAGAGACATCTATACTGAAACCTATTACAGCAGTATTGTGGGGAGAAATGGGATAGTAATGAATGCTGAAGCAAGTACTGCATAATTATAACTAATCAGTTATGCTAACATGAGCCAATATGGCAGCCTAATTGAGATGATCCTTGTTGCTTCTTACAGGAATGCAATTTAATTAGAATGGGTAAACTGCCAGTCAGCAGTAACCTCACAGAATCCCAGGCGATATGAGATGAAGCACCAGAAATATCACCAGAAATACCCTGGCTGGCTTTCAGTTTGTAGGAAATAGACATTAAAGCTGTCCATTTGACCTTTGGGCCATTTTTCATATGTGCTTAGGGCTTGAGCACGATTGTATTGTTGTGTTTAGACTTTTTAAAAAGAATCAGTCCAGATAAAGCAGACAAAACTGTTTAATTTGCATTTCAAAGAGCTCTGAGGATTCAAAATGTCCAAATGCAGAGGAAACTAACCAGATTAGGTTTTTAGAGGGATCTAATTTGGAATAAATACGAGCCAGTTCTTAAAAGTAATAAACCTCTTTCGATTTTGAATGGTCAGGAGGAGAGATGTGTACCAGTAGACTCTGAGGGCAGGTGGTGGAGAACAAGAGGAGGTGTATGTGGTGGGGAGAAGGTACATGTTAGACTCTATTAAAAAAAAATTCCAAGAAAGAGCAAGAGCAGAATCAGGATATTGCTGATGTGGCTTAGGTCACAAATCTACAGGGTAGAAGATGTGGCAGCCCTAGAGATTCAAATTTGGTCTGTGATATTTTATTATAACACCAGTCCAATGATTTCTCATTTAACGTCATTGATAAGATTCCATGATTTTTAGCAAAATCAATTTTACCATAGGCTAATTGATATAAGCAAGAGTTAAATTCTTACCACATCTCATCAACATTATAACACAATGACACTGAACTGAAAGGACTTTGAGGACCTGCTGTAGTGTGAGGCAGGGTTACTTGTCCTCTGGATTGAATAGATAATGAGGATCAAAACATGGGCCTTAATGTAAAGTAAGCCATGTCTTAAATAAGTAAAGCAGGTAAGAGCTAACCTATATTCGAATGATCAAATCTTGTAGATAAATTGACTGACTAGACAATAAAATTAAAGTGACCGATATAGAAACTCCTTTGAAGATGTGCTGTATATTGGTGATCATAAATCATTCTACTTAAAATGTAGTTGATCAAGTACTCTAATATACAGAACCAAAGGTCAAATTTCAGCTCTTACAATAGCAAATGCTGAAGATGAAATGTTTTGCAGCATTGACTACATTGACTACATACTAAATGGTTTTTACTAGAGCATTCGAGAGCCTCAAATTTACATGATGTTGCTTTTAAGCACAATTTACAAGTTATGTTCTTCTGTTCCAACTTAGATAGAAGAGTCAATGTCATAAGAGACGTTAGAGTATATTAGAGGATGGAGGGAAGGAAAAAGTCTTCCATACAGGTTTGCTACAGGTTTGCTACAGGTTTACAAAGAAGAAAGAAACTTTTGAATCCTCTTAGTTCCAGGGTGCCCACTGTCTTCCTTTCCCATGTCTAACTTTGTGATTTGAGGATGAGCACATTTGTGAAAGGACTTGATGTGTGGATACATAGTGGTGATTTCACGTTTGTTAGAAAATAAGATAAAAAACTTATGAGAAAGAATTAGTAAAAAAGTTATTGTGGTATTTAAATGAGAATTATAAAATGGTACCACAGTTAACAATTTAGAATTCTTTTGATATTTTCTCCATGCCTATATGCTTATGTAGACATGAAAATATATTACACTTTGATATTGGTTGTTTAACAAAATGGGATCAATATATATAGGTCTCCATGTCTTGCTTTTCACACTCTATAATATATCATTCAACACCTGCCAAACCAACTGACAGAACTCTAATTTATCATTTTAATGGCTGTATGATATTCTACAGTGTAAATGTACCATAGTTTATTTGATAATTCCCTCACTGAAGTTTCTGGGTTTTTTTGTTTTTTACCATTATGAAAACTGTAACTGGAGTCCTTGTACATGCGTCATTACTCATAGTTTTATTTCTTTGGGAAAAGTGTCCCAGGAGTGGAAATGTTAAGTCAGAGAAAATGCATTTAAAATTTTAATAGATAGTGCCAGATTGCTTTCCAAAAAGGCAGCAGCAACAATTTTACTAGCCATGGATAAAAGTATTCTTTTTCCTGCATTATTGAAAATAATTGACATTCTCATTCTTTTTAGTTTCTGACACTGATAGGTATAAAGTAATACCGTATTGTAATTTTAATTTAATTTCCCTATTAAAAAATTTGAGCATCTTTTCAAATGCTTATCAGTCATTTGAACGGATTCTTGTCTGAGATGTTTATTCTGCTTGCTTATTTTGCCTATTTTTATGGGGTATTTGTTTTTTCTATTAAGTTTGTAATTGGGAATTTTTAAAAGCTGACGTGAGAAATTTATTTTAGAAAAGCAACATCCAAAGAATGCCACAGACAGCCTTACTATATCTAAAGTCATCTGTATTATTAAAATTTACCATATCATTTTCCCCCTAAATTTGTTTATAGTAACATTTGTCTTATATTTTGATATAAATATATCTATCTTTTCTTTTTATAACTACTAATTTTTTTGTCTAGCTTTGGAGGATTATAAATGGTTATATTTAGTCAGTATTTCTTGGTAGTCCCAGTATTAGTTGCCAAGGGGAACGACAACAAAACTGCCCTTTGTAAATGAACGAGTGAGGAAGAGGAAACTCCAAAATAACAACTCAAATAAGATAGAAGTTTATTGCTATCATAAAGTCTGGAAGGAGTTAAACCAAGGCTTGTATGTATACCACAATATAAGGAATCAGGTTTCTTTCTTGATGGTCTACTGTGCATGACTTCCATTCCCCAGACCAATTCATGATTCAAAATTCTGTTAGAGATCCATCCATTTTGTCCCTTTCCAGTTGAGAAGAGGAAGAAAAAAAGATGGGCCATGCCCTTTAAAGATTTTTTTTCCAGAAATTGTTGATCATTTCCATTTATGTCACATTAACACCACACTAACAAGAACTTAATTACACTTAGTTGCAAAGGATGCTTACATTTTGCTGGCCACTAGTGAAGAGAGACTACATAAAACAGTTTTTATTTCAGGTGGCCTTGTGCTCAGCTAAAATTTGGGGGTTCCAATACACTGGAAGATGGAGGAAATCTCACCACAAATTTCAAAACAAGAATTAGCTGAGACACTAATGATTTTGGAAAATAAATATACCTTTTATGAAGAATTTATATTATTCTAACAGACAAATAAATGATGAATAAATAACTGAACTCACTTCTAAAAGTTTTCCAGAGCTCACTGACTATCCCTAACCTCGTTCGTCCAACACAGCCACTCCGATCACCATTTTCTTCTCTAGCCAGTGGAACAGTTATTTTAGCAGATAATACTTCCTTATTTGGAAAATTACTACCAACCACAAGCGACCTAGCATCACCGCATAAAGGAGAGATTTTATTTTTCTATCCATTGCTCAGTTTTATCAATTGCTCATCCTGTATGCCTGATGTTCTCAACAATCTAGAAACTTCCTTTGTGAGACTGGTAAAAGATTAAAGAAAAAACCCACTAAGGAAAAAAAAATTTTTTTTCAGCTAGAGTGTTAATGCTGCTGTGTGTTTTTTAATGAGTGGCTAGATTCAAAGGAATAACTTCTCTTTAGATGCTCTCATGTCTAGCCTATTTTCAGTAAGATTGCACGTTGCAAAATAATGTAATAAGTTTTATCTTTAAGAAGTAAAGATAGATGCAAAACAGATGCATGGTTTATAAAGTGGGTTTGTTATCTGGCTGCCTTTTGAACTTCAGATAAATTTCAAAATATATTTCACCAATGCTTGCTGTATATTAAAAATAATTCACACTTTCTGAGGAAATCAGGTCTCTAGTTTTGAAATAAAATATCTGTGTTATTAAAGTTCGAAAATTAGAATTAGGGACACATGATAGGCAGACATGTGTCTTTTGATTTTATTCTTTGATCATTTCTAATAGTAATAACAAGGAAGAGACAGAGAAGGAAGAGGAAAGGAAGAAAAAGAAATATCTGATCTGAGAGGCTCATTTACAATTCCACAATTTCTGGAAACTTCTGGGCCTGTCTTTCAGCAAAATGACTTCCTCCCTCATGACTGACACTGAACCCAAAAGCATAAAATGGGCCAATAAAGCTAGACTCTTATGCAGTGATGCTTTGATAAACAAACTCTCCAGGTAGCACTTTATTAATCAATTCATGCCACCAACAAGATTGTTAAAATTATAAATCATGCAAATCGGGCTGCCTGATTTTGCAGCTGTGAGGCAGACTTCTTTGTGGAACTTTTACTTGTCCTCAGTAAACTGAAGATAGTAAAATTGTCAAGTCTAAAATTGTTCCCTGTTCTGCTCCCTTCTCCTCACTCTGCCCTCTCACTTGTGAGGTTAATGCTTTTTGATCTTTTCACTTATTTCCAGCCATGATTGGTCAGACTGGGCAGCCGCGCACTGGACTTTGTGCCAGGTGTGGGGTGAACGCTGGTGAAAAAGGCAGGTCCCTGCCCTCCAGAAGCTCATGCTCTTGAGCAGAACTTTTCAGCACTGCGTTGAGACCCATTACCAATTATTTGAAACAGAGCAATAATATCTATAATGATTATGTTTTCCAGTAATTTTTATTTTAGACTCTTTCTTTCTCTCCCTCTATCCTCTAGCACAGAGGTCCCCAACCCCTGGTCCGGGGACCGGTACCACTCCGTGGCCTGTTATGAACTGGGCCACACAGCAAGAGGTCAGTGGTGGGCAAGCAAAGCTTCATTTGTATTTACAGCCACTCCCCAGCGCTAGCATCGTCGCCTCAGCTCTACCTCAGATCATCAGGCATTATTCTCATAGGAACACTGGTCCCTGGTGCCAAAAAGTTTGGGGACCACTTTTCTAACATATTCTATCTACTTAAAATTAGGATCGATTTTTAAATATCCATATATTAACACATATTATTTACACTCACTCATATTTGTTTTCTCTTGTAGAAGGGTCTAGCTGACGTCTGGTCATAAATTGCAGCCCATCTGATCCATGCCAGATTATAAATCAGAAACCTTGATTTTATGAACATTAGTCACATACATGGCTGAGGAACGAGGTGAGGACAGGATTGGTCTGGCGCACTTATCTCAGTCACAAAGAATTTGAAAAGGACTCTCAGCTGTAGAGCCTATGTTTTTTGAGACAATTTATGTTATTCTAAATAGCTTTTAATTATTTCTTTTAAAAATCATTACCTATCCCACCCCCAAGTAATATCTGGAATGCATTTCCATGATTCCTATTTTGTGTTGATCATGTCTCAAAACTTCTCAGTATCTCCACTAGCCAGGCCAATCTGGGGTCAGACAAATAAGTCACCATAAATAAAATCTTATCTTGGCTCATCAGAAAAGCATAGAGATTAAGTGATGGGCTCTGAAGTCAGGCTGCCTGAGTGTGAATTCTAACTCTCTTCGTATCTAACCAGGACCAAGGATTCTTTCTGTGCCTTAGCTTTCTCATCCACATTATACCTACATCATAAGACCTTAATTTTAAATAATATCTATTCATTACCTGGAATAGAGGAGGTATTCAATAAATAGCAATGCTTATTATTATAAAATGACTGTAATTATATTGCGGCATACATGAGTAGATTTTATTTAGTTTCTCACCAATTAAGAATGGCCATACCCTGGCAATACTAATAGGCAGACATAAAGTATCATGAATTTCTTTGGATCTTAAACTTCTTGCAATAGTCCTCTTGGTGAAAACAAGTTGAGCTCACAGACACATAAAAACAGGGATAATGGCTGTGTGTCTTTGTCTTCCTGCACTCAGTCATTGCCACAGGTTTGGAACAATATGGTAAGGAATTTTGTCTATAAAAAACAGTGACTCAATTTAGGATTTACGAGCTATCTTTCAATTTAATTCAAAAGCATTAAACTCCCATGAGTGTGGCAAGATCTAAGTTCCTACAAGACTCTGTGAGATGGGTACTATCATCCTCTCATGTTTATAGGTGAGGAATTGAGGCTTGGGGAGGAGAAATGACTGCACAAGGTCACAGTGCTAATATACTGAAAAAACTAGTACTCAAAGTCAGGCAGTCTGACACCAGAGGCCATGCTCTTAACCGTTGTGGCTCTTGTTTCTGGATTGGTACCACAGACAATTACTCTCAGTAAATAATTAGAATTCATGCAGGTTTTGTGTCACTGAAAATAGAGAAGGTGACACAACATACTCCGTCCCACCAGGTACAGAGAAGAAACCTGATATAGTAGAAAATTTCAGCACCATAACCCCCCGGTGTCTGAGAAAAGGGGAGTGAGATATTGGTGGTGTTGGACTGGACACAGAGCACAGAGAATAAATAACACAGAATGTTTTACCATCTGTCTGGATATTTTAAAAGTAGGCTGACTACATTTATGATGTCCTATCATGATTACTCAGAAATTATATCATAGCCTATTTTTATTCTGTCATACAGTAATTTGTGTGTTGCTGATTAAGATGAGCAAGAATAAAACTCTAGGCTCCTCCCGTCGGGCTATTCAGTATTTCATTAGATAAATTACAAACATATGTTGAGTGCCCACTCACTCATTGCCCAGTCTTTGTGCTAAGCTTTCAGGAAAAATATAGAAGTATCAGACATAGTTACCATCTTAAAAGAGCATATAATCTTGTTGGTAAGATGAGATAAACACAATTAAAATGATTATATTAAGTCGGAATGACCAAAATAGAGGATCAGATAAGAGGACAGTAGCCAAGAAGACAATGTTATGTTGACAGCATTGAAAACCTGTAAATAGAGAGGTGGAAATATACATGCTATATTTAGTCATTCTTCCTACAACAGGGCAATAAATTTATAATTTAGACTAACGGCAGATTGTGAAAAGCTTTGCCTGTCTAGCTAAGGAGTTAATTTTATTCTAGATTTTTCAAATATTCTTTTAGAAGGCAAGTACATTTTTTTTTCAAATAAACTGTAATATAAGTCTTTTGACTGAAATTCTGCTTCTACCAAGATGAAAAAACAGAGAGTAGATTTACTCTCTCACCTAAAACAACAAATTCACAGAAAATGTGATACAATGGTTTCCTAGTCATCAGTCAATAAGAAATGAAGGGCAATGATCCTTCAGATACTGGAAACAAACAAGGTGAGCTCCATGACTGTTGCAGCTTACTATTTAGAAAATTTCCAGGCTGGGGCACAGGGAATTTACAGACCATGCCTAGCAACCTTCTTCAGTTAAGAAAATGTAGCAAGGAGTCTGAGGTGGCCAAGAAAGGAGAGAGCTGCTCAGATAGAGAACTCTGGAGGTTTACAGAGACTTCTCCCTCAAATCTTCAAGTAGTGATTGGCTCTTGTCTGTAAGGAAAGGACCACCCAAAAGATTAGAGGAAAACTCCTCAGAGCTCACCAGAAATAGTTTCTGTTTCTTCAAGCCAGGATGGAAGACCTCATATACTTCATGGGACACCAGAAAGAATACTCACAAGGGTTTTACTTCAGTAGTGGGGAAAATTAGCCTTAGATTAAGTGCTGTGCTTGTTCTTCCTAACAAAGCTTAAAAATCTGAATCAAAAGAATCAGTTTTCAACTAACTTAATTGCATTCAGAACAAAGCTCAAAACTATTTACAGGAAAACAAACATATCAGCAACCAACAAACTAAAATCCACGATGTCTGGCATCCAATTAGAAATTACCAGGCATTCAAAGAAATGGGAAAATATAGCTTAAAATAAGAAGAAAAGTCAATCAATCAAAACTGACCTAGAAATAACATAGGTGAGAGAATTAGTAGATAAAAACATTACAGTTATTATAACTGTATTCCATATGTTCGAGAAAGTAGGAAAAAGACTGAATATGATAAAGAGAGCATAGAATTGCTGCTCTGGTTCAAGAAATGTTAACTTGAAGATGAGCAAAATCATGTGGTTCAGTAAAGCCAGGTAAGAATTATTACTCTAGGCTATTTGGAGCCATTGAAGACTTTCAGTAAAATTTGACATGAAAATAGTGGCATTCTAGGAAGATTGAGTGAATAGTGGGATTCAGGATGGAACTGATGGGAAGACTAGGAGCCAAGATTTCAGGCAGGTGGTAACTGTAGTAATAAAACAGGAAAAAGAGATTTTGGCTGAAAAGAATGTCAGTAAAAGAAATTTTGTTTTCTTTTTAATTTACATTTTGTTACTAAGAGCACCTAGTATACCTGGCAATGAGTCCATTTGACCAGAAGGGTTAGTGGAGCTGTTTCTAGGCTAATAACTCTATAAGTCTGCAGGATAACATTCAAGTCCATTTCAATAAACTCTGATAGCTATACTGGGTGTCTTAGAACAATGTAAAGAAGGCATTATCTTTGAAATTTCATGAAGAGTGGGGCTTCTTTTTAGCAACAAGAAACAGAATAATTCATATTTTGTGTGAAAATTAGTATTGTAATGGTGCTTGGTTTTAAGTATAAGTCGATTAATTGAATGGGGTCAAACTTTGTAACAAACTAAGTTATAAAGGAAGAAACTTGAATTTAAGTAGAAGAAATTATATGAGCAAAGACACCAAGAAGGAAACAAGCAACTGAGAAATAGAAGATGGTGAATCAATGCCTAAGAGCAGTGTTGTCCAACAGAAATAGAATGCAAGCCATGTGTAATTTTAAATTTTCTAGTAGTCACATTAAATTTTACCTGTAAAATTAATGTTATTAATTAAATAAACAGATAATATATTATTTAAGCCAATATATCTAAAATATATAATCAATCTAAAATCATCAAGAAATTTTACATACGTTTTCATACAAAGATATACACATTAATCTGGTGTGTATTACATCCTTATAACATCTCAGTTTGGACTAGTCACATTTCAAGTACTCAGTAGCCACATGTGGCTAGTAGCTATTGTACTCAGCAGTGGAGCCAATGAGTATCAGGCAGCCAGCCTTTCTTTCTTCTCTAATTTTTTTCCACCTCTGATCCTTTTGAGCATCTGTTAAGTGCAAGATACCTCCTTTACCCAAACCACCATGCACACAGTTAGACACGCTGAATAGGAGAACAGAGACCCATAACAAGTATTTTTATGGAAGTGGTCTTTAGCTATTGCTCATAAAAATAAAGGAGGAAATGGGTGTAGCAAGGCTCCTGGTGATTGTAATCCACAGTCAAGATAATAATAAATGTGTATAGTAGAAAGAGTGAGGATAAGAATATAGGCAATTTGGTTCCAGTTTCTACTCTAACTCTGCACCCTTGGAATAATTACTTAAGTTCTCCAAGTATCAAATTTCTAAGTATAAAATAACATGCAAAAACACTTGGAAAATGTAAGATGTAAAAAGTAATAATATTAGTACTCTCCATTGTAGGGCATTTTATTTCCAAATACAGTTAAGAATGTCTCACTTGGAAAAAATATAAGGGAAGCAACTATTATCTCCCTCTTATTGAAAAGAAGATGTGATGTTTGGACATGTCACAGGGTCTGACCTACTTCAGGGTAATAGCCAGTCTGCTCTCTGAATGCCAGCATCCTAGAAGCTGGTGCCAGGATTCGTACTTAGATACTGTTTCCTAGTTCCCACTCTTCCACACTCCTTCCCTAAGGATGTGAACTTGAGACATGACCAAGGAAACAAAAAGGATTGCATCACAGAGAAGGAATTAATGATGGCATAGAGGCGAAGAAATGAAAACTGAAAAATAACTGAAATGTGATAGGGGCGACCCTCTCTCACCTTAGAATAAACAATTACAGAGGAGTGGTCAAAAAAGAAGAGAAAGTTATTTATAAGATAAATTTATATTTTGGGTGAATTGTTCTTCCTAGTCTCAATGTATCTATCTTTTGTGACTGTACTTTAATTCAATTCAGATATAATGAGACAATAAAACATTTTAAAGAGCCTCTTTTCTTCTTCCTCCTCCTTCTCCTCCCTCTCCCCCTCTTTCTTATGAGTTCTGTGCAAGGAGGATAGGCAAAATGGGTAAGACCAAGTCTGATCTGGAGAGTAGAGTGTCTTAGAGAAAATCCCAGCAGCAAGCAAGAAAGAAGTTCAAGCAGAGGTGCTAGAATTTCTGTGAAATCTGACACATAGGGAGGGCTAAGAAAAACAGTACTGAATTTATGTTCAGAAGACCTGATTTCACATCACTGATCATTTACTAGCTTGGGGAATCTGAGTAGTTTAATCCTTCTGAGCCTTAGATTCTCTGTAATTAAATTATTAAATTAAACCACTATGCTTATCTAACTATATTTGATGTATAAAAAAGGACGTATAAAAAAATAAGAGGGTGGTTTGTCAAAGGTAAAGTCCTACTTAGATATTGGTTACGATGATCATCCATGTGGCAGACGCATTGGAAACCTCACAGCATAGAGATGGGAATCAGACTATGGGAGAGAGTCAGGTTATATTTCTTGGAAGACCTGGAGACTAGGCAAGGTTGTAGTCATGGAGGAATTGGAGCTCTGTACAGCAGCAGTCCTAACTTTTTTGGCACCAGGGGCCAGTTTTGTGGAAAACAATTTTTCGATGGACTGGGTTGGGGAGGATGGTTTTGGGATGATTCAAGCACATTATTACATTTTTTGTGGACTTTATTTCTATTATTATTACATTGTAATATGTAATGAAATAATTTACAACTTACCATAATGCAAAATCAGATGCTACCAGACGCAGCTATACAACTGAAGTACATCAACTCACTTGCCATTATAAAGCCTGCCACCAGATCCAGCTTAATTGTCACTTACCACTCACTGATAGAGTTTTGATATGAGTCTACGAGCAATTCATTTATTACGGTCTCTATGCAGTCAAACCTCTCTGCTAATGTTAATCTGTATTTGCAGCCGCTCCCCAGCACTAGCATCACTGCCTCAGCTCCACCTCAGATCATCAGGCATTAGATTCTTATAAGGAGTGCACAAGCTAGATCCCTCGTATGTGCAATAGGGTTCGTGCTCCTATGAGAATCTAATGCCTGATGATCTGAGGTGGAGCTGAGGCAGTGATGCTAGCGCTGGGAAGTGGCTGCAAATACAGATGAAGCTTCGCTCCCTTGCCTCCTGCTGTGCGGCCCAGTTCCTAACAGGCCACCAAATGATACCTGTCAGTGGCCCAGGGGCTGGGGACCCTGCTGTATAGGAAACCAGAACTCGTGCGGCAGGTCAGAAATCCATTTATTAGGATTTGGTTTTAAGGCATGATTTAATTAAAAGGCAAAAGCCTAGGTAGTGGAATCTGGACATCTGATTAGAGCTGGATCATCAGCAAGTTCGACATGGTGAAACCACCACCCTGACCCCAACCCGCTCCCCGTGTGGTTTTTTGAAATGATGCCTGATCAAAGGTAGGACTGACCTCAGATTGTTCAGTGGGACTGACTGTACAGACAGAAGCCATGCATTCCTAGATTTGGTGGTAAAGAGAGATATAAGTTAGAGAGCCAAGTAGATATTTACTGTAAGCATTAAAACAAAAATAAACAAAAAGGAAGTTATTAGGCTTGTAAATTTGAAAAGCTTTTTTAAAGATTTCTGCTTCCTATTCATGGGTCACTAGCAGAGCATTTCTTGTCATGGATCTGAGGAGTCCTGTGAAATATATGTCCCTTTTCCAGCTGCTGCACAAATGATTGCACTGCTCAGTAACAGAATACCACTGAGATACCTAAGTCCTTTAAGAAAGCTGACTGATAATGATCATCAAAGTGCACATCAGAAAATTCAATTGCATATGATGATAAAACATGTTGGCCATATTAATGTATTTAACTGGGAAATATAAGATTAAATCAGTCTATTTGATAATACATTATTTTCCAATATGTTTATTCTTAGAAAGATACCTGATAACAGGTCTACCAAACCAATGACATCCAAAACTAAATCATTTCATCTTCCATAGGTTCAAAAACAACTAAAGCATTCGATTATTATTAAACTGGAAACTGGTTTAAATTTTCACTTAACTTTTTATCAAAAAGTCATGTGGTAAGAAATGTTGATTATTAATTGTCCTTTTTACAAAGTATTCCTAAAGTTTAAAGAAATCGATACAAGAAATCATTAAACTAAGGTGAGAAGAAAATTTCACTATTTTTTTTTTGAGAGGGCAACTTCTGACGATGTGCTTCTGGCATCTGTGTCACTTAGGCATTCCTACATTATGGAAAGTTAACATAATATGGTTCCTCACAACATCTGACATCAACTGGGGTTCATTAGGTATGGAAGAAGACAACACAGCATTAATATTGTAAACCCACGATTCAGTTTGGTCCCCAAATGGCTGCTGTTAGCATCCCCTAGGAATATGTTAGAAATGCAAATTCTTAGACCATGCAAGATCTACTGAATCAGAAGTGGTATGGGTCTCTAACAATCTCTCTAGGTGATTTTTGATGTACAATCAAATTTGAGAACCATTCTCCAATGTACTAATAATGTGAGAGCCTAGTAAAAAGGTGCTGAATTTTATTTTTTTTGTAACTAAGGTAAGCATGTTGAAAAAAAATTAATTAATGATTAGATGTATTATTACTTATAATAAGAGAAGCAAAAAGCATCCAAATCTGACATAAGCATCCACTAGCCAAGCCCCTCCTCCTCCTGATTTAAAATAGTTGGCAAGTGTTTTTTATATACATGACATTCCCTTTGTTGTTTTCATTGCCTCAACAAATTGCATTAGAAGACACTTGCATGTGCAAGATAGGAAAGGAAGGGTTGATGACATCTGTAGCTATCCCTTTTTATTAGAAAAACAAGGTTTTCATGACCAAGTTTCCACTTAGCAGATTTCTATGGTTCACTGGCTAGACCCATGGCTCAAGACAATGCCTAGCATCAAGAGATTATGGGAAGGCAAGTATAGAATTTTGTTTTTCCACACTGTAGAGTTTATAGTTCTTTAAGAAAAAACTCATATAGGTAAAGAGGGTTTGACATAGGTGATGGGACAGTCGGTCTATAGAGATGTCAGTTTAGGTAGCCATAACTAAAAGGATTTACAAAAAGGATCTTTAAGGTATGGTGATAAAAGAGCAAGCGAAGTGTGTCAAGGTGGAATCCTGGGTACCATGTCCTCAAGTTTCCAATGAGGGGTCTTCCCCTACACCCAAAGAAGGGACCACAAGAATGTACCCTTCTGCTACCTCAGTGATCATCACTTGCCCCTCCTGAGAGAAGTAGCTTATCTGCCTGGTGAAACTCAGGAGAACCTGACACCTATGACTACATCATCCTGAAGGCAGGTTAATGTTTAGAAACATAGACAGTGCAGGAGCATCTCTCTTTCTTAGCCTTGTCCTTTAGTAAAACATACTCCCCTCCTCAGTTACTTCTCTGCTGTGGTAAACACACTGGCAACCCTCCTTAGAGTGGTGATTTACTGCTTTCTCTGATAATTGAGTAGGATAATTTAAATTAGAATTGGAGGAAGGCTGGCTGGTCATTTCTCAAATTCGGCTTTTCTATTATTAAGCTAAATTTGTACATCAACTCCTGCTCACGGTGTTTCTGTTTGTTCTTAATTGAATATAACCCGGAGAAAAAGGAGGGTGTATGACAATTCCTCCAAACCTCTAACAAAAGGAATAAAATTGCAGGAAGACTTTTCTCTGCAACTCACAATCTATGAGAAATATATGAATAATATCTAATAAAATAAAATAAAAATATTGGAGAAATCAGAAATAATTTCTGGAGGTAGAAAGGAATATGAGTGGAAGTCAAGGTTCCATTAGGAAAGCAAAACCACTATAAATATCATGGAATAAGGGACTTATCATAGGAGTAAGAGGAACACTTATGGAGGGTGATCCTCCTCAAAGGGAAGCATGGAGGATCAGAGACAAGCTCCTAGTCAATCTCCTGAAGCCCTGAAGCAAGCTGGGAGCATGAAAGAAAATATGGGCAGCTGCCAGAGGAAGACTGTGAAGGGAAGCTGATGTTTATAGAAAGCTGCTGCCTCCAGGTGAGCTTAGGATGCCATGGGGTCAATAGAATTGGGAGGTGGAAGAAGAGCTGCACCCAGAGCAAGAGAGAGTGAAGATAACCTAGAATGCTCTGGTTTCTCTGCGTCTTTCTCTCACCACACCCGAACATGGAAACCTTCAGAAAGCAATGACAAATGTTTTGTCTCTGCCTTCCAAATCTTAGGCAGTTTCTTTTTTGACTAACTCTGATCCTAAGCCTTAAAAAGGGGTTTTGAGAAATGTACTTCCTGCCATATTCAACATCTAAATAAAGACCATAGCAAAATCATGCTTCCATTTAAAATGATTCATCTAGCACTGTACAACTAAAATATACTCACCCTTTTTCCAGAGGATACACAGTTCCATATGTCACCTCAGTCACAGGTGATGTCCATTTCTCTTTGGGCTGAATAATGCCACCCCTTTGATATCCTGTAACCTAAATATTAGACTACACAGTTAATCACTATTAAGCACATATTATGTTAGATAAGTAAATGGAAGATGGGAGGAAAACAAAGAACTGAAATTGAAATACATTCATTTCAAATTTGAGGTGAAATACTCATAGCTACTATAGTCTCTGCTCTTATAACCGGATATATGGACATTGTTGGTATTTCTAACTTCTAGCACTATCCATTCCATATCCTTTTGCCCTTAGTAAACACTTCAGCTGGTCTAGTTTGCAAACTGTTATTCCTAAAAGGTCTGGGTCATTAGCAGTTAATGTAGTTTTCCATTTAACTTTTATTACAGGCATAGTACTAAGAGGTATCCAGTGGCTCTCCTGTATTCTAGACATTCTCACCCCTGCCTCCATGGTGTATTGTGCAAGATCATTCATCTCAGCCAGTACAGTACACCTCTTTTCCTGATGATTCACTAGCATTCAAAGCTCAAAGCAGCCAGGTACCAGTCTCAACTTACAGTTTAATAGAATATTTGTTATACCCTTTGATGAAACAATTTTACTCTGGGAACCAGAAACTCAAATTCAGCAGAGCCTAAGATTGCAGGAACAAGAAGCTCGAATTCTGCTAGATCAATGGGAATAGGGGAAACATCCTACTTAAATCCCTTGATGAGAAAACACTTGATTTAAAATTAAATTTTTTTAAACTAAAAATAGAAACTTATTTAATCTTATAAAGCACTTCTTAAAAAAACCTTCTATCACCTACATTTAATGGTGAAATGTTAACATCATACCCTTCAAGACTGAGATGATAAAAATGTCCATTCAATGCAACATTTTATTGGAGGTCTTAAAAATAAATAGTGACGAAGTACAATAAAGTGACAAAGAAATGAAAAGTATAAGGATTGGAAAGAAAGAAAGCTCATTTTCTTTTTCTTTTGCAGAAAATTTGACGTATGTAAAAATTCAAAAGAGTAGAAAAATTATGAGTTTAGCAAGTTGGCTGGACCCAAGGTTAATATACAAAAATTAACTGCTTGAATAGCTACAAATTTGGGAAATGAAAAAAAATTTTTAAATCTCATGTTGAGTGAGAGATACAAATAAATACATACTTGGTGACTATTTATATTAAGTTTAAAACCCGATAAATCTAGGCTGTAGTTGGTAGCACTATAGTATTTAATGTTTCAGGAAAAGAGAATGATAGAGAGAATGAGAAGGGACTTTCAACTTGGGTATTGGTCACTAGTGTTTTGCTTTCTTTGTTAAATATCACGGAATAACATGTTAAGTTTTGTGTACTTTTCTAGATGTGTATGTTCTTCACAATAAAAAAAATCTGTTTTAAAGTGAGAAATTATATGTTAATAGAAAAATAATAAAGTAATAAATGCATCCAAGAGCAGATTCTTTGAAATACATTAATAAACTTCTGATTGATATAAAGCAGAATAAAAAGTGAAAAGGTCAAATACATAAAATTGGAAAAGATAACTGGGTGATAATTATAGATCTACAGGAAATTAAAAGCATTATCAAGACATTTCTTTGTTCAAATATATGCAAAACAATCGAAAATCTGGAATTAAAATAAATTATATTTTTAGTAAAATGTAAATTATTAAAATAATTCAGAAATAGAGAAAAAATCTGAATCAATTGATATAGAAAAAATACAGAAAGTCATCATGGCATTAACCCCTTCCCCTTTAATAAAACACACCACACTTAGATGGTTTTATAGGTCAATTTTATTAAATCTTTGAGAAACATAAAACTCCTATTCTTCTTAAATTATATAGGAGCATAAAAAAAAATCAGTAAAACATTCTTAATTTTTTTTTATTAAGCTAGAATGACACCAAACCCTGACCAAGAATGCACATGAGCACAAATTATAACCCATCATACTTATGATTGTCATCGCAAAAATTCTAAATAAAATATTACCAGAAAGCATTAATACATTTAAAATTTTTCCATTACTAAATTCTCTTTGAGAAATTTAAGGAATACTTTGACTAAACTGTTCAGTTCTTTTCTAAGGCACATGGTAGATTTTTTTCCCTATCTTCTTGTAGTTCGATGTGGCCATATGATTTGCATTAGTCAATAAAGTGGGAGCCAAGGAGATGTGTGTCACTCCCAGGTGGAAGGTTTAAAAGTCAGTGGCTGACTTGCCATGCTCTCTGTTCCTCCACTATAGAAACTCTCAACGTGCCAGATGATGGCTGTTCTATAAGCCTGAGTCTGGGAGTAAGGAAAACATGGAGTCTCTATGACATATAGCACGAGCGAGAAATAAACCATAATCTTTTAAGTTACTGAGATTTTGAGTTTGTTGATTACTGCAGCATAAACTAGCTCATACTGAATGATAAATATTAATAAGAAAAAAAGTCATGTTATCTGTCATAGATGCCCAAAATATAAAATTTTGTATCTATTTTGATACAATCGATTTCATTTTGATAAAATTTTTTAACTTAGTTTCAAGTATACATAGGTTAGACATCTATATAGTTCATAAAACGATCCCCCAAATTGCACCCTCCCTTCCTCCCCTCACCCTCCAACGTATTAATGCTAACTGCATTCCCTATGCCGTGCTCCCCATCCCCAGGACCATGCATCAGCTATTAATTTGTACTTCTTTAGCCCTTCACCCCATTCTCCCAGCCCCCCAAACCCTCTCTCCTCTATCACCAAATTGTCCACTATATTTGTGAGCCTGTTTTTGATTAGTTTGTTCTTTTTATTCCTTAGATTCCGCATGTAAGTGAAATCATGTAGTGTTTATCTTTCTCTGACTTAAAACACATTCAAGGTCCATCAAAACAATATCTTTTTCCATCCCCTTTCTTAAAACATGTAGGGGTCTCGTTTTCTTATCCTTTCAGCCACTCTATCTTTTGGTTGGAACACTTAATTTTTTTCCCTTTAAGGTACTTAGTGATAGGAATGTAGTTATTACCATTCTTTATTCCTGGTTTTGTTACGTTTTTTCTTCTTAAAGTCCGTCGAACATTTCCTGTTAATACTGGCTTGGTGGTGATAAATTCCTTTAGCTTATTTTTGTCTGGGAAGCTTTTTATCTGTCCTTCAACTCTAAATGATAGCTTTGCTGGATAAATTATTCTTGGTTGTAGATCCTGGGTCTTCATCCTGTTGAATGTTTTGCTAAGCCTTTCTGTCCTGCATAGTTTCTTTTGAGAAATCAGCTGCCAGTTGTATGGGTGCTCCCTTGTAATTATTTTTCTCTTGCTGCTTTTAATATTCTTTGTATTTAACCTTCGGCATTTTAATTATGTGTCTTGGTGTGGAGCTCTTTGGATCCCTGATTTTTGGAATTCTCTGAGCTTCCTGGGGTTTTATGTCCATTCCCTTCACCAGGTTAGGGAGTTTTCCATCATTATTTCTTCAAACGGCTGTTCAACATCTTGATTTTCTTCAGTTACGCCAATCAGACAAATATTTGCACCCTTAATATTTGTCCCATATCCCCCTTAAATTATTTTTATAGTCTTGGCATCTTTTTTCTTGCCATTCTGATCGAGTGTCCTGATTGGCTTTCATGTCTTTTAGATAAGGCATTTGATTCTCTTCTTTATTCACTTTTTTTATTCCATTTAATATACTTATGTCAGAGAAAGTGTTCATTTCAGATTGGTTCCCTTTTATAATTTCCATTTTTATGTTTTTTCTCTTTAAGTTCTCTACACTTCCCAAAAGTTCATTGAGCATCTTTATAACCAGTGTTTTAAACGCTGCATCTGTTAGATTACTTGACTCTATTATATCTGAATTTCTGTTCTGTTCTCCATATGGTTTCTGTTTGTCTTCCCATTTTGGCTGCCTTTCCGTGTGTTTCTATGTGCTAAGCAAAGCTCCTGTCTCTTGGTCTTATTAGTGTGGATTTGTGAAGTAGGTGTCCAGTGGCACAGTCCTGAGAGGGGTTCAGTTGCAGACTAAACTTAGCCCAAGCCTCTACTCCTCTGGGGCCACCTGTTAAGATTTAGCAAGCAATCCACAGATACTGTGCTTATAGTTGCCTCAAAAAGCCATACCAGAAACCAAGGCCAGCTAACTCCTCCAGTGACTCAGCAAGAAACACCTGCCTTGCTGAGTATACACCTGGATGTGGCTTGGGTGAGGCCCGAGTTGGGGTAGGCAGGGTTTCAAGAAATCCTCTGGGTGGAGCAACCTCTGTTATAGTTTGATGACGTTACAGCTATGGTGGTGCTGCTTCTGGCACACTGGTGGGAACAATGGATACTGCTGGCGCTTCTGTACCAAGTGTCTCACCTCGGCCCTCACACCGACAATGTCTCCCTGTAAGTCCCTGGTGCCCCCTGCGCACAGTTGAACAGGCACTGGTGCTCAGAGTGAGCAGGTCCGTCACTGCGAAAAAACGCTCATGGACGTGGCCCCTTTAAGAGGGGTCTGCTGCTGCCACTGCCACTGCCGCAGCCTGCGTCTCACTCAGATGCTGGGGACCAGGCAGCCCTGCGTCCTTGCTCCGTTCTAACTTCTGCCATTGCAGGGCGCTTTCTTGGATTTCTCCCTAGTTGTAAGGCTTGTTCATCTAGATCCCAGGTGATTTTTTCTTGCTGCTGCCCCTTGTTTCCGTCACAACTTTGATTTGGTCGCCAGAGGGATGAACAGAGCCTCTATCATCCATGCCATTTTTTTCTCTCTCCAAAAATTTTTAATATGTTTAAAACATTAAAACATATATATCTTAACTCAAAAGTTAGCATCACGTTTAACTGGAAAACACTAGAAGTATTTCCATTAAAGCCAGGAATGAACAAGCTAAGTCCTTTATTACTATATTTTTAAAAATTGAACTGAATAAGAGAAAGAAGTACATGATTAAAAGTTGGAAATAAAGATGTGAAACTTTCTTAAAGATGAAATAAATGGTTAATTATTATTTAAAGTAGTTTTGATGTCTCCTGCTTTGTTTTGGGTAAATTCAGTAGTGCTTTGGGTATAAAACATAACACTGCTTATAGAAAGTTTCTATATATAAACATATATAAATCCATGTGTATGTTATATGAATATATATCAAAGAATATAATGGATAAAGAGATGACAGAAAGTTAAATTTTAACAATATATAAAAACTATATACAAAGAAAATATTATCAAAGGTCATAAAAGACTTGAACCCACGGAAAGGCATATCATGTTTGAGAAAAGATGATTTAACATTAGAGATGTCAATTATCTCTAATCTATAAATCTAATATTATACAAGCAAAAATGTCACCCACTTTTTTTTTTTTAATGCCTACAGCACCTGGCATTCCTAGGTGGTCTCCCATCCAAGTACTAACCAGGCCTGACCCTGCTTACTTCCGAGATCAGACGGGATCGGGCTTGTTCAGGGTGTCGTGGCCGTAGACACACCCGCTTTTTTTTTTCACTAGACAAGATGATTCTAAAATACTATGGAAAAATAAAAGAACAAGTATATTTGGGAAAATTCTCAAAAAATGATAAGTTCTATAGACTATTAAAACATTATCAACCTGCAATAACAAAAATTAAGAATTTAAAATGAAAAAAATTATGCATAGACAAAGGTACACATAAAGTCAAAAGTCAGTCAACTAAGTGGGAAAAAAATTTGCAACTTTTATCATAGGTAACTGTAAATTTACTTACTACAGCCTACATCTCAATAACAAGAACAATCTGAGAAAAACTAGAAAGGGATTAAATAGTTCACAGAAAACAGAAATATACAATTTTTACATGTATGGCAGCCATAAAAAGTTTAATACCATAATGGTGGATTAATTTTGATTATAATACAATAAGAATGTGGAGAAACAAACATTGCTGGTGGGGTATTTCACACACATTTGGTTCAAGTAATTCTACTTCAAATGATATCTGTATAAGGATATTAATTTTGGAGTCTTCATTATAGCAAAAGATAAAAAATAATGCATTTATTAATGAGTTTAATAAACAATGGTATATCTATCAGTGACATATTATGAAATTGTCAAAAATATCAAGAAGTTCTATGTGTACTGATATCCTAGAACATTTTCCTGAGAAAGGAAAGGTATAAAAATATATATACATATACAATGTTTTCATTTCTGTAACCCATCAAAAACATATATGCATATACATCTTTGTATGCACTCTGTTTAAGGCTACATTAAGAAACTGGTAACAAGTCAGTGGTTTTGTGGAGGGGAACTAGATGGCTAAGAGAGAGGAGTAAAAGGAAATAATTACCAACATATACCTTTTACTTTTTTTACATTTAAGTAGACATTTTTTTGTTAGTATAGTTTTAGATTTAGAGAATAATTAAGCTGATAGAGTTCCATATACCCGCCCTAACCCCGGCACCTCTATATTACCTTGCACTTGTGTGGTATGTTTACTACAATTAGTAAACCAATATTGATATATTAACCATAGCCCACAATTTACATTAAGGTTCATTCTTTGTGTTGCAGTTCCATAAGTTTTGACAAATGAATGTCTTGTACCATTACAGTGTCATACAAAAGTTTAATTGCCCTAAAAATCCCCTATGTTCTACCTGTTTCTGTCTTCCCTTCTATCCCCTCAGCACCACCGAGGAACTCATTTTTATTGCTATAGTTTTGACTTTTCCAAATGTCATATAATTGAATCATACTGTATGTAGGCTTCTCAGACTGGCTTCTTTCATTTAGCAATATGTATTTACATTTTCCAATGTCTTCATGGCTTAAAAGCTCATTTTTTTATTGTTGAATAATATTGCATTGTCTGGATATAACAGTTTATTAAATCACTTGTTTGTGGTTTATAAATTTTACACATTGTTGGACTCAATTTGCTAATTTTTGTTGAGAATTTTTGTATTTGTTTGAGATATTGGTCTGCAGCTTTCCTTTCTTGTATTATCTAATTTTGGTATTAGGGTAATGATGGCCTCATAGAATGATACAAAGTGATAAATCTGCTTCCATTTTCTAGAAGAGATTGTAGAGAATTTATATCATTCTCTTAAATGTTTGATAAAATTCACCAGTGAACCCATCTTGGCCTGACGCTTTGTTTTGGAAAACTAGTAATTATTAATTTCCTCGTTATAGTCCTATTCAGATTATCCATTTCTCCTTGTGTGAATTTTAGTAGCTTGTCTTTCAAGGAATTGGTCCATTTCATCTAAATTATCAAATTCATGAGTATAGAGATGTTCATAATATTTTTTTTAGATCCTTTTCTTATTCATGGGATCAGTAGTAACCACTCTTTCATTTAATGGGCCTGTGTCCCTGGGTTGTAACCTTTACAAGTTCTTCTCAGCCTTTTTTTCCTCCCTTAAGTGAGACTTTAAGGCTAAAAGCTATTGGAGTTAGGTAATTTCCCTTCCTCCAAGTCTGATAAGGCTCTGGAGTTTTTCCCTTGTTGGGTAGGCCTTTGTTATAAAGAATATTTTGGGCTTATTTCAAAAGGGTTACTTTCCCACTCACCCTGGCCAAAAACGAAGGGAGTTTTCTCTGATCTTCACAATGAGAACCTGTATTCATCTGTCTCTGCAGTTTTCGAGGTGGTGGTTAGTCCTGTGACCTCAGTTCTCTGATGGAGCTAAGAAAAGGCACTGGTTTTTCAGTTTGTTCAGCTTTTTTCTTAGAGTGAGGGGAGGAGAGACAACCTAAGCTTTTTACATGTCAGAGCGAAACTGGAAGTCCACATTTTTCTTAAATTTTAAATTTTGCACCATGTGCTTATATAATCTATTCCTCATTCCCACTTGTTCCCGCAAAATAGAATCTCGCTCATAGTTATTAAAATTAAGGTGATACTATTGCCTATAGAATGGGACAGATCCAAGGGACATAAATACATTTGACTAATATGTAATCATCACTGAACTAACCTTATGAAGAAACGCAGGCCCTGGAAAAATTAACAGAATAATAACCAGAAGTTAAATTCCCACCCAAGCATCATAGCAAACAAGTTATTTTACTACTTGGATCAATTCACAACATCAATAACTTGAGTCTCTTATTCAGATTAGAAGCTCAAAGATAGAAGCAATTTGAGCGATGGCTTCAATTAGTCTAATCTCAAGCGTATTTGCATGAAATGCCGTTCAGACTAAATAGTCAGGGTGACCTTGCTTAAAGTATTTTTAAACAGCCAGCCTTAAACATCTATTACCATGTTCTTTCTCCTTTTGATTCTATAAAAATTTAACATTTTGTAACCCTTCCTTTATATTATAAATAAAGGGAGTATATTTTCATATCTCTGTAAACACAATGCATAAATCTTTACTTTGGGGTACATAACCCTAAATATTTTTGGACTTCTGAAAAAAGACTAATGTGAAAATCACATTTCTAAATAGAAATATTAACATAGAATAGGAAAATTCTAATTTATATTAAGTGGAAAATCAGTAAGGCTATTACAAATATGTGGCTTAAGTAACCAAATACCTTTTTAAAGCTTGTTTGCTTTATGTCCATAAATCTGTCAAAAAAGCTAGGAATATAACAGGATTCAAGTCCTAGACATATTTTGTTATTAAAATTTGGTAAACTTTTCTTAACTATGCCTTTCCCTCATAATTTGTTACAAAAAATAAAAAAAAATGTACAACTTCATAACGAATTTTATATAGAAAAGGCTATGACATCCAACAGAAGGCTGATTTAAGTATGAAAAATTCTTCTTTCAATGAGAAAAGCTGCTTAATAGAAATAAATTAAGTATAAAAGTAACCAAGACTAGCTTTAGTCAATAAAATTGTTATCCCGGGTGTAGACAGTAATAATTTGAAGATTAGAATTGAAGATTTAACTCCTAGTCCTAACCTCACACCCTACACTATCCTTGAAAATGCAGAATCTTTATTGTTAATTTTACTTTCTACAATTGGCCACAGGTTTGATAGGATAAATGAGAAACCAAGGACAAAGGAATAAAGGTTTCTATTTCATTCCTCCAAGAGAGATAAACACTTACTGAGAAACTATTAAAAGCTGTTTTTGTTTGTTTTTAAAATATAACTACTGTGGAGTATGTATTATCCTCATTTTATAGATGAAACTTTCTTTAGGTAGAGCCAGAAATTAATTATACGTAGTTATAAAACTCATGCTTTAAAACATGGTTTTAAAAGTTAAAGTAATATTTAAATTTTTAGAATGCGAATAAACAACAAAATCAAACGTAATTAAATTGCTCAAAGGCAACAACTTGTGGACGAAAAGGGGTTCTATGGAAAGTAACCTCACAGGGTGATCTGATCATAAATTCCTAACTAGGCAGGTCATGGTGGGCAATCACACCCCAGGCATATAACTTCTTTAGTAACAGGTTCATATTTGCCTTTAGCAAGTGTTGCCCATTGTTTTTGTGCATCTAGGTTAACACACCTTTGAAATGCCTTTTTCAAAACCCTAAGGAGCATAAGAGAGCACACTATCCTATAATCTAATCCCTACCTTGCTCCTCTCACCTTCATGTAATCTTCCTTATCTTCTCTCAAGTTCAAATGCATAAAAGAAACTGCAAAACTGTCATTCTGCAGAGGATCTGAGACCTAGCTTTCTGGCAAATGTCATTTTGGCTCAAATAAATTCTGATAAAAATTCTTTACAGATTTGGACATTTCTTACGTCAAGACAAAGCTTATAGTTTATTACACATGTATGCATATATATCTATACACACATATCTTAACATAAAGATATATGAACATTTACAAATAGTCTGGTTTCCTGCTTTTCCCACTTAACATACCAGGAATCTTTCCATGTACTCACATATTTCAGTCTTTCTTAAAAGGCTGCATGCTCTTCTATTATATGACTATAATTGATTTACCAATCACCAATTGCTGTATATATATCGTTTCCAACCTTGTGCCACAGGAACAGTGTTATCTAAAGCTTAGTACCTAAATTTTAGTCCTTATTAACCTTAAGATAAATTCCTAGAAGTGAAATTGCCTGTTTTTTTACATACCAGTTTGTATTTGAATAATGAGGCCTCTTTTCTGAAAATGCAATATAAAGTTTAAGTATATTTTTGAAATATTAGGGGCCTGGGTCACTTCTTTAAGAATACGTTCAGCTCTAACATGTTCTGATTAACTGTGGGTATTATACAAATTACTTGGTAGTAGTTAATACTAGTCTTGTGGGTAAATGAAAACCCTGCCTAATTGAGCATAAACAGTGTTGTCTTTTCCTAGGGCTAATCATAAGCCTTTTTATTTGAAGTTTGAGAAGAGCATAGGCTACTCTAATACATTGTATCTTTTGGCTCTTCAAGATAAGTGAAATGAAATATAACTCTTAGAATAACAGTGTAGATAATGTAGCAAAGAGAATCATGTTCACTACTAAATCCTTGCCAAATGCTTAGCTACTTAGTGGAAAATTAGTTTTTAATAACATAATGAAACTGTAACCCAACCTACTCTATTGATTGAAAATATTACTCTCTTATGCAGCACTAGCTGGACCTTACATAAAAAGCCCTTTGCTATGTATCCTAGAATTATCTAGCCTTTTTTGAGATACCAAGAGCAAATAAACACCAGGTTCTTAGGGAATTATATAATGAAAAAAGTGCATTGAGTTGGGAAGAAAGATATTTCTCAGATTTAATGAATTTTATGAAGGACTGTATTGTAGCTCAATGTGCAAAAAACTGGGTTCTGAGAATTATGGCACCTCTTGTTCATGGTGATAATTAAGTTTTTCTCTAGGGTATTTTTGAAATGTTTAGATGAACACAAGCATAAACAAAACAGGCCTTACAGAGTCTTTGAATGACAGGAAGAAAATCAATTAGCTACAGAATGCTGAACACAATAAGACTATAAGATTTCAAGGTGATTTGCAGAGTCAAAGGAACCCATGAATTTTTTATATTTATGTTTCCTCTCAATTTATGGATTACAGAAGCATACAATTATAAATACTTATCAGGCTCATTACCGACATTATAAAAATTAAATAAATTACCTACTTTTTAAAGGTATAGGTCATATATTTTATTTATTTTTTTAAAAAACTATCTTGAATGTAAACTCAGGGAATGTTGAAAATATACAATGTTTTTTAATTTAAAAGACTTACTTATCTTTATGGGTAATATGTATTTAATATTTATTGGTGATCATTGACAGACTAAGGCAAGTGATTCCCCCCCCCCGCAAAAAATCTTACAATCTAAATGAGCAATTCTGAAATTAGGGGGTTTGAAAAGGACAATAATTTCCAAAGGGCCCTTTGGCTTGAAAAAAAATATTCACTATACTTAACATACCTACTACTTTTTTTAAACTACATAAAATCTCAAATTCTTGACTTGTGGAAATATACACATAAAAAAGTACATTCTCTATTAATTGTAAAACTGTAAGTACTACATTTTAATTTTGTCAATGGTGTAATAAATGATGCAATTTAGATTGCTATTCACGGTATATCATAATATTACCAAAATGTTCAATCTTCTCCCATTAAGTCAAAGAAAATAACCATTTGGCAAACATCAGAGTAATAACTGCATCAAGCAAGAATTATCAATGGATGCTAGAACTTGTGGGTGAAAGTCAAAACAGGTTATTTGCAGTTTCCCCACAAGTTACTTATTATTTCTAAAGGGAAAAATAGTAACGTTACATTGAAGACACTAGTTATTGCCTGCAAAGAGGTAAATATATTATGATGTTATGAACCAGGGTATTTCGATATACTTGTTTAAAACAAAAATTATAACATTGTCTTGGGGGTTAGTATATATAAGATATATGTGTCAACTATAGCATAAAGAATGAAGAGAGGATAAATAGATAAAATTGAAGGTTTCTACATTTTATATTAAGTGGTACAATATTAACTCCACAGAGACTGTGAAAGTTAAGGACTTATATGTCAAAATAGATACAAAAACAAGATTCAACTATAATTGTCTACAAGTTCATGTCATTTATATATAAAGACATAGGTTGGTTTTTATGTAAGGTCCAGAAATAAACTGATAGAAAAAGAGACCAACAAAAAGGCTGGAGTGGCTATAGTAATATGAGACAAGATTACCAAAGATAGAGACTTCTTTGTGATAAAAGGGCCAATTAATTAGTGAGAGATAACATCCAATAGGAAAGCTCCAACTGTTTCTGTAAATAAAATTTTTACTGGAAGAGCTATGACCCTGGACAAACATGCCCATTTATGTACGTACTGTCTATGGCTGCTTTCGTGCTACAACTGAGTAATTGTGATAGAGACCGTATGTCTCACAAAGACTAAATACTTATTACCTGGCCCTTTACTGACTTCTACAAAGAAGTTACAAACAGGACATGTGTTTGGTTCAGTAGTAGGTAAGCCAAGACAAAAGTTTTAAATATAATGAATAATTATATAAAAATAGAAAAAGAATCAAATTAAAATAAGGTTATGAATTTTAAAGAATATACCTTGATTAGAGGTACCTATAACATATGTGAATGAGCCTCAGGAAGAAGCTGAAATTCAAACATATTTTCATTTAACTAACAATCTTAACTCAAGACAGACTCATTATATCCTTAACATAACATATCTTTTAAAACATATAGTAAACAAAACTAAAAGGGCACTAATCTAATAAATTCCTCTCAAATCAAAGCATTAAATTTAATGAGTATTTTTTTGCCCTGACATTAAATAAACAGTTTAGTATAAACTCCAATTAGCCAAATTTTTTAAGAGAAGTCTATATTTTATATTTGTTCCAGTGACAAATGTAAATGTTAAAAAGAACTGTGTTAAAGTACACTTGAATATAAATTCTTCATAGAAAAACTTTTAGAGAATTAAAACGATTCTAATATAATGATGCATTTATTTAGTTTTGTTTTTTCCATTAGGAAATGGACATGTACACACACAAAAATCATTCGTAAAACTCTGACTACGGTGTGACTGAAACTTGCTTAAAATCAATTTCTTTAAAAGAAAAACACATACACATACAGATACTTTTAAAAAAAATCTGAGGTACACTTACCCAAAAAGCAAAAAACAAACAAACAAAACCAACACACTAAGGTTAAGAAAAATAGGAACAATATGAAAGACGCTACAGAAAGATTAAGAAAAACAGAAAAAGTGGAGAATGATGATTAGTACTCACTTTTAAAACTGAAGTACAGCTTTTCTTCTTCAAAGAGATTAGAAACAACAGGTTAAAACTGTTGCATTAACAAAAGGCTGCAAAAAAATACATGTAGTCTCTCTCTGTCTATGTAGGTCTTTAAGAAAAGGCATATTGTGTGGTTTAAAATGTGTACTTGGAAGACTAGATCTTCATTGTCCAGTAGGATGGCAATTAAAACTAAAATTAATTAAAATTAAATTTTTAAAAATTGAATTCTTCAGTTCCACTAGCCACATTTTAAGTCCTTAATAGCAACATGTAGTTAAAGGCTATACACTAAACAATGCAGACACAGAACATTTCCATCATCACAAAAAGTTCTGTTAGGCAGCACTGGGCCAGGCTCAGTGTCTTGAGTGTCTAAATTATAAAGATGCTTTGGTTTTCCCTAGAGCTTTTGGTTCACTATTTGTTTACAACACTTTTTGTTTTTTATTTTACAGAGCCTTTTGTTCTTTAGTTATATGTATCCATTTAAGCTTTTTCATATTAAATTGATAATTCCTTCAGTTTTGCAAAAGAAATAGAATGTACTTCTTATAGAATAAGCAGCAATTTAAAATGTGTTAGTTTGCACAATGCTCTTTTAAAAATCTGCATAACTGAACAAAATACATAGATATTTAAAACTATTATAGTTTGATATTAATGTAATTAATGAATTATGAAAAATATATTTATGTTTAATGTCTAAACATAAATTTGAATATACTACAGTTGAAAAAGCAGTTCACCTGAGTCAAATGGAGATAAAAACAGTGAAAACACCAAGTAAAATTATTTGAACAGTCTAACAGTAAAATCAAGTAAAATATTGATATAAAAACACTTCTTAAACACTACTTAGAACATTTGATTCAAATGAAGAGTACTAAAAAATTCTCTTGTATTAAAGAAATACATAAAAAATACTTAGCCTATGCTTTAAAATTAAATGGCCCAATTAAAAACGATTTAAATAAAAGACCATACATTAAATGAAATACATATCAGAATTAACAACAAATAAATTTCTGAATATGTAGAAAGGGTAGAATCCAAGTTATCCCTACAAAAATCATAAATTCATAATTGAAATGATATGGGTGGGCCAACATGCAATATTTTAAAAAGAGTAAAACTAAAGCTATTTCATAAATAATACAAGTTATTAGTTTTAACATGACAAACAATGTTGTCATTTAAGTTATGTTCTAATTTTTATACATTATTCATTTTATATTCATTGTATTTTTATCAAATTTAGAACTTATACCATATATTTTACTGCATTTTAAATACAGTAATAAAATTATTTTAAATTCACTGAGATTTTCTTTTGCTCTACCTTAGAGAAAATCTTCTCCAGCAGTATCATGCTTTCTCTTTTTACTAAATACATCTTTAATTTATTAATCTTTAAGACTGTTATATCAAAAAAGTTTGATTTTAAAATCTAAATAGTGACAAATGAGAATAAATTCAACAAGCAGAAGTGGAAAAAGGAACGAAAAAAAACCTTAGAAAAATCAATAATGGAGGTTAAGAATATTCTAATATAAGAACCAAAAAAAACTTTAAGCAATAAAAACCAAAAACAGGAATTAAAACTTTAAGACCAAATAAAAACATGTATCAGATCAGATTCTTTACTAAATAATTAGATAATAATTTGATATTCTTTTGGAGTCACAAATTACCTTCCCCACTTTTCCTCCCCCAGTAGATAAATACATAATGTCTATATACTGAGATTCACAGTTTCTGGATTTATTTTTCCACCACTTAAACTGTGGATCATTGCTATCATATGAGAGTGTTTATTCAACTCCTCTTGCTGAAGTTTCACCAGGGACTCCTTCTCTTCCAAACGACCTTCTAATTGGGCCTTTTGAACCTCTAGGGAGGAAGCCTAAGAAATTTGGGACAGGGGAGAGAAAAAAAACAACTTAGCATGTTTTCTCTTCACAGATATTTTAAGATATCCTTACTTTTTATTTGTAAGACAACCATTTCAAAAGACTGTATTACGAATATATTTTAGTTAACTAAATTATATGGTAAGTTTAAGATAAGTAATCAGTACAATATAAATTGGGAAGACATGTTCAATTTGTCTTTTTAATTCAATGCTAGTAGCTGAAATTTTGGAGATAATACTACATATTGACATTCAGAATTACTATTAAAATAACCACATTAAAGCAGAACCAGGAAATCTGTAAATGTGGGATGGAATTTTATGCCTCTTCCATCACTGACGCTTTGCAGTTGTTCAAATAGTCTTTTAATCCTGGTCTGTTCTCATCTTCTTGGTAGCAGATAGGCCAGAAAGCACTATTCATAGCTACCACTCTCAAGCAACCAAGATAATGTAGAAACAGCAATGACTTAGATTCAGAATACGTAAGTCTACTGTTTCACTTAGCTAAGTGACTGTCCTTGAGCAAGTCACTTAACCCAAGACTCAGTTTTGTTTGTGGGCTGAAAATAATTAAATATTTACATATTTGTTAAAGTGAGAAGGATTAAGAAAAATGGGGGAAAAAAAAGAAAAATGTTTTGTAGAGTCTTTTGCAAATTACGAAGTTCTAAATAAATGTGAACTACTATTATTATTACCATCCCATAAGCAGAGAGGGGCAGATATATACCTATATACAGCTACCTATATGTGACATCAAGAACTGGAACCCTTTTTTGTATTTGCCCACTTAAAAGCATTAAGTGCTGGCACACAGTATATATTTAATAAATGTTTGATGATTTTAGAAAATACAGGTTTTTACATTGTGAGAGTCATAACAAATAATAATCAAACCACTTTGAGATCCTAACATCTTCTAACAAAATTACTAAAGAAATAGACCATTAATTTATACTAATTCACTCTTTTCACAAAATAAACAACTTTTTTATTTTACTGCAAATGAAAACTCAACAGATGCTTACCTTAATGCTCAATTCTTTTCTTATCTGCTCTGTTCTGGTTAATTCTTTTCTAAGGATATCAATAGCTTCTTCCTTATCTTCCCTTTCTTTCTGTAAGACTTTAATCTTTTCCTCTTGTACTTTCGTTTTTTGTTGCAAGTCTTCAAATGAACAAACAAATAGTCAGCTATATGCTCAGAGGTCCTATACTAACTTACCCTGAAAAACTTTAGCTGTGTCATAAGAGCAAAAGAAAGACAACTAGGAAGATGAAGAAATATCTTGCTGGAAATAAGTTTTACAGTATTTCACGGAGGGGAAAAAAAAAAAGAACAACGACACATGAAACTCCTCCCCTATACCAGAATTCTATAGAAATAGCCAAATCTCCATGTCTTTCCTTCTTTCTCAGTTCTGAATATAATATATAGTAATGAGAAGGGCAATCTTCACAGCTTAAGGGTTAGAAGAGAAAAAGAGAGAGAAAACTATGAAAAATTATATAGGTAGATGGATAATATCTGTGCTTTAAGGAAAGTGATTTAGAACAAAACTTTTTGTGGTTCATTTCAGAGCTATCATTAAGAAGCTAGTAACTAAAAGTTAGCAGTGCCACCTGCTGTTATATTCCTTTAAAAAGTTTTATTTTAAAAAGGACAATCATTTCCTATAACTCCCAGTTAAACTAAACTGCTCTGTGAAATGTTATGGCAAGAAATGGAGAGCTGTTTAGGATGTGCTTTAAGGTTTTAAACTAATGAAGAACCGAATAAAAACCACTCATGCTTTGATTTTCTTCCAACACAAGATGTGTGAAAATAAAAAGCTACTTACTTGCTAGTTTACATTCTCTGTCTACTAGTTGGTTCTGTACTTCTTTTCTCTGTTCTTCTCGCTCTATTAATTGGGCAACAGTTCTGCAGTTATAAAAAAAAAAATAGAAAATATCAATGAATCATATCGTTTTTCTCAACAAGTATTTTAAAATTTCCAAGAACAGTAATTATCTTTAAATTCTACCGAATGTTTTCTATATAAAATAAGTAAAAGTTGTATTAATTTTATCTGTAAAAAATCAATTTTCTGTATAAAGGAAATCATATTGTTTTTGAAAATTCCAAAATAATTAGAATAAATAACTAGAGATTTACTTTTCATTTTGTTGCTTGAGTGCTTCATTCAACTTTTTCACTGTCTCAATTTGTTTATTCAGAGAATCACATGTGATCTGTAAATCTTTATTCTTCTTTTCAGTTGTTTCATTCCTGAAAAGAGAGAGGGTGAATTGATATTTTTTGGAGGAAAACATATAATGAAGAAAAGAAACTAAGTATTTTCTTCACCTTTTTTCCTAATCGAATTGCATATCCTGCAGATAAGAAAAGGATTATGAACAAGCAGGACATAAACAAAGCTAGATCAACTCTAAAAGAGAATAAAGACATGTTTTAGCTGACTGAGGTGATAAAAATTACTATGAAATGAAAATGTGTGGGGCATTAACCTCATATTTATGGATATAGAGCTTTATTTTACAGATTACACTGCATTACAAAATTTGCTATAAAATACACACAACTATCTTTATAGTTAGGTCCAGAAATTGAAAAGACTTCTGTAAAAGTCTGTCATCATTAATTAGCTGCTTAGGCATAATATATGTTTAATTAAAAATGTCAAGTTAATGAATAAAAATAGTTGAGGATTCTAAATTTCTCTTGTCATTTTAAAGCTCTGCATTTAATAGTCCTGCTTATTTACCTGCAAGGTAAATACAGACTTTCTAAAGTGATACTTTGATACCCAACTATCTTAAGTGTGAAAATGTTTTTTTTTGTTTTTTGTTTTTTTTTAAATAGAGCTAAGGCAGTGATTCCAGAGGAACTGCCTTGCACATCTTACTCCTCAAACCTTTGGAATGTTTGAATTGGGCAAAATTACGTTTAGACTGGGCCAAATCAACACTTGAAACACAGTTGTACTTCAAGCAACTGTTTGCAAAGCTAACAAGAAAGAAGACAGCTTGATGACTGAATTAAAAATTAAAGACATTCTTTAGAATTAATACCACCATGTATAGCAGTAACTTAGCTTATTTGCACCTACAGCAATTCTTTCCTTCTATTCAGTAATTATTTCCCTTCTCATTCTCATAAAATCCCCTTGCCTTACTCCCTAATTGGAACACTATGTGGCTTTCTGCCTAAATCAATGCTTCCCAAGTAGCTATTTATTCTTTGTGATCTCAAATAAATGCTTGTTGCCTTTCATTTTGGCCGTTTAGGTTAATGTAAGCATAATATGTCCTTTTCACTTCACTAAGTACTAAGATGAATAAAGTGGCAGCACCAAATTTAACCGGCAGAAATGTTTTATTTGTCCCACACAGTTTCTTAAAAATAAAATTTTTGGTTCCTTTAGATAGTCCCTAACACTATAGATGAGCTTTCCCCAGTCAGCTTCATTTACTTGCTACCTACCTGGCCCCTCGAGGCAGGAGTTTTACTTCCTGGCTCTTCAATCACTATCTGGAACATCAGCAGGTCCTAGAAATCCCATATTTCTCTTGGACCAGTTGCTTACTTTCTCTTACACCTTGACTTAACACTAATAGTTCACTTTATCAGGATTGCCTTGAACAATCAGACTTTGGAAAAAAACTGTTGTTGGAAAATATCCAGTTTAGAAATCACTGTGTCATCACACATTTTCTAGATGTTATACATTCTCCATCCTTCGATTTTGTTCATAGGCCAATCAGCACATAAATATTACAAAGTTAAATTTTTCTATATCTCTATATTAACAGCATATAACAGTAGAAATTTTTTCAACTTTTAACCAATCTTCAAATATAAATTTTAAAAAAGAACAATTTAACTAGAATGTTTTTACTGTCTGGTAGAAGATATGTTAATTGTTCCTGGTTTTCCTTATAATTCAGAGGTTTTAAAATTGGCCTAAAAGATAAAAAAAGTTTGACAAGGGAGGGAAAAAGAATCACTCGCATACTTGTGATAGTGGGAGTATAAATTAGTATAGCCTTTTTGGAGGGAAACGTGGCAATCGAAAATTTAAAATGCACATATCCTTTAACTGAGCAATGCACCTATAAAAATTTATTCTACATATATAGTCACACATATAAGTAAACTATATTCAATGGCACTAAGGAGAAATACTGACTACAAATTTAGAGATCAGTTAAATACTATTACCTAAATTTCCATGCTATTAGGCTGAATGATAGGAAAGTGTTAATTCAGCCATGTTTTACCTGTAGAAATGGCTAATTCATATGGTTAAACCAATATAAACTAAAATAACTAAGGTCATTCAACAATTATTTATGGATTGCCTAGATATGTACCAAGCACTGTTCTAGGCCCAAGAGATTTGCCAGTGAACTAAAACAAACAAAACTTGTCCTTGTGGTGCTAACATCCAGATGACTGTTGACTACGTGAACAAATGAAAGAAGTAGAGTCAACTGGAAAGAGATACAGAGACTTGTATTCTGTTTCTAACTTTGATACTGAGTTTGAGTGAGGAATACTTCATTTCACTATGATGTGTTTCTTGCTAACTACTTACCTTATGGTATTATCAGAATATATGTCTACTTACAAAAGACTTTTAGGCCATAGAAAAGAAGTGATGTGTATTCATTCTAGATTCTAACCTTACACAGAAACTTTTATTTTATTAATTTACCTCTGAAGAAGTTCCATGTAGGATTTTGTCAGTACTTCATGTTCTTCAGCCACAGACTCTAACTTCCTATTATGTTGAAAAAGATGCTCAATATCACTCTGGGCTCTTTCTGATTCAATCTGCTGTGACTTTAGCAACACACCAAGCTCTTCATTTTTTCTCTCAACTTCTCTCAACATACCAGCAAGTGTCCGTGCCTAAAAGAAAATGGAATAGACTTTTCAACTATTATTTATATAATATGCTCAGTTTCTACAACTTACAAGATTTATCAAATATGTAATAGGTTAGCATCTAACGGCTTATATGAAGATTTATTAGTCACATATACTTATTATTTAACTATTTCTAATAAAGCTGACACTCTCAAGTTTTTACTTAATAGATTTTTCTTAAAAAAAAAAAAATCTCAGTAAGACCCGAATCATGAAAATGAACACAATTATAATAACACAAAGGCAGTTCTCTACATACAGTACTCAATTAAAAGGATATGGTCCTTGGGTCTAGCCACCAACACTAAACCACAAAGTCTGCACTTATCGGTTTACCCATATCAAGTAAGAATTAAGAATAACATCTTAATTTAAGCAACACTTAAAAAATTAAGCTAGCACAATCAGTGAACCTAGATTCAATATTAAAGTATTTGTGACATGAAACAACAAAGAAGCAGGGTAGTAACTAGAATAATTTTGCCCCCCAAAATAATACTTATTTAAAAATGCCAGATGAAAACCTAAGACCTTCTGTTTTTATGAGAGTCTGTAAAGCAGTAATACCAAATATTTACTGTTATTTTTATAAAAAGCCTTTTCAGTAATATGGATAAAACATTAAATCTTCCAATAAAATGCGAGGCGTGTCCAATAGACATAGAAAATAAGAATGTGCTATAAAAAGAGAAAAAATGATATTAATATCGCTAGTTTTCTTTATTGGAATTTATGATAAATTCAACGTATCATCTACTTGTCACTGATTTTAATGCTTATTTCAAAAGTCAAACAACTTTATCATAACTCATTATAAATGAAATCATGTTTAGATTCCATTTGTATCTGCTGGGAATTTCATATTACCGAACAAAGTTCTCACCCATAATGTATATATATACATATATGTATATATGTACACACACACACACACACGCATACATGTGCACACATGTGTGTGTGCATGTATAGCATAGTGTCAAACTTTCTAAACACTTACCATATGCCAAGGATTGTGCCGGGGCCTGAAGATATAGAAACAGACTTTGACCTCAAAGATGGGGGTGGGGTCATACAATTTTGACATGGTGTGAGAAGTGTTATGTGAATGAAAAAGTAGTTCTTTAATATATCTGACAAGTCCAGTGACCAAAAGCAACCTCACAGATTATAAATTCTGTGATCAGATTATAAATTCCTAACTGGGCATGTCATCGTGGGTAGTCATACCCCAGGTATGTATCTTTTAGGTTTAAGTAAGCCCTGTCCACTGTTCTTGTGCATCTGGTTAATACACCTTTGAAATGGCAGAATAATCTTTTTCAGACCAATAAAGGAAACAAATAATCTTGTTAACTATCCTGTGCTTTGTTTTCTCTCACTTTCATGTAATCTTCCTTATATTAAAGAAAACTGCAAAATGGTCATTCTCCAGAGCATTTGAGATCTTGCTTCCTAGCATTGTTGTTTGGCTCAAATAAACTCTTTTAAAAATTCTTCTCAGGTTAGGATGTTTCTTACGTCAATAGTTATAAAAAGGGAAGCACAAGGAAGATATATAGAGGAAGGATCAACTAACATGTAAAAAAGAAGAGCAGAGAAAGCTTACTGGGAAATACAGGTATTTAAACTAAAATCTGAAGAATTATTAAGAGTTAGAGAGAAAAATGTGTTCCAGATATGGAACAGCAAGTGCAAGGGCAGGGAAACATAAGAGTATGTCAAGTTTCATAAACTGCAAAGTAATATAATATGGTTGACTGCACAGGAAACAAGGAAATGTAGAATGAGTAGTAGTCAGACTCCTTGTATGCCAAAGTAAGAAATTTAAATTATTTTTTGAGCCACTGAAGAATGTTTAGCACAGGAGTGATAAGATCAGATTATTACGTCAAGGATTACTGTGGGGGGGAAAAAAGGAAGGGAGAACTAAGTACAAAATAGGATGACTCTGGCAATATGTAGTGGATGGCTGAGAAGAGGGCACTAGACTACCAGTAGGAAGACAAAAAAGAAGCTCTGTTGTGATTCATATGAAAAATCAAAAGGATTTGATCTGGAGCAAATAGTGCAAAGAATAGTGAAAAGACTCCTAATAAACAAACAAAAGAAAAAGAAACTCAGATACAGAAACTAACTGATGGTTGCCAGATGGGAGGGGGTTTGGAGGGATGGGTAAAAAAGATAAAAGGGATTAAGAAATACAAATTGTCAGTTATGAAAATACTCACAGGGATGTGAAGTACAGCATAGGGAATATAGTCGATAATACTGTATTAACCATTACAGTATCAGATGGGTACTGGACTTATTGGGGTGATCATTTTTAAGGTATATAAATGTCTAATCACTATGTTGTACAGCCAAAACTAATATAATACTGTAGGTCAACAGTATTGGGAAAAAAAAATATACATTGGGGTGGAAAGAAAACCAGATGATGGCATAACCTAAATTACAAGGGAGAGGGTTTCAAGAAAAGGGAGTAGTTGTGTCAAATGCTGAGGAAAATTTACTTCAATCATAGCAACAGAGATATAACTAATATTTTGTACATGTTTTACTTCATTTATTTTTCTACTAATCAGATGTAATTTATATTATACACACCTCTGTCTCAGCTTGAGTTCTTTGACAGCGATATTGAGCAATCAGTCTATCGGCCTGTGCGAGGGCTAGAGCTTTTGCTTCCAAGAGATCTTGTAGTCTGCTTTCTTTGGACTATTAAATAAACATCATTAATCTTCATCATTTATCAGAAAACATCTATCAAAGCTTGGTTAAAATAAGCCTGTACTCACAGCTAATGTAGATAGTTTCATCTCATATACATCCATTATGTCGGATATTCTCACATCATTAATCTGATCCTTTACCTACGTTTTAACACAATAAAGTAAACAAATCAGAAAATTTTAACACTTGACAAAATAAGAAAATGCCTACTATAAAGCTAAATTAAAACTTAATAAGTTAGAAAGTAAAAAAAAGTCATATCAGGCAGTTCACAAACATTTCACTAACATGGCTGTTGTAGAAGAATATCTGAGTAAAATCTGGAATTTTTGTGGGAATTTAAAATATATTCCTTAATATATTTTAATACTGAAG
>NW_006430735.1:2674955-2709711 GCF_000325575.1 Pteropus alecto
GATAGCCGTGTTAAAATATAGGGATTTTATGGCTGATGTTTTCTTACTTTATTTCCTAACTTCTCAGAAAATTGTTACTTTTTGTTTCAATATTCAAATTTGCATCTAAAGTTGTTTAATGTTATAATCAGGGCTTATGTTTACTGATATGTACCCAGCAGAATCCCATTTATAATGCCTATTTATTACTCACCACCACTCCAGACTGAAGTTTTTCTATTAATTCCTCAATGTTCAATCCAGGAACTCTATCTTTCAAAAGTGGAGGAGTAAAACATTTTACTGATGTTGGAAAACTGTGATTTAATAATTGCAAAGGCATTCTTCTGGGCATATGTTCTGTTTCCTGCTGTCTATAGGCATTGTTTGCTGCTATACTTTCTCCAAGTCTAGATGAGAAGCAAAAAGAAAATGAAATAACTACATGAAAATAGAGCAAAAGTCAGAGTTAGTACAGAATCAGGGAATCTTTTAGAATGATTCTTTTTGGGAATAAGTCTTCAAATATTTTTGAAATAATCTTGGAGTCTATGACGAAGTAGGATTTTGGGAAATGTCCTAAATTTGCTAAAGGAAACTCTTTTCTACTTATAACTCTTCATAGTGACAACACTTGCTTCTTAATGTTTAGAGGCACTAAAACTAGTTTGTGAGTGTGGATTATTTGTAAAAATTAAAGAAAATGTTAATGTTACGATAAGAACATTTTTCTTACCATGGGCAACATCACCTGGCCTTTACCTCTGTCCTTCACCCTTCCCCTTTCTCATTCAGTATATTCTCACCAATCTGATTTCCATTCTGTCTCTTCCGTTTATCCCATATTATTCCTGTCTCAGGGCCTTTGTATAAGCTGTTACTTTACCTAGAACACTTTCTCACCAGATCTGCATAGTGTTGGCTCCTTCTTATTATCAGGTCTCAGTTTAAACTCACTTCCTCAGAGAAGTCCTCCACCCATAATGATGTGTATGTTATAAAGCTTATTTCTTTTAACTTGCTCCCAACTAGAATGTAAATAAACCTCATGACAGAAGGCTCTCTAATTCACTGTAATATTCAAAAATGCCTAGAAGAGAGCCTGGCACATAGGAAGCCCTCACCAGATGTTTGTTAAATGTTTAAATAAAATACGCGCGCGCACACACACACACACACACACACACACACACACACACACACACACCTACCTATATCCACTCATCCATCTACCCAGCATATAATTTCACCTTATTAAACTAAGATAATGTAAAGAAAGGCATAAATAGATATAAACGGACACCTGAGATAGTGTCCAAAGAGAAAATTATACAACACAAGACAGATGACCAAGACACAGTACACTGGGAAGGCCTTGCATTCAAAGACAGAAAGGAGATGTGACTCTCACTTTCAGTAAAGTCGAAGATTTGCTTCATGTCAGAGTACCACAGCTGAAGCAAGCAGGCCACCACAAAATGAAGCAGCTTTACAGACCATTTCTATCTTGTGACTTGAGAAGCTCCCTATTTGTCCATTTATTTCTTAAAAAATATTTATTAAAAAAAGTGAAAGGAATTTTGATTATATATTCTCTTATGTCTTATTTTCCATAGTTCTTTACCTCTTAATTTATGACTACTTAAAATACTAATTCTGACAAATGAGTTAGCTAAGTTAGTTAATAGAAGTAGCAGAGGTTAGCAAGCTTTTCCTTAAAGGACAAAGTAGTTAAGTATTTTAGGCTTGAGTGTATATAGTTTGTTACAACTTCCTAATCCTGATTCAAAGCATAAATGTAGGCACAGACAATATGGAAATGAATGGATGTTGCCCTATCCCAATAAAACTTTATCTATAAAAACAGACTCCCATCTGCTGGCTATGGTTTGCTGACCCTGGCATGTAGAAATGTCTTATCTATTTACCACTGCTTCAGTTTATTCAAACTACTTTTGCAAATATATTTATATAATCTACTTAAACCTTTAAAAATTAAAGTAGAATCCTACTAAACATTTTGTCAATCATTTAGTTTATAGACAGCTCTGAAAATCTAATTTTTTTCAAACATAATTGCAAATATTCTTTTAATGTTTAAAATTAATGAATATAGTGGATAATTTTGCCTGGCCATTATCTATTCCTTCTGATAAAAGAGAATTTTTCTTTAAGAACTTGCCTTACCCACCTGCCCCCAACTCCCAACTTCCAGTTCATGTAGTTCTCATAGGTGAACCCTTAGCATCTGCCAAGGAGGGGACCTTGGCAAATGATCTAGATCTGATCAATGACAGTCATCCTTAGACTTACCAGTTAAACAATTGGGAAGGAAAAGCTCTTTCTAGGGAGGAACTAAATTGGTATGATGTCCAGAAGTAGCTTAGTCCAGAAGCTTCTTCATGAAAAGAGGCAGTGAGAGACTGTGATTCACCTAGATAGTATTTAACCATCTAGATCTAGCTCTTCCCTAAGTATACACCTGATCTTTTCAGTTGGAATCAAATTTTTTTAACCATTTGAAAAATTACTATTACGACAAAGACTTTGATTCACTAACTTTTTAATCTATCTACATTGAGGCCTGCTAAAGAAACACAGCAGAATATTCCAGCATTATAAGAGATACACTGCAAATGATTAGAACTCACACTAAGGCAGGAAAATCTGGCAGTGGAGCAGCTTCCAATAATAGTCCCAATCCAGACTGTACTTGTTCTCTATTATCTGATGTTAAAGCAAAAGCCAAGGGAGTAATCAGGCGTGGATCCTAAGCAAATCAGAAACCAGAAAATGAGAGGCAGAAAATATACATAATGTCAGGTCTTTTAGTCAAATTCTAGACAAATTCTAAAGTGTTTCTATCTGCTTTTGGACATATTTATTACTTTACCTTGTTATAATTATCTTAGCAATCAACATGAACACCAGGTTAAAAATCTGGCAAAGGTTTTGAATGCTTTTGACTGTACCTATAAAAATCAGGTCTTAAATATTTTGATGAATTTAAAATATTATCCACAACTGACTCATATTTTATTTTTCTAGCTACCATTTAAAAGAAAAACTGGCTAATCATTTCCAAGTTAATCAAACAATAAAAGTAAAATTCAAATTAACTTAATAGAAATTAAAAGTAAAATTTAAATTAACTTAATAAAAATTTTAATTTAGTGACTGAAACAATTATACTTAAAGTATAAGTCTTTCATGTCAATAAATATTTTACATTCGTACTGTAAGCCCCAAATCATCTATTCTGAAAAACATTTAAGAACTGACATAAAATCAGTTTGATTCAATTTTTACGTTGAGTAAGTTAACAGAGATAAATATTAAAACATGAATCCTTTATAACTATCAACAACGTTAAGTGTCTTGTAGATAGTTAAGTATAATCTACTGCCACAGAACCATGATAAGAGCTGGGCTTTACCTTCATAACTCCAGTGGTAACTCTTCATAACTCCTTCTATATAGGGGGATCATTATTTCTACTCCACACTCAGGAACTAAGAGCTCAGAGAGGTGAAATAACTTACTCAAGTCTGCTCTAATAAGTAGTGGAGTCAACACCTGAACCCCATCGCTTAAGCATCACGTTCTCAAAGTGTACAAGTGTTCCAGCCAAAGGTTTCAGTTTTGGCTTCTACCCTGTCTATACAGGCACAAGTCATCTTTGTTATTACAGTAACTTAATTCACAAATGTTTGCTAAGTATCTATTATAAACCAGGTTTTGTGACTATCAAGGTAAGCATCTAGAGCTCTCATTCAGCTTCTATCAATGAAATTTGTCTGTTATTTTCTACATGAACTGTCTAATCTTATTGTCATTCATAACCAAGCCCTTTTCTTCCAGATGTCTCCCTATCCTCTAAAAATCCCTACATCATCAACTCCAACCAAAAACAAAACCCCCAAAATAAGTACTACTCTTCCCACCACTGAAATGTCAATAGAAATAAATGAAGAAAACTGAAGTAGGACACAAAAAAGGAAAGCACCACTATCATCAACATTCTGTATATAAGAACTTGAGGCACTTATGATCAATTTCTACAAAACTATGTGAAATAACTGTGTAGTAAGAATATTATAGCTACATAAGACCATTGACAACTTTAAACTTTCTTCTGAATACACTAAGAAAATCATCTTCAAAAAATTAAAAATATTAAAACAGAAACCTAAATTGGGAAGCAAGCTTCACTATCTGAAGAGTTTAAACTCACCTGAAGGATTTTGTAGAAGCTTACTTCCATACCAGGAACTGATTGTTTAAGTTTGTTCATCAAATCAAGAGTTTTCAAAATTACATCAGCAGCAAGTTTGCTTTAAAAAGAAGTCATATTTAAATTAGATAATTCAAAAATTGCTTAGACCTTATTTCTGTCCAATATGCTAAAGAAAATGAAAAACCAATATTTTTGTTTTTAAACCTCAAGAAGATAAAAGTATTATTTCTTTTGAGAAGGAAAAATATCAAAGATATTTTTATCTGATATTTTTAACCCAAGATCCAAAAAGAATAAACAGGCATTAATAGTCTAAGTTTAGACAGCCTTTTTCTGTTCACAAATACCACGCTTCTACTTTTTGCTTCAAATTACTAGCAGCACTGACTTGATGACCTATTTCTTATCTTTTTCGTTGGAGTATCAACAAGAGAGGGCAAACTTAAGCAATAAAAAATACCTAATATTTACTGAATGAATTATATTAAGCTATGTTCTCAGCTATGTACCTAAAAGGGAGTACAAAAAAGTAAACAAAGATAATCCTGGTTACTGAGGTGTACAATTACTGACAATTATTATATTTATGGAAATTGGAACAAATCAGTGTTAAGCATTGAGAAGGTTCTTATAAAGAATTGTTAGATGGACTTATTTCATGTGGGAAGAAGGGGATAAAATGATCTCATTATTATGAGTGAAAATCTACCTTTAACCTTAAGTCTTGACATGCTAAGGTAGAAGAGTTGGCTTTATTAGGAAACTTTCAGTAGTGACCAAAATCCTTGTCATAAAAACTACTGGTTTTCTCATGTTTTGCTTAAAAATATTAAATTAAATGAATATAAAAATAATTACTGAGTTCAGAAGTATAAAAGAAACTTACACAATCACAATAAAAACCAACCAAATTTAAACAAAAAGCAAATTGCAGATGTTAATATCTTCAGAAACACATGATCTATGAATTAACTAAAAATTCATCATGAAAATGTTTTTAATTCTCTGCTACACTTTGAATATATATAAGAATGAGCTCCTAAAAGGGATGAGAATCACTACATCTTTTGATTTTTATTAAGTTTGGGCTTACCATTTTGCAAGTTGAACTCTATATACTTACCACAATTCAGAATCTGCTACCTTTGTTCCAAACCCCAGATCGATCTTGCCATATGTAAACTGTTGTTCTATCAGAGTGGTACATTTGATAGTAGTCAGAATTTTTGCAACATGCATTTTTAGAGTATCATCTCCACATAGAGGTAAGTTTTGTTAAGGGACACAATAAAAAAAAAAATTCTAAAAAAACCCTAGATTTGTATAGCACTTTATAGCATTTAGGATATTTCGATACAAAGTATCACTTCAATTCAGTGTAATTTTTGTTACATTAGCTCAATGGCAAATTAGGAAACTAGAGCTCAGAGCATATAAGTGACTGGTAAGTGGCAAGAGATGTGACTGACACCAAAAGTTTCTTAGTCAAAGGTAAAAGAGAATCTGTTTCTCTGCTTTTTTTTGTTGTTGTTGTTAGCAGGTATCACAATGGTTCAATAAATATTTGTTGAACTAAAGGAAGTTATTTTCTCATATTCGTATATTGTTATTTTGAATATCTATCGTTAAAAAAGAGTCAAGTTTGGTACCATTCAATGATAGAAGGGCTGGATATCTGACAGATATCTCTAAGGTCAAGCAAAGTAATCATGTGACTCTATAACAATGGTTTTCATTGTCGGCTGCATGTTAGAATTACCTGGCTAGTTAAAACAAACAATAACAAATATTCTTCCCTGCTAGGGTTTCACATTAATATAATTAGAATATCTGGAAGTAAAGTTTAGGTGTCAGTATATTTTTAAAAGTGTTCTCCAGATGATTGTAATACATAACTAAGGTTGAGAGTCACCACTGTAAAGAGAAGAAAAATTAAGCAGCAGCAGTTAAAGAGAAAATTAAACAGATATGGAGTGCTCTAAGGCAGGACAAAGTAGAGCAAATTCTTGTTGCTCCGAGATACAAAGAAACTAGACCAGGTAAATGTAAGGTATCTGGATGAAATATAGTTGTTCCTTGTTGATAAAAAAGCATTAAGGATATATTTAAAAACTGGGTTTTAGACTTCTAAGTAACTTAGAATCATCTAAAAAAAAAAGCTAACAGGGAAAGACCTAAGAAAATCATTATATAGAAGGTAAGCAGTGACACTAATTACACTCAAGGTTTTCTTTTTTGGAATGAATTAATTTGTCTTGATAATATTTGTCCTTCTAGTAATCAAGTGTACAGTCATCTTTATTAAAACACTTATGGAGGTCTTAATTTTTAAAACACAAACTAAAAAACTGAGTTAAAATAATGACATCTCTACCAATATTTCTTTATTCTCTGATACAGTCCACCAAAGATGGCACCACAAATTAGCCATTAGCACTAGAAGAGAGTAATGGTGGTTACTTTACAACATATTGCCTAATCTCAAATTGTGATAAAAATATCCAAATCAAGTTTTGAAACCATTTCTGAAAATGTTCTTTAAAAGCTTAAAAGTTCTTCACAGAAAAACAAGGAAAAAAGTCTGAATAACTTTTATGAGAACTCTTCATTGAGAATTAATTCTATAGTTTAAACTTCAGTTCAATAATTCTGAATAGATAGAAGCATGAGAAGTGATACAAATAAAGACAAAAATGTAGTAAATATAATGCTAGAAAAAAAAGAGTAATAGTTATTTAGTTTCCATGTTTCATAACAGTAAGGATATTTAACAAAACTTCAACAGCCTTGACCATCCTTTCACACTTTTTTCTTACTAAGGCGTCATCTAACTTTTGCTCTGTGAACTGAAGCTGATCAAGGACTGCAGGCAGCAGAAGGGTCACAAAACGGTCAGCTGAAGAACTGTTAGCAGTATCTATGACATCCTGGAGTATTAACCATCACCAATCATTAAAAACAAACAAAGAAAAAATTAAGATGGAATACAGAATGCAGAAATAGTCATCACTGAGCTGTAACAGTCTATTTAAATCTTTTATAATTACTTTAATAGTTCATTGACTTGTGTGTCCTATTTAAAATCTACCCTTTTATCCAGTTTTGTGGGTTATGGTGACTTTTTTTTCTCAAATGGAATAAGGTTTTGAGTTAATCAACTGCAAATAAGACTTTTAAAAATAGACTATATTTGTGATTTAAAAATTATTCTAAATTAAAAGTGTGTACTGAAAACAAATATCCTGAATTTTCTAAATGTAATTACAATAATTAAATAATAGACACTAGTCTTAATACTTTACAGCCACAAATAATTCCCATCTAGAATCTGAAAGGGCTTTTAAATGCTAAAACTGTTTAACAGTCAAGACCAACGTAAAACAGGAAAAATAACATGCATAATCCTTAACAAAATATATTTAATTACTCATACACATTTTTGTTTGTGCATAAAATCCAGTTAGGAGAACAAACATTCTAGGAAGATATTGGTGTAGGCAGAATGGGTACCAAAAACAAGTAGAGTAGTAGACAATGCTAAATCTACTAGAATGAAATGTCCTCTATGGAAAAATTTTTGTCTGTATTCTAAGTGCCTAGAAGTGGCCAGCATGCTCCACTCCATTTCACTGACTGAATCTAACGTTTCTCTATTTATTCACTCAACAGGCTAATAAAGGTAGCAGGCAGTATCTACTGAGATAGAGGAACAGAATATGACTACTTTAGTAAATATAGTTATACAACAACAAAACATACATATCATAAACCTTTACTTATTACACTGAAAGGAGTATATATAAGTTATTTAGCGAAAAAAGGAAAACACTAATATTTGTGACTTTGCCAGAAAAAAGAAATTTAGTAGCTGAATGGTAGGGAGTCTAGTAATTGAGTTTTCCTAACGTGTCTGAACAATAGGAAGTTTATTATGAATATTTTTTAAAACAAACTGTTCATCGAGCATCATAAAAGTGGAAGTCAAATTGTCAAATATTACCTCAAATATTTCCTTGAACAATTCTAAAGCTAAAATAGAACAGTTTTCTGATCCATCCAAAGGCTGGCTTGACCAACGAAGGAGAGCCACAGTAGGCTCTAAACATTTAGAACGGCTTCCCAGAATGGTGTTGCCAGATGGAATCTGTTCAAATATCATCTGAGTGAGCACATGGCGCAGCTGAGTCACTGAACAGAAGGCAAGAAGTAATTCTAAAACCTGTGCAATATAAAGTCTTCATTAAATGTCAATTTCATTGGACCTTAATACACAAAGCAAACAAATGATGAAGATGAAAATGACATACATTTTTAAAGAAAATACTCTAAAACAAAAGTTAAAACTAGTTTCCAATTTTTCTTTCAGGATTATTTTTGAAAATGTGTGAATATATTTCAGAACGTTTCAAAGAAATTTGTTAATAGTGGTTACTCCAGATAAACAGGACTGTGAGAGCCAAAGGAAGGGCAACTTCAACTAACATTATATGCCTTCTACAGTACTTAAAAATTTTTAAAGCATAAACATACTTTGTTTTTAAAATGAAAAAAAAAAAAGAAATAAAATTAGTAATTAACACTTGCTATCATAAGATTCAAAAATGTCTATAAAGCGCACTTTAGGAAATATTTGTAAGTGGGCATCCCAAAGTGTTCCAACCTTAAGAACAGCTATTTCCACACTGTTTTTGCACACTGTCAGGATTATGCCCTTTAGCTCCCCTAGTCTACCTTATTTCTTCTTTACTTCATAAATTGGGCCTTATACCACATCAGCCTGTTTATTAGCTGTTAAGTTAAATTCTACCTTATTTCATATACAACCAACATATCATTTGAACAATTTCTTTTGTCATTTCTTTGCCTATTCATTTACATTCTACTTTTATCTGTTTGGTATATAATGACATATAATTGGGCTGTGTGTTTTAATCAACTTGATAGCATCTGATTTTAAGAGAATTCAGCCCATTAGCATTCACTATGTGACAAATAACAATCTTTGATTTACCTTCTTTTAAATATAAATTATATTATTTATTTTTGAATAGGTAATATATTCACTTGATTCCAAAGTCAATGGTACCAGCCTGACCTCTGGCTATAATCTCTGAGGGCAAGCAGTGCTATTAGTTTCTTGTTTGTCTTACCAAAGATATGTTATGAACATATAAGAAAATACTTCTCAAGTACATTTACTCTGTAAGTAAAACATACAGAGAAGTACACAATTAGTGCAAAGCTAGATAGTTTTCCCAAAGTGAACACACCTGTTACCAGAAACCAGATCAAGAAAAGGAATTCTACCAAAACTCCAGAACTGACTTTTGTCTCCTCCTAGATAATGCCCCAGTCACTCCTCCACATCAGATTTCTGACACCAAGGATTAATTTCATCTTAGCTATTCTTAGATCTCTGCATTTCCACATAAATTTTCCAATCAGCTTACTAGTTTATACTGAACAATCATGTGGACTTTATATGTAAATAGAATCTTACAGCGTATACTTTTATGTCTGGCTTCTTTCTCTTAGCATTGTATTTGTGAAATTCATCCATCTTATTGCATACAGTTGCACTCCACTCATTTTCACTGCTGCACAGTCATGTGCCAAATAACAGACTGAACATACAATGGTGGTCCCATAAGATTATAATGGAGCTTAAAAATTCCTATTGCTTAGTGTCATCTTAATATCAGAGCACAATGTATTACTCGTGGTCTGTGGTGATGCTGATGTAAACAAACCTACTGTGCTGCCAGTTGTATAAAAGTATATTATATACAATTATGTATAGTGCGTAATACTTGATAATGATAATAAACTACTATGGTAATGCTTTATGTATTTACTGTATTATACTTTTATTCAGAGTATACTTTTTATTTATAAAGTTTGCTGTAAGAGTATGCTGTTACACCAGCAACAACCTCATACATTTCATTTATAGCATATCTTGAGTGCACCATTTTCTCTTGTGCTTGATTTAATCTCATGTTGTTTTATAAACTTAGTGTAGCCTAAGTGTACAAGGTTTATAAAGTCTACAGTAATGTCCCAGGCCTTCACATTTACTCAGCACTCAATGACTCACCCAGAGCAATTTTCAGTCCTGCAAACTCTTTTCATGGTAAGTGCCCTATTCAGCTATATCATTTTTTGTCTTTTACACTGTACTTTTACTGTATATTTTCTATTTTTAGATGCATACAAACCACTGTGTTACAACTACCTATAGTATTCAGTACAGCAACATGTTGTACAGGTTTGTAGCCTACAGAGCAATAGGCTATAACATATAGCCTAGGTGTTTAGGCAATACTATCCAGGTTTGTGTAACTATACTTATAATATTCATACAATGATGCATTTCTCAGGATATATCCCCACTGTTAAGTGGTGCTTGATTATATTCCGACATATAAATATACCAGTTTATTTGTCCATTCCACTGTTGATGGCATTTGGGTTATTTCTAATACTTGCTATTAGGAGTAGTACTGCTATGTTCTGCATATGTCTTCTGGTGAATACATGTTTTCAATTCTCTGGGGTAAAAACTTAAGAGTAGAATTGTTGGGTCCTGGTTTCTGCAGTGTCCAATATTAGTAGATAGCATCAGTTTTCATAAGTAGTTGTACCCATTTTTTAGCCTATGTGTAGTGGGACATTTATAAATTTTTTACACTCTCATCTATGTTTAATATTATTCCCATTTTTAATTTTAAACATCTGGTGGGTATATACTGGTATTGCATTACTATTTAAATATGGATTTCCTTGAATAGTAATAAAGTGAGCAACCATTTCATATTTATTGACCAATTCACACTTTCTTTGTTTAGGTTAGCTATTGAGTTCAGTTTTTTTCTGACTTATCTATACAAGGTTTTTAAATAATATATTTTAGATAACAGTCCTTTGTTGGATATATGTTATTATAAATAACTTTCCCACTCTGAGTTGCCTTTTCACTGTCTTATTGGTGGTCTTTTCATGAACAGAAGCTCTTAATTTTAATGTAGTACTACTTATCAACATTTTTCCTATATAGATGGTGCTTTTGCTTCCTGTTTAAGAAAATCTTTGTCTAGGCCTTCAGAGAGGATTCAAGATGGCATGGAAGGTAAAGGCTACGCACGCCTCTTCTAGCGACCACAATAAAAATTATAACAAAACTACAGAGCAATCAGTACATGGAGTTGCCATAGTTCTGACTGAACAGAAGCTCTACAAATAGTTCCCCTCAAATAACAGGTCACCTCAAAACGGCAGGAGGGGCAGAAACACGAAACGGCCTGGTCCCACAACTGCATATGGTCATTGAGAATCGGGAGGGCTATCATGGCTGCAGAGCCACCTCCTCTACCTGAGGAGCAAGGCATCCTGTCCTCACACTGGGCTCCCCAGCATAAGGTTCCAGTGCTGGGAAGAGAAGTCCCCACAGCCTGTTTGTGAAAACCAAGGGAGGCTGCAGCTGAGTGAGATGGAAGGCTGTGGGAAGTGGAGGCCTTCTTTTTAAAGGGCCCACGCCCGGTCTTGCTCTAAGCTCCAGTGCTGGGGCGGCTGCTCGAAGCGTGCCAGGGACATAGGGGAGGCACTGAGCTGTCGGGCTTCAGGGCAAGGGCTGGAGGGGTGGCTTGCTCCTTGACAAAGGTGCAGGAAAAAGCCACTGTTCCTTTGTTGAGCCCTCCCCCATAGGCCTGCAGATGCAGGTGCCATCAAATCTGGATAACACAGGTCGCTCCGCCTGGGGGTATTCCCTGAGACTCTGCCTCTCCCAACTTGTGGGTCCACTCAAGCCGCTTCCAATGATTTATTCCACACAAACAGGCTGTCTTGGCTCCTGCTGGGAACTTTCACAAAATCTGTCAAAGGCTCACAAAACCTAAAAAAGCAGCATCTGGCCTTGGCATGCCCTGGATTTCTTGCTGAGCAGCTCCAAGCCCCATATCAGGGGCAGCTGGTCTCTGTTTCTGACTTGGCCCCTCGAGGCACCTATAAGCCCAGCATGGGTGGCAGTCATATGTGGATTGCTTGGTGACTCTTACCAGGTGGTCCGAGGTGCACAAGCTGCCACTGAACTTGGCCTGCAGCTGGACCCCTCCCAGGTCTGTGCAAAGGGGCCCCGCAGCACATCTACCACATAAAGCCACTCTACTGAGACCGGGAGACTTAGAAGCCCTACTTAATACATAGAAATAGACACAGGGAGGCAGCCTAAATGGAAGACAAAGAAGCATGTCCCACTTGAAAGAACGGAACAAAGCTCTAGAAAAAGAAGTCACCAGAATGACAAACAATATACCAGATGCAGAATTCAAAACAGTAATTATAAGGATGCTGAAGGAACTTATGAGAAGAGTAAGATGAACTTAGTGAACTTTAACAAAGAGATAGAAAATATAAAAATGGAGATGGAAAACATAATAGGGAGCCAGTCAGAAAAGAAGAATACAACATCTGAGATGAAGAGTACATTAGAGGGAATCAAAAGAGTGGATGAAATGGAGGATCGAATCAGTGACATAGAGGATGGGGTAGCAGAGGACACCCAATCAGAACAGCAACAAGAAAAAATAAAAAAAAAGAAGGTGGTTTAAGAAACCTCTGGGATGTCAAGCATAACAACATTCACATCATAGGGGTAGGAGAAGAGAGAGAGAGCAAGGATTTGAAAACCTATTTGAAGAAATAATGATGGAAAACTTCCCTAACCTGGTGAAGGAAATAGACATACAATCCCAGGAAGTTCAGAGTCCCAAACAAGATGAATCCAAAGAGGCCCACACCAAGATACATCACATTAAAATGCCAAAGGTTAAATTAAAAAGAGAGAATATTAAAAGCGGTGAGAAAAGCAATTAGTTGCACACAAAGAAGTGGCCATAAAACTGTCAGAAGATTTCTCAACAGAAACTACAGGCCAGAAGGGCTTGGCACAAAATGTTCAAAGTGATGAAAACCCGGGACCTACAACCAAGATATTATTCAGCAAAATTATCATTTAGAATTGAAGGACAGATAAAGAGCTTCCCATACAAGAAAAAGCTAAAGGAGTCCATCATCACTAAGCCAGTATTAAAGGAAATGTCAGAGAGACTTCTTTAAGAAGAAAAAAATATGTATTAAAAGTCTAAATAAAGAATGGCAATAACTACATATCTATCAAGGAGTAATTCAAATGAAAAAGAATTAAATGCTCCAATCAAAAGATAGAGTGGCTGAATGGAAAAAAAAAAACAAGACTCTTAAATATGTTGTGTACAAAAGACTCACTTCAGATTAAAAGACATACACAGACTAAATGGAATGGAATGGAAAAAGATATTTCATAATGGACCTAGAGGTTAGTGTGCTGAGTGGAGTAAGTCAGACAGAGGAAGACAAATGCCATGATTGCACCTGTGTGAGGAATCTAAAGAACAAAATAAATGAACAAAAAAACCAAACAAACTCATAGGTACAGAGAACATTTTGAGGATTACCAGGTGGCAGGAGGGTTGGGTGGGGGGTCGGTGAAAAATGGGGAAGGGATTAAGAAATACAAATTTGTAGCTACAAGACAGTCATGGAGACAGAAAGTATAGCATAAGGAATATAACCAATAATATAATAACTATATATATAGTATCAGAAGGGCACTAGATTTATTGAGGTGATCACTTTGTGAGTTATATAGATGCCTAGTCACTATGTTGTACACTTGAAACTAATATAGCATTGTATGCCAATTATAATTGAAAGATAAAAAATTATTATTAAATAAAAGAAAATCTTTGTCTATTCCAAGGGTGTAGATATTCTGCTACATATTTTTTATTTTATTTTTATTATTATCATTTTTTTTAGGCGAGGCAACTCTTGGTTGACCTCACAGATTGCAAAGACCTTGTCAGTTTACGATCCCTTATTTTTTTAATTTTTTTACGCCTGCAGTACCTGGTCTTCCTAGGTGGTCTCCCATCCATGTACTAACCAGGCCCGACCCTGCTTAGCTTCCAAGATCAGACAGGATTGGGCTTGTTCAAGGTAGCATGGCCGTAGACTACATATTTATTTTAAAAATTCAGTTTTACCTTTCTCATTTAGACCTACCATCTTTCTGGAACTGACGTCCACATTTGGTGTGAGGTATGGTCAAAATTGTTTCTTTTCATGTGGAAATTCAATCGACCCAGTGTCATTTATTAAAATGACCACACTTTTAAAGACTGCACTGTTATCAGATGACTATAAACTACGGGTTTGGTTTCAGACTGTACTCTGTTCCATGGGACTATCTATCCTTATGACAATACTGCACTGTATGAATTAACACAGCTTTATATTGTCTCGATATCTGGTATATTATAAGTCCTCCAACTTTGTTCATTTTTTTCACAACAGCCATGGCTATTTTTGAACTTTGCAAAACCATATGATTTTATAATCAGCTTCACAACTTCCACACTAAAACAAAATAAATACAAAAATAAAAACTACTAAAATTTGCTGTGATTTTGATTGACCTAACATTGTAAACTCTTGTACTCTACGAACTTGGTATGTCTGTATTTATTTAGGTCTTTTATTTCTCTAGACATTTTGTAATTTTAGAGTGGATACCTTGTGCATGTTTTGTTGGATTTATTCCCTAAGCATTTGACATTTTTAAAAATCAGTAAATAATATTATTTTTTTAATTTCATTTATTTAACATTTTCTACATATTTTTTGGTGAGCTTATAAACATCTCTCTCTTTGCTATGTAGCTAGGAGTGAAATCATTGTCATATGGTATACAGTTTTCCAAAAGGACTGTACAAGTATATAAAGATTCTGGAACAGTTCTAGAGTCCTGGCAATTTTCTGTTTCCTGATCTAGACATTGGTTATATGGCTGTGTTCGGTTTTTAAAAATTTATAAAACTGTGCACTTAGAATTTTGTTCACATTATAGCTTTCAAAATTTCAAAACAAAAAGTCATGTTTTATATACCTTTGAAGAAGAATCAGGATCCTTTCCATTAAGAAGACTTAATACTTGATTAAGACATGAAGAAAAGTGCTCATACCTAGGTTTGAAATAAAAATATACATCAAATGACAATCAGGAAATTGAAACACTGAAAAAGATTTATGTATAAAATTAATACAAAATTTAAGTGTATTTTCTTTCATTTATTTATTTTGAGCTTCTAATATAGGACAGTCTTTATAAAGTTTATACTTAAACTTAAAACATATTCTACCACTATGATATACAATAAACTGCCTCTGTCATCTACTAAACAGTAAAAAACAGTAACTTATGTGGCACTAAATAAATCTTTGAAACTTTCTGTACCTTTAGGCTTTTTTTAGAGGTTGTAAAAATTCAGAGAAGATGAATATTCTAATTAGCCAGCTACTTATTAATAAAGCATCTACAATTGCCAGCCATTAAATTAGGCTCTGCAAATACAGAGGTCAGGAGCAGGTACTTTAAAAGGTACTAGAGGTACCACTCACATTATATTCTATGTGATTGGTGCATCCTGGATTTGGGAGAATAGTGCCCTGTCAGAGAACTCACAGTCTACAGATGGAGGCAGAAAGACAGAAAATAATAACATAATGTAACATACAACGCTATAATGAAGAAATGTATAGAATACTATGAAATAGAATGGGTATCAACCCCGGACTTGGTGGGACAGGCCTGATCAGTGTGGCTTCCTAGACTTGAGTCTTAAAGAATAAATAGGAGTCAGGCATATAAAGGGGAAAGAAAAAAAGAGAAAGCAATTCAGAGGACATAGCACATAGATACATGAAAGGGCATTTCTAGCAAGCTGGTGGTTCTATTTAGTGTCTGAAATGATTATACAAAATACATAGGAAAGAAAATGTGAAGAAATAAGGCTGAGAGGTTGCCAGGGACCACACTTTGGAGAATTTGGATATTCACTTTAAATGTAATGGAAGATGGCAGATTTTAAAAGGGACATATGGTTGAAGAAAAGTTGAAAGTTGAGCACATGTATAAGGTAAAGAGAGACACTCGAATGGTAGGCACTAGAGAAAGAGGGGAAACTGTTGAAGGTGATAGGATAGAGTGAGACAACACACATAATAATGGGATGTTTATGAGCGAAATAGGAGGACACTAATTAAGAATTGATATAAACCCAGGTAACTGTCAAGGAGAACAGATTTGAGGGAACTCCAATTAAATGGGATTGTTTTGGTTTTTTTTTTCCTTTGAAAAAAAGATAAAGTAGTCTTCTAATTGGAAAGTAGTAAATATCTGAAAGTAGTAAATATGTGAAAGAAAGATGACTCACTCATTCAAGACAAAGACTAAAAAATACACACATACCCTTGTTATACTTTTATATTTCAGGCCGGGAAAGCAAAAAGAATGGGAATAAAGCACATCAAAATATTCTGATTTAGCCTATTGTGAATTAGTAGAATTCAGGTTTATTAAATCTAAAAAAGGCAGTTTTATTTATCACAAACACATCTAGATTTAAAAAAAAAAAATCTTAAAATTTTTCAAAGAAAGCCATACCTGGTAAGATAATCAGCAATTTTAGGAATCTTGAGGAGATCCATGAAGAGATCAACTGAATACTTTCTGGTTAGTGTGCCATCACCATTTATGAGAATATTAAATATTAGTTGAAAAGTCTGATGAATGTTTCGAGCATGGAACAGCTTTAAAAAAATTAGGGAACATATATTATACAAAAAAAAATTTAAGTTGACACCATCCTAAAACTTAACAAAAAGCCTCAATGACTTTTAAAGTTTCAGAGAACATAAATTTCAGAATTATCTTCATAAATAATAACAAAAAATCATATTTACCTTTTCTCCAACCTCTTCATTTAATGTCAAACTGGATAATATTGAAAGTGCAAATACAACCACAGTTAAACTACTATGGGCCAAGAAGCTTATAAGAGTTCGATAAAAAGATTTCACATTATTCTGAGGAAGAAAAAAAATAAATTAGAATAAAAATTATAAGTTTTATTTTTTGGTTCAGAAAGTATATCTTGCACAGAGTAGGTAAACTTTTATTAAATATCATTATCAACTTCAAGAAGTAAAATGGTACTCTGATATACTGCTTATAGTAGTAGCACAGATAGGTACAATCTCAGTGAAGAGCAGCGTTTAGATACAGGATTATAAGCGAATGTTTACCTTTCTCAAACACTTCTATGGCTCAAAATAACCTCCATTTCCAAAGCAAGACCAGGTCAGAAAAATCCAGCACATGAACAAATGAGGTACTGTTTAATTTAAAATTAAACAGATAATACTGAATACTGCTCAGTATGGGGACTGTTTACAAAGTTACCTTAAAGAATCAATAAACTTTCTTGATTTAATATATTTCTGATGGTGGGTCAGTTAACTTCATTAGTGTGCCTTCACTTATCACAAGTACTGGTAACTGTGATATCTACTGGATATTTCCAGTAGAGTTGCCATTGATTTTGTGGAAATACAAGACTGAGGTAAACGGGATTGGCAATGATGTTTCTCTCTTCTATCACCACAAAATAATATTATCCAATACAAAAAATGGGATGCTATGGAAAAGAAAACCTTTTAGTATTCAACATTTGTACTAACCCTTAACTTATTGTCTTAGCTGGAATACTTCAAATTATTTATATGTTGATCTGATTCTTTGTTAACTTTTATAGGCCAGCTGGACGAATTCTTGTTATAATTTTTTAAAAGAAAAAGATGGATAAATTTTTCTTTAAGCATAGAATCCACCACAAAGCAAGAAATATTTTACGAACTTCTTACCAAAGTCTTTATGTATGTTTGAACAGAAAGATTGTGTCGACAAAAATTTGCCAATAATCCTAGACAAGGCATTGTTAACTCATCTTCAGAAGACTGACTGTTTTAAGAAAAATAAACAAAACAAAACATTAAGCTCATTCTAAATTACTGAGATTATATAGTAATTTACACATTTAAATTCCTTTTTGCATGAAAAAGAAAAATCTAGTTAACATATGAAGACAGCAAGCTTTGAATAGTATGGCCCACGTATTTCATGTGATCCTATTCAATTACAGCATTGAACTACGAAAATAATTTTCAAAGTGACCATATGCTATTCTCATCAGTATATTTTCATAGCAAAGATTAAAAATATAACTTTCAGTTTCAATTAGTTTTTCTCTTCAAGTAAAAACATTTCATAAATTTTTGCTATGAAAATTAAAGCTGCTTCACACCATTTAATCCTTAAAAATCATCAGAGTAAACAAGAATCCGTCTTACTTTAAAAAGTTGGGAAAAAAAATAAGGAAAATTGAACTATCACATAATTTTAGTTTAAAAATAAACCATTAGATTATTTGGTTACATGTTTGGTTGCGTACTCACATATGGTCTATCAGGAATGTAATTAATTCATCTATATTGGCACCAGAGTGAAAAATTTTGACGTTATATGTTAACCTCTGCAGAAGTTGAATGCACTGGGAATAAGAAAATAGTAATGAATATAAACACATAAAAACATATTGCGCGCTCACAAAAATGAACTCCTGTGAATGTTCTGAGCATGTCACCATTTTAAGAAGCATGGTTGAGAGCAAGAACATTTCCATTTCTTAAAATGGTTCTCTCTTTTTTTTTAAACACAAAGTAATGAGACTACTAAGAACCTTGGGGTTCATCTCCTGATTCACATGTCCCTATACATTCTATCTCAAACAGAGCATCTTGTCATCAACTTCATTCACCTAACCATCTTAAACTTATATGCAGGTTGAAACATATATATATTCCATCAATTGTAAGATATATATTTTTTTCACATTTTATCACCTTTAAAATTGCATGTCAGTTTAACTGGCGATGCTTTTCTTTCTTACGATTACATTTTAGGTTCAATAAAATATTATGGGTATAAGAGCTTTGAGTCTATGCTAAATAAGACCAAATCTATAGCTGAAATTTTGGAAGAATGTTTCTTCAACAGATTGAGACTAGATGCCAACTCAAATTACAATTTTAATATGAAAGCTTAAATCTCAAAATGCTGACATCTGTGTTTATAAGTTTGTCAAAGCAGTTACAATGTAGATTTGTTTTTCTTCAGTACAAGTTCTAAATTTGGAGAAACTTCCCTTCTCTAGAAACTTTTAAACAGTAGGACACGGATAATCAACCAGTTCTTAAATTTATTAACGGCAAGAACTGTACCTAATCATGCAGTATTATGCCAAATATGTACATTGTAAGTAAACAGTTTATAATAGATACTATACATTTTGACCTGAAAATAAGGAAAGAAGAACAAGTTTTAAGTGAAAAGTACTGCATGGGTGTCTATACCTGCAAAAACACTGAATCACTGTGGCAAGTGCTGCTCCGACAAACCACTCCTGCCAGCACATTATTCAGGTTATATGTATTCTGAAGACAGTCTCTGGTTTCATTGTCTACAGCTGTATATTAAAATAAAATGGCACAAAATATATCATTTTTACATATGGTCTTCAAAGATAAAAGATGAATGATTTTAAATTTATTTCCATATTAAATTTGCTATTATATAACAATATCAAACTATGATATGGCTATTTTATTTACAAATAACTTCCAATTCAGAAGTTTAATCAAAGAAATTGTATGAGCTAAAAAGAGAAGGGAGTGTGAGTTTTTACTTTTTTTTTTGCCAATAAACAAATGATTCTGTGTGGATTAATCTGAAGGAAAAACTTGCTTTTTTTATGTGTAGAAATTTTGCTGTTAAACGCTTATTTCAATTTTTCTGTAATCTAAAAGTGAAATCTATTAACTAAAAAGTAAGCAAAAATTTTAAAATCAAATATAAAGACCATCGCTTACAAATTTTCTAATATATTTAAATGTTGAAAATGACTGTCATTTTCATAGATACAGTTGGTGGATGTTAGAATTAGCACAGCCTTTTTGGAAAGCAATTTGTAACGTAATGACTATCAAATTGAACAATGACCTGAAAATTCTACTCGAAATTATTTGACAGAAATACACTATTATTTGAACAGAAATACATAATAATGCTCATTGCACTATTGATTCTAATAGCAAAAGTTAAAAAAAAAAAAAAGAAACATACACAAGTACCCACCACAGTAGAGTGGCTGAATAAATTATAGTACTCTACTATGTGGTATCAGGCAGCTATTAAAACGACATCAACCTGGAAAGATATCTAAGATATATCAAGTGAGAAAAGTGGTACTCTGCAACACCATTTTTGTTTAAAATAACCAAAATTATTTGTTAATTTATTTGATCTAAAATTATTTGTTACAGCATAGAAAAAGACCTGGAAAGACATGTATCAAACCATTAAGATATATCCCCAATATTATCCCCAGAAGTGGAAATGATGAAGGTTGGTGGTGATAAGACTGATTTTTACTCTCTACATCTACACTGTCTAACTTGGTATCCACTAAGCAACAGGTGGCTATATAAATTTAGATTAATTAAAGATTCAGCTTCTCAGTGTACTGCTCACACTTCAAATGCTCAATAGCCCTATGTGGCTAGTAGCTACTGCTATGGAACATTTTCACCACCAAGAAAGTTCTACTGGACATGCTGCTATAAATCTTTCTGGATCATAGGTTTTTGTGAATATACACATACTAATTTTATAATCACACAAATATCTCCCCTCCACCCACAAACACAGATCAAGAAAAAAAGTAATTAATGAAAATTTAAAAACTAAAGATAAGGTCGTAAAAAATAGAAAAAGCAACATCTGCATTTTTACCCTTAGCTCAGTTCGGCATAGCCTATCAAAAAAGGATGATTTTTTTGATCACTAGCTATAACTTTTGAGTGATGTATTTAATACTGGCATTATGTGCATGTACTCTTTTTTAAAATTCAAAAGCAGGTCAGCATTTCCCAAAGTGCATGCATTCTTATCTGTAGACCACTTAAGTTTGTATATGCTTCTGATTCTTTGTTCCAATAATCTTAAGAAAGGATGCATACAAGATCCTCTTTTCAAGAGATCCACAAAGAAAAATAATTTTGAAAGGTCCTGCAATGAAGAAATCTTCTGAATGTGAATCATTCTCCAAAAAATTCTATACCTAAACCTGCCCTTTAAAAATATTAAATTCATACATTTTCTAAAAAATGAAAAAGAGAAACTGAAATACATTACCTAGTTGAGATAACAAACTTATAATACTTAAGATCAGTGGCGCGCTTATATTTGGGTCTTCAAGTAGCTCGACAAGGCAACTCAAGCATTCACTTGGTAATATCTGATTTGATGTAAATAATCGTGTGAGCTTCTGTCCAGAAATCACCTACAAAATAGTAATTAAGATGTGTTAGTTAAAAATTGGCAGTTTTCATTCCTTTTCAATTTCGAATAAACTCAGTTCTTCCGAAGTGTCACTGCAGCTCTTTCTCAACTTAGAAAATTTATAATGCTGTTCCCTCTGTCTCAAGATTACCTATCCCTTTTCTTACTAGCTAATGTAATCATTCAGGTCTCAGTTTTAATTTGTTTCCTCCAGAAAGCTTTCTCTAATCCTCTTCTACCAACTAGGCTTCCCAACTAGGTTTGCCTATTACACTATCCTATAGTGCATTATACTATAGTGCATTACACTATCCTATAGTGCATTATACTTTTATTTTACAAACTGGTAAATTTTTGACAACCTAGCAATATTTATCCTCTCTACTATACTGAACATTCCATGAAAACACAGATTACAAATCAATACTCTATTACCAATATATTTATTGAATAAAAGAATTCCAGTACATTCATTCCACCTACTTTGAGAGAGGCAATGGAAGGTGAAAAGTAGCTAAATCTAAAGGCTTAATAGCTATGTGATTAAGTATGTGATTACTCCTGCTCCCTCCCCCAAACAGTAGCTGAGCCCAGAAGTTAGAGATTACAAAAAAGGAAGTTAAAAAAAAAATTTTTTTAAGTGGCCAGGTCAAGCATAGACAAATTTTATTTTTGGTTATTCCACGTTTTACTCCTCTCTTATAATCCTATAAATTATCCTCTCCCTTCCCCCTCAAAAAGGTAAAGCTGGAATTGAAGGCCCAAAACAGTTGTCAAACAGCCATGTATTTTCAAAATGCTTTTTGAATGTTATTCATTATTAAGCATATCTTTTCTATGCAAATGGAAAACAATTAGTTACTTTAGAATTAAATGTTCAAAACATTTTATTTTTAGAAGATTAACTCTAAGTAGGCTGTTTTAGCATCCCTCTAAACTTTCCTTTCAGTATTCCTTTTTTATTCCCTTACCTACATGTCAGTTTTTCTAAAGCTTTGCTGATAAGAGAGCTTCAGAATATCTTTTCCCAAGGATTATGTGTTTTAACATTGAAGGAAAAGTCTATAACACTGAAAGATAGGTACAAAGGTGAAATTAGATACTGATAGTAATTATTTTGTGGTAAGGAACCTTCTGAATATTGTGCTTTTGCCTATTTATAAAACTAGGCTTCTAGAAGATGAAGACATTTTCTGCTTTAAATCATTTGCCTTGGAACTGGACCTGTATTTCAATAACGTAAGTACTCTAACATGTAATAACTATTTATTACAGGTAAAATTTAAAAATTGCTTTACAAATTTTTTTTTACTCATACACATTGAATGTTTTATGCAAATAGAATTTATTTTAGTAATAACTAATATTAGCATTTATTCTGGCCTAGGCATTATTCTAAGTACATTATGTTATGTTAATTCTTTTCATCTTCATAATATCCTGCAAGGTAGGTGCTAACTATATTGCAGATGAGTACACTGAGGCACACACTAAGATATTACATAATTGAAATTCACTGTTCCTGAATCCATGCTCATAATCATTATATAAGATTTGTGCTATAAAAAAAAAAATCAACTTTGAGACCAGATCAGCTCTGTCAATAATAAAACAATTCAAAGCTTCTGCATGAGACTATTAAAAAATATAGCAGAAGTGCAGCACAATAGCAGAATGAATAATCTTTCACAAGATAACCATCTCTCTTTGTATTCTCAGATGTTGCTCTTAAAGGTTTGTCCAAATATATTCATTATTAATGTCACTACCAAAATAATTAAAATTTAAAATCTGAAAACGCCAAGGATTGGTGGTGATAAATGAGAGCAAATTTCATATATTGCTGGTAAAATGATGTAACTTGTGAAAAATTGCTTGGCAGTTTCAACTAAAACTGAACATAAACTGTAAGACCCATAATTCCGCCCCTAGGCATATTAGAGAAATGAGTACATAAATCCATAACAAAAGTTAAAAATATTTATAACATATTCAAATTCTACTCATAACTAGAAACAACCCGAATGCCCATCAAGAGAATATATATAAATTGTGATGTGTTTATACAATGGAGTTCTACACAATGATAAAAAAGAATTAAGTACTGGCACATACACAATATGAATGAATTTCAGGTTATACTGAATGAAAGAAGACATATACAAAAGTACGTATTATATAAGTCCACTTATCTGAACTTTATGAGAAAGGGCAATTGAAAAAACTTATAGGCTACTGAAGTTCTATATTATGATATAGGTGGTAGCTGTTTGAGTGTACACATGTTAAAAAAACCTACCAATCTCTTAAGATTAAAGCACGTTTTGCACTGTATCTATGTTATCTCTCTAAACAGATTTTTCAGTAAACACCTTTAAAGTTTGGAACACAGTATCAAGTGGTCAGTCTGTAAGGCTCAAATTTCTTTGAAGTCTTCAATTCAAGATAACTTGGTGCTCATATTTACAACATACCTGTTTTTTCTCAAAGAGAGATAATGTTTCAAATTAATATTTGAAATACTTAACTCCTTAAGCAATAAAACCGAGAGCACTGCTTATTCTGTGGCTTGTGGATGCATTAGCATACTATTCTAACCTAACTGAGAAGCAAAGCATTAGCATTTAACAGCTAACATTTTTGTCTTTATTAAGTTTGCAGAAATTTGTTGAGGTAATGAGGTAATGAGGAAAAAGAAAATGCACTTAGGAGATGGGCACCTGAAGTAATAAGAAAGAGCATGAAGTTTGAGAGAACAAAGACACATTTAATGTACTCGTTTCACCAAAAACTGATGTTTCTGTACCATTTGCAATAGTCTTCTCTTTGTAGTATTTTGCTAATATTTGGTAATTTAACCTTTTTCATGGGGTTAATACAACAAATAGAATGTATTTTAAAATTATGTTCAATTCTAAGTTAATAAAGCTGTGACAGAAAATCAAAATAAGCTTTGATTGAGATCAATTTTTTTTATTAAGCTGACGTCAATTAGTTGGAATTTAATGCATGACGAATGACAGCAGAATAAGAACAAAAAAATTATAAAACAGAATTAAGTACTATAGACACAACTCAGTGGGAATTAACAGAAAAAATGAAAGCAATTCAGTATTTTAGCGCTGAAAAAATGAAAGCAATTCAGTATTTTAGCGCTGAAAAACTGTGAGCAATATATTTTGGTAAGGAAAAAAGGTTATGATTACTAGTGAGATTGCTTCTTAATCCAGAGAGAGTTGAAATATTTTTCCAGTCCGAAGTCAACATGAGTTCAAGTAAAAGCAGTAAAAATAGGTTCAGGTTGTAAACTGCCTAAAGGACAAGGAATAAAACAAGTTTTAATCATCACTCCCCATCACCTTCATCGAGAATCGCCGTATATTGTCAAGGCTCTGTTACGATGGAAGAAAAAAAAAGCAAATGGAAAGATACAGCTCTGAGCTTTCTCTACCAACCCCAAATACAGCCTAAATTCTCCAATCTTTCGTCCACCCTTCCTCTTCCTAGGACTTTCAGGAGTCACTCGTCCCTCCCGCTGCAGCCAGCTGAACGCAGAGGGTACTAGAGGCGGTGTAAAAGAGGGTGGGAATTCAACTCGCCTTCTTTACCAAGATAGACAGACAGCTGAGGAAGGGAGGAACTGTCCTTTCTTTCATAGGCTGGGGCCTCTACCCGCGGCCGCACCCGTTAACTAAACATTATCTCAGGTAAGCCCATCTCGTCTTCCACTGCGGTGCCCCTCACCTCCAAGTGCCGCAAAAGCTGGGTACCGTTCGCCTCCGACTTGACGGCTTTATACTGATTGATGGTCAGGAGCAAGGACTTCAAACAGGCTGTGGCGTCCATGGGGACCCGCTAAAGACCCGCCAAGGGGTCAGGACCAACCTACCAAGTCAGGTCTCCAGCTTTCGCCGCGCTTTTTTTAATTTTCGACCCCACCCCCTAGCTTCCAGGAGTTTCCGGTTCCGGTCGCGCTCCAGAAGTCCCAAGGCACTCTGGGGGACTGCTCTAAACCACGGGGCGTGGGAGAAGAGAAGGATGGAAGGAAGCGGGCCACGGGCAGAGAGAGCGAGCCGCTTCATGATTCTGTGCAGTGGGTCGGGAGGTGTCCTTTCAAACCGCTTATCCGAAAAAAACGCGAGGTTTTAGCTTCGAGATCCCAGGAAGACAATCTCGCGAGAGATGCGATTGCGTCTCAACCTGTGAAGGGGCGGTTAGGCGTAGGGGGTCCTTGTTCATCAATGCGCTCTGTTTGATTCCTCCGCCTTCATGCTGGATGGCCAGTTTTTTCCTTTGCGCATCATCCTCCACCTGAGAATTGGTCGCTTTTCCCTAGTCTAGACACGGTGAGGAATTCTGAGGAGGAGAATCTTGAGCTGTAGATTTTGAGACAGCCTGGGAGGGGCCTCTTTTTAAAATCTCGTATGTCCGTCCTTTTTATCCAGGAATGTTTGTTTCTCAGAGTAAACCTATGATCTTTGGGATTCTGTTTCAAGTTAGTCATGCCCTTAACGAAAGTCGTCAAACTTATTTGAGAAAGCAACCTGCAGGTGACTACTGAGCCAGGTATTGCTCCGGGAGTGTTCTCGTTAGTGTCAGTTTCTGTAAGTGAAAGTGTCTTTTTATTTGGCATGATTGATTTATAAATCTCGATGTCTATGGAAATGGCGCTGTCGTTTGCTGCTTTTGATCAGAGATGATATTATGCATGTGTATATCATGGTTCCGGAGCTTTTTGCTTAATTTATGCTAATGTTGAGTAAAGCTTTAAAAACCAGTTCGGATAAAATTGTAGGAATAGGTTACATATCCTTTTACTTAAACCATTTGTCAGAAATCATATTTTGTCAATTTTGTCAAAGGAAATATTTGCTGGATGGCCAGTCACTACATTTCTAAGGCAGGATTTACTTTTATATTAAAATCAATTTAAAATATTAAATCTGAAAGCTTAAAATAATATGGCCATTTGAGATGCATGTAAAAATCATTGGGTAATTCATGTATTTATGCAGCCATTCATTCTGAAAGCAATTATTGAATGTAATATGGGCTAGACATCACCACTCAGGGAACAAAGATAATGAAATATCCCCTGCTTCGAATGAACTGTCTAATAAGAGAAATGGAGTTCGCCAAATAAATTAGAGGCACCATGGAGTACCTATGGAGTTCGCCAAATAAATTAGAGGCGCCATGAAATTATGGTGAAGCGGAGTCAGGCTGTCTGCTTACAAATCGTAGCTTTACCTTTTACTGTATGATCATAGACAGATTCTCACTGCTTCAGTCTGTTCATAAGGTAAAATCTGGCTAACAGTAACGCCTGTTGCATAAAGTCGATCATTCAATAAGTAATTAGAGCCTACAGTGGGCTAGGTACTAGGAATAAAAATCCTATAGTCAATAAAACAAAATTTTACCATTAACATTCTGGTAGGGAAAAGAAAAATAAATAATAAACACAAGTTAAAGAAAGTGAGGTGGAGGAAAAAAATAGAATTATTTCTCTAATGGTGGCTGAGAAGAAAGAAAATGGGAGGTCATGATAGAGAAAGCAGCCTTTGAGGAAATACTTCAAAGAGCCATGCACTCTAGAGGAAAAGATTTCTAGATAGAATAGTAAAGCAGAGGCCCTGAAATAGGAGCCTGACAGTGTATGTCAGGAACAGCAAGGACTCCACTATAGCTCTAGCAGAGTAGAAGAGATGAGGTCATGTTAGATGGTGCAGAGTTACCTAGCATACTTAGTGTTCTCAGAAATGTTAGTTACAGCTTAGTTCCTTGGCAAATAATGTGATAACAGTTTGGTAGTGTTAGACTTTTCATTAATAATGACAAGTGCATCATCATTATCTCCATCCCCATTTTGAGCTAAGGGAAAAGGGTTTAAACTGCTCACTGTAAGTGCTATCTTTCTCTGAAATCTTGCATTTTAACTTAAGCAGTCACACAAACTTTGCATCTTTTATATACAGTATTCATTTTAATATAAAGTATCTTTCTCAAAAAATCTTCACCAAAAATTGATGTTGTAAATTTAGTAGGATGTACCATGATGATATCTGTGAGAAGCTGACACATCTTTAGTCAGAGATGCTATCCTAATATTGGAAACGGAACCGTATTTTAAGCCCCAAAAAGGGGGAAAAGGAGGAGGAGCTGAAGTTGGGTCCAGATGAATGAAGGCCTTATTAGCCTTGAGCTTGGACTCCATCCAGAATTCAGTGGTGACCTCTGGTTTTAAACTGGGGCCTGATCTAGTTAGGTTGTGTTTTAGATTGATTATTGTGGCAGCTGGATGGACTATGATTTTGAGGAGGAAGTGGGAAGAATATTTAATTTGCTAGAGTCTTTCCAAAGGATAACTAGGATAATTAAAGTGAAGATAGCAAAGAGGTGATAAGTTTGTGAAATATCTATGAGATGAAATAGGCGAGACTTAGTGACTAATTTCAGATGTAAAGAGTGAGGAGAGGGATGAAACTAGAAGGGATTCCAAGTTTTTAGTCTGGTTGAGAAGATACTGGTACTGTTGAGTAGTTAATAGAAAGTATTCAGGTTATATTTCATGTTCAATGAAAGTTTATCATATAGTTTGGTACTATTCTCATTAAGTTTGTTCCCAGGTATTATATAATTTTTGTTACTGTGAGTTGGTCGTCTTTTTCTCCTATAAATTTTAAGTTGTCATTGCCACTATAAAGAACTGATTTTTGGTACATCTTTTATTCAACTTACTAAAATCTCTTATTCTAACGAGTTGTGCTTACTCTCGTAGACTTTCTAACTGTATATCATCTGCAAATAATAATTTCATCTCTTCCAATATTTGTTGTTTTACTTTATTTCATTATTGTAATCTCAAAAATATGGAATAATCATGGCAATACTGAATATCTTTGTCTTAATACTTAATTAAATGGGAACAACCAGTATTTTAACACAGTATAATTTGTGCTATTGATGTGTGATAAATATTCTTTCAAATGTTTAGGAGATTGCCCTTTATATCTGTTTTATTTAAATATTTGCCAAAATGTTTGCTAAAAAATTGTCAAATGTTTACATTTATATTTCTTATTTCCCCCTTTAAAATGTAATTCAGTCGATTATGTTGCTTTCATCCTTTGGGTAATAATAGCTAACACTTACTGAACATTTGCCATGTGCCAAGAACTGTACTAAGAACTTTACTATTTAATCTTCATAACAATATCATGCTTTAGGTACTATTATATTTTCTGTTTTACAGATAAAAAAACTAAGATGTGTAATAATTTGCCATCATCACACAGGTGTAGTAGTAATACACCTATTTGCTATGCTGCAAATACTTTATATTCATAAGAATTTAAAATATTTTTTTCTTTATTGTCTTTTGGAATTTTAGTTATATGTTACTTTGAAAAATGAATCGGAAGTTTTTCATCTTTTTTTCTGTGCTATAGAATAATGAGATCACGTAGGAATCATCTGATCATATTTGTATTTGTAATAGAGTTATAGATCTGATAATTTTTTTCTATCTTCTTGAGTTAATTTTAGAAATACTAGAATTTTGTGACCTACCAACCATTTCTCTAGATTTAAAGAATTATTGATGTAAAGCTGCATCAATATTCCAATAATCATCTTAATCTCTTCTTTGTAGTTTTTAATTTACTTTTCATTCTAACATTTTTTTCCCCTTACTATTGGGCTTTCCAGCTGTTTATTTTATTCAGCTTTTCAACAACCAACTTTTATTTTTTTAATCACTAATTTTACTTTTATCTATATTAATTCCATCCATATACGTACCCTTTTTCTTTATTTGTTCTTTCCATAGTTTTTTAAAAGTTGAAGGCTTAGTATATTTCCATACTATATTTTTTTCTAACATTTATTTTGTGTCAAAAATTTTAAAAAGACAGAAGCTAAAGTGAGAATCTGCATTTTATCAGTCAGGTAAATATATTTTTAAATGCTAATGTTTATTCAATCATCAAATATTTACCAAGTACTAGATCTTTTTCTGAGAGCTTAGAGTGTGTTGGAGAAATAGATAAACCAGGATAAGTGCTATTAAGAGAAATAGAATATGCTATAGGAAAACATGATTTTGAGAGGGTGCAGAATATTAAGTATCCAATTCCTTCATTCTTCAAAGATTGGCATAAAATCCCTGTTCTGTAAATTTTTGTTGCTCTCTGTTCTCTGTATTTGGCTTAGGTACTTCCTCTAATTTATAGTTTGGGTAACATGTAAGAGAGTTAAACAGAAGTTGCTTAGGGTCTTACAATCTTAGTTTAGGGCTGTCTAGCACCTTTATTTTTTTCTGGACAAACTTTAAAAATATCTTCAGTACTGAATAATAAAATGGAAATTTTTAATGTATCATGACCAGGTTTAAGTCATATTAGACGAGTCAGACTAAATGAAGATATGAATTATATTTTTAAGAGAAGTGCAGAATTTATAGAATTTATAAATGTTGTCATATGGGAATTATACCAGAGATATTAACACAGGGCTAATTGTTCACTCGTTCACTATATATTTAATGAGTGTTTGAATGGTAGGTACTTTTCTAGGTTCTGGGGATATAGCAGTGAATCAAATAGACAAGTAAAGCTTTTAATGGTGGACATAGACAATAAACAAGACATGTAAGTAAAATATATGAATGTTAGTAAGAAGTGCTATGGAAGAGAAGAAAAGGAAGAAGGGCTGGAAGTATCAGAGTCAGGGTGGATGTTACTATTTTAGATAGGGCGGAGTATGTAAAATCAGTATTTGCTATATAACAAATCACCTCAAAACTCAGTGGTTAAAATCATGAGCATTAATTTCTTGCTCACAGGTTTGCGGGTTAACTGCAGTTAGTCTGACCTAGGTCTGACTTGGCTGGGTGGCTCTGCTTCAGCTATTTTGTGGGGAGGGGGAAATATTTAGAACTGTTTCAGTTATGTTGAGATGTCAACTAGATATCCGGGAGATGTTGAATGGGCTGTTGAAGATATATTGTAGTTAAGGGAGAGGTCAAAGTTGAAGGTGAAAATTTGAAGCCTCGAGACCAAATGACATAAGGTGAATGTAGATAGAAAAGATTGAACCCTGAAGTTTTTAAATATTTAGAGGTTGGAGAGATGGTGAGCAACCAACAAAGAACACTTGAGAAGTAGCTGCCAGGGGACAGAGGCCCTATCCTGACCCCATGGTTGTCTACAGGGATCATCAATCTTGTATCATCTGGGCTGCCCTTGACATCTAAAGAAGGACTTTAGGTTAGCAGAGAAGGCAGCCTAATTTACACACAGACTCACTCTTCTGCCTTCAAAAGACTTGAGGTGTGCAGAAGGATGGAGGGCTTCATTCTTTAAATCACCATTAAGTGGTTAAAGTGTGCCACCTGCTGTTCTTGGCACTGGAGATATAGCAGAGGGATTAAAAAATTTTTTCCTGACTTTGTGGGGCTTGCATTCTGGTGGGAACATAAGGCCAAATGTAAAACTAGGAGATTATTAAGTAGGCATAAACATCATGTAGAACAAAAGTTCCATTGGCCCAGGTTCCAAAGATTCAAGGCAAAAAAAATCCAGTGGTAGAACTGGCAGAGGTCTAGGTGTGGCGTTATTTGGATACCATGTCCCCCCTATAGCTAAAACAGTTCAAATACTAATATTAAATTGATTTTACCCTTTATGTAGGGCCAGAAAACAAAGTCTGTATAATTTACGTTACCTGTCATTTTTCAGAAATTTTACCTTCATCACAAAGCCAGAAAAGTTATAAAAACCAAAAATATTCTCTTTACAATTATTCTTCTTCCTGTTTCCTTTCTGAACTATCAAGTATTAAAATTCAGCTCATCTCTAAATGATTTGCCAAACCATAAAATTAACTTTCTCACTTTTCTAACAATTCCTGTTTTTCTTTTCTATTCATTTCATAGAATTCAGCTCTAGGTTAGGAGTTCAGGATTTGAATATTTTCAATAAATGTTTTTCCCTCCATTTTCACATCTAAAATTATATCTCAGAATCAGAAGGTTGCCTTTTTTTTTAAACACGAGTACTAGCCATTGTTTCTGAATCCAGTTTCGTAGCTAATAAATATGAAAGGGATATACTTTTATTTTAAGTTAATGTAATCATTTAAAATTATAACTAATGTTTGTTGATGACCTATTTTGTGTAGAATAAGGTCTTTTGTATGTCTCATTTTTAAATTTTTGGTCTTTCAGAAAATAGATATTATCAAGTTCATGAAATGGGTACATATCTGTTTCCTGAATTAAAATATGAAGCTGTCTGCTAAGACAGTAGTGTCCAAAGTGGAGTGTGCACATCTCAAAATATGTGAGACTGTCTTTTGGAGTGTGGAAACAAATATTAGAGCTTTTATTTTTACTTATTTTAATTTCATTCATTTCAATATTATAGTCATACCTGCATATATTTCATAAATGGATTACTATTAATATATATTAAGTGTATTTTCACATTTACTGCTTTGGAAATATGTGATCAAAAAATTAGAGACTTCCCCCGAATCTTTAATCTTGACAGTATTTAGACAAGCATTATTATTCATAATAATTTATTATTATTTTTTAATGCCATATAATATCTGGCATCGTTCTGAATTGTTTTATTGATCAAATGAATTCTCTTAGCAAAAACTAATGTGAATAGTATACTGTGAAATACTAAGATGGCATGATTATCTTTACAGTATTGTTTACTGATCAATGCAGTCATGCAAATAGTGTTATTTCTGTGTACATATTATCTAGTTCAGTTCCTAATTGTACACTAAGCTAATATAAAGTCAAATATCACAGTTAATGGGACATAGTGGAAAGAATATAGAGTTTGTAGTTTGTGAAACTTGGGCATGGATTCCCGCTCTGCTTATTTTATTGGATATGTGAACTTTTTTGGCCTCCGTTTCTTAATTTTTATAAATGGAGCACAGTAATGTTTATCTTTCAGAGTTGTGTGAAGATTAGAAGTGTATTCAGTATACCTAGGTGCATAGCTCAGAGCCCAGCACAAAGGAGCTAATGAAAATTAATCTTATTTTCAATTAAACCAAAGTTAATACACTCCGTCAATTTTATGTGAATGGAAACTTCATAACTAAAAGCTCGATCTACCTTCTCACCTAAATCTTTCTTAACAAATGCCTTTCTGAGATAACGAGGGGCAGCCACTTTTCTCACATGAGTGGATCCCCTAGCCTTAAAGTGGTTACTATATTTCTCATATGTGGCCAAAACATCTCACATCAACTTTAAGGAATTTTTGGAATTCTTGCGGTAAAATTTAGCAGAAGTAATAACTAACAGTGTCAGAGTTTGTGTTATTAACAGACCCATGAATTCTTGAGCACATTTAATTCAATGCTGAGGTAGTAAATCCAGCTTTTAAAAATAACTATCCAAATTTTATCAATTTACTAGTTTGAGGTTGTTCATTGCAGCGTTGTTTGTAATAGCCAAAATAAAATAAAACAAAAACAAGAGAAAACTGGAGACAATTGAAGTATTTGTCAATAGTGGTCAGGAAAAATGATACATTTATACAATGGCATATCATGTAGTTTAAAGAATATGGCTGACGTATATGTGCTAATGTGAAAAATGCAGGGTGCCAAACGTGTGTAAACTATAAACTGCCATTTGTGCCATGTAAGATATATTTGAAAATGATGTTTTTTTCCCAATTATTAAGTGTCATTATTACCATTCCTTTCTCTACAATGACACTTCTCCATCAAGGTAGAAAATTGGAAGAAAAGTGCACTAATTTTGCTGAAAATTTAAATAATTAAAAGATGGTGATGATGATGGTGATAATAGGAACACTCATATAGTACTTACTATGTGCCAGATAGTGTTCTATTACATGTTTTAAACGCTTAATCTTCACAATAACCCTATGAAACAGGTAACATCTTTACCCCCATTTTTTAGATGAGGAAACTGAGGCACAGAGATGTTAATTCATATACACAAGGTTGCACAGTTAGTGTGTGTCAGAGCAGGCTTATATACCCTTGCAGACCGATTCTAGTGTTTCTGTGCTTTTGACTTTCGATTTAACTTTTGGCATTGATGGAAATCTAAATGAGGTATTTTATGTCATTTCTCTTTGTTATAGACAAGTGATTTATTTTTTGTTTGTACACGTTTATATCAGAATGGTTGTTATTTTCTTCCTATGAGCAGTCTGTTATGTGTTCATTTAATTAACTTTTTCACTTTTTAACTCATTCATTTAATTAGGTAGTTCTCACCTGGGAGCAATTTTGTCCCCCAGGGGACATTTGGCAGTGTTTGGAGACATTTTTGGTTGCCACGATGGGACTAAAATAAAAGGTGGGAGAGAGTTGCTGAGGCATCTACTGAGTAGAGGCTAGGGATGCTTGTAAGCATTCTAAAAATGCATAGGACAGCTTCCCATAACAAAGATTTATGCAGCTCAAAGTATCAGTAGTGCCAAGATAAACTCCAATTTAGTAGGCATAAGAAAAGTTCTCAATAACTGAACTCACCTGAAAAATACGAAAACTATTATTTTGTTTTTGAGCTAATAGAATTGAGAAAAATGAGTTTTTTTCTTTCTTTCTTTCTTTTTTAATATCGATATTTACTTTTCTACTTGACATTGTGATCTGTAAGTGCCAGAGCTGACAAAGGTAGCAAATTCATGGGACATCCTCTCACAGATTGAAATGTAAACTTGTTGGCCAATCAGTGCCTCTAAATTAGTCAGGTGACTTAAGATGAACATTTGAGTGGATTTAAAAACAGTGTGCCTATATACAATTTAGGGAGGTGATAAGAGTGCTTGAAGGTAAATGTTTAAATGAATCATTAAAAAATTCCAAACAAGAGCTGTGCCTACTTTGATGTGAATAAGCACAACTTTAAACATGGGAAAACCTTCATGATTAAAAAAAAAAAATTTGTTATAATTTCAGAGGATAAGAGAGAAAGTGGGAACTGGGAGCTCAGGTAGAGGGAGTGTTAAAAATGGCATGTTACTGTTATCAAGATATATAAGGTAATGCCTTATTTTTCAAACAGTCTGCAAATAAAATTATTTTGATTGATGGGTAAAGGTGTGCTGTCGAATCTCTGGTCAACCAGCCAGAACCTGAGTAGGTTCCAGGGGAAGAGTAATTCCTCATTTCTAGGAAGACAGTGTTTAGTT
>NW_006430735.1:2709764-2783825 GCF_000325575.1 Pteropus alecto
CTGCTGATAGGAAGTCTATTGAAATGAATACACCAGAGTAAACCAGATTTACTGTTTCTCTCATGTTAACCCTAATTTTAAAGATTTCATTCAACATCTGAAATGTTAAGAACCTTTGAATTATTTTAGAAGAAGGAGTAATGTTTCAGGCTGGCTACTTCCTTTCTGTCGCTAGGCAATTATACTTTTCTTCTTGACAGAGGCTGTAAAATGCTATTTCTGCTGCTCTTGCTGGTAGGCTTTTCCATACAGATCTGCTCAGCTCTAGGGAAATGATGGGATTGATGATCCTCTCTCCTGGAAAACCTTTCATCACAGAAATTCATTTTAAGTTGTATTTTTAAGCAGGCTGATAAAGCCATTAGTTTCTTCCTTTCGTCCGTCCGTCCGTCCGTCCAACTCAATTCAGTATCCTAATGTCTTCTGATTAATTTTACACCCTTTTCTTTTTCAAGCTGAACACTGAATAAGCTTAGCAGAGGCCTTCTAGTGTCTCTACTTTGTTGCCAGAGGATTTGCCTCCCTTCTTTTTAGCCTCCCTGTTATCTATGCAAACAGCTACTGACTGAAGGAAAGCTTATCAGAGTGGGGGAGGTATCCATGTCTGAGCTTTTAAATTGTAGAAAAAGGGATTGTTTTGTCTAGTAAAGGCTTATGTTTATATGATCTGGCTATGAAGTAATGTCTGTTACTTTTTATTAAAATAACCCTGGGAGATTATAGAAACCTTAAAAGAAAAACAGTTTGATCACAATCATAAAATTCTCAAAGCCATGCTCTTTTCTATACAGCCTTGTCAAAGAGATGAAGCAGATGTGATTTAGTGTGAATGAATAACAAGGTTTATCCAACCTCTCTCTGCTTCATCATTAGCTTTAGGTTGTATCTTTCATTGGTATTTGAACAGAATGCAAATTTAAATAGACAAATGACTTTATCTATTGAGTTTTATAATTAATAAAACTAAAATAATTAAGAGAACTTGATTCTACATAGGTAAGTTATCAAACTGACAGCAAGAAGTGTTTTGTTAGGGATAGGCAAGAAACTAAGGTGTTGGAAAGCTCTGTCTTAAATGAGGAAATTTAAATGAAAGTCAGCATGTGTGTAAATCTTTTGATTAGGAAGTATCAGCTACAGTTGAATTGTTGGAGAATTACCTTTGTCTCTCAAGACTTTCTGTGTAACTTGAACTGGTATGAGTCAAATACAGGTAGTATTATAATTAGGAACACTTGTTTTGCAGATGATCCTTCAGAACTTTTATCTTTTGGACTAGGTCCCTTCTAGGTTAAGCTCATTAATGACAGGATACTCAGACCTCAAGGCATAGGCAGGTTTAGGTCCTGCTGTTTTTTCTTCCTATGTGTTGTCTTTTTCTGGCTCTGGGGGAGACTCAGTATCATGTAAAACAATGTTTCTTTGAGTAAATGTTATTGCTGGGGTGTTGTGAAATCCAGCATCCACCCAGTAGCATGGGGGAGGGGGGTGTGGTGTCCTCAGTTCTTCCCCACTGATGCAGCAAAGAATCACAGGTCAGTGAGATTTAGAAGATTTATTGAAAGTACATTTTAGAAGGAGATGTGTCATTCTAAGGAAGGCTGAAACCCTGTAAAGTTTAGGAGAAGGAGGTTCTCAGCCAAGAGAGTTGTAACAGCAAAATGAGAACGTCTTTATATTTGGGCTGTGATGGGAGGTCCTAGATCCGTTTGTGAGGTTACCTTGACTGACAGTGGCTGCTATATAATACTTTGCCTACTCTACATGTGCTTACCCAGAATTAAGTCTGTTATAATTAGATTCATGAACTTCCAGGCAAGTCATGATGTTATGATGACGGTATAATGAAGCTGAGATTATGGGCAGGAGTAGTACTTTCTGCACACGTTTGTGGTTGGTTTAGCTCGTGCTTTTATGGCCTTTGTGCTCTTGGATTTGGGGTAATTTATAACCCTAAAGGAGATATTTCTGGGAGGTCCTTAAGGAAGATCTTTAAGGGAGACTTCTGTGGTTACAGTGCTGGGCTTTCACTCCTGTCGATCATGCTTGCCTAACTACATAACGTAAATACAATCTGAATTCTTAATAGGTAACTTGCAAATGTTCTTGTGGAACATATTTTCTTGATTTGGGAATTATCTGTGCTGAATTGCCTTTTAGTAATGGGCTTCCGAAAGCTCTACCGAGTTAATTTTTTGGTGTATATTAAATATGCTATTAGAGAAACTAGCTACCCAGTTATTAAGATAAATAAGCAGTCCAGAGGCGACAAATAAGAAAATTTATGGTCTTATGCTTGGCAGCAAGCCCAAAGCACTCTAAGACTCTTTTATTTGTGCTATCGCAGCCACATTCTTTTCTTTTTCCTCATCATTTCTTTCTTTGCCCCAAAGCACTAAGCAATAGTTTGCTCTAACAATTCCTGGGCTTATGTACAGAGGGATCAGAAAGGAAAGTCAGCCTAGCAGAGGGCAATGGAGTGTGGAAGCTTGAACACTCAGTGAAACAGAGCACATAGGGGACTAAATGTAGAAAAGTCGGTCTTGGGATAGTTAAATAGAGACCTATGTAAATAAACATACTAATGATAGTTTATTCTCCTTTTTGTTTTCATTCGTGTTGCCTCCGTATTTTTTTTTCCTTTCAGGAAACATCCACAACATCCATTGATATTTGAACCAGAGAATATGCAAGAGTTCTTTACATCCCACCTCCCTTATTTTATGGAGATGTACAATCATACGACTTTGGGGGAAGGGGGTTAAATGTTGTTTTTAGACTAAAAGAAAATAAAACAGTGTTATCATGATTGTGTTAAACAGGAGCTCTTATACCTGTATGGAACCTAAATTATTACAAACCTTTTGGGAAGCCATTTACCAATATACACTAAGAGGTTTAAAATATTTGTGTCTTTCGACTTAGGAATTCTACTTCTAAGAATTTATTATAAAAAAAATCATAAATATAGAGAAGGCCTTATGGACAATGGAGTTTGTCAAAATACTATTTGTACTAAAACAATGAGAATCTGATGTCCAACCGTAAGGAAATGGTCAAGGAAATCAACCATTTGTTTTATAGCCATTAGGAATGATTATTAAAAATATAAAGGAATATGAAAGATGGTTTTGATAATAGTGTTCAGTGGTGAAAAAGGTGGTGTAGAGCTTTGTCTATTCAATATGATAACAAATTGGAAAAAGATACCTATTCTTGGAAAAAATTAAGTATATTAAAATGTAAGTGATTTATGTTTGGATGCTAAAACTATGATTTTTGTTTTATAGTAGTTTCAAAATTTTCTTTAATGATATGTACTATTTATATAGTAGGGAGAAAGAATGTAATCTTCCAACCTTGCTACTAAAAAGGTTATTTTCCTTACAGCCTTAAACAGCAATAGTAAAAGTCAGTCTGCAAGCACTGGAATAAGACTTTTGCAAAAGAACATTGTTCATCATGGATTCTCTACCAGAAGAATTTTTTGTGAGGTAAGGGACGGATTGAAAAAAACCAACTGCAGTTTTTGCATTCTGAAGACATAACATTTTTCTCTTTCATATAACCTCGGAAAGCTAGTGTGAATGAGATACCCTTATATTTCAAGATAATTTTGCAATTTTGATTATTAAGGGATGTAGCCTGGGTGAAATCTAATTTTAGAAAAAAATTGTAAGGACCACACCCTGGCTAAATAGCTAAGAATTAAAAACTGTTTTACAGCTTGCCACACTTGAGACATTCTCAACAAAATAATGTTTTATTTATCATTTAACGAGCATTTATTCATCATTCTCTCTGTCAGGCATTTTTTAAACTACTTTAAAAATTTTAACTTATGTAAACCTTATGACAACTCTATGAGGTAGATGCTATTATTATTTTCTTTTTATAGAAGGTAACCTCAGCATAACAGAAAATTCTATTAGGTGGTTCAACTGGGCCCAGGCCAAATGTCCATTTCTCCCCTCCAATCAGGATGTCAGATGTTGAGCTAGATACTTGAAGGTGAGGTAATGAATAAGTAGGATCTAATCCTTATCTGAGAGTGTTTATACATGTGCATAAATGAGATTGATTTAAGTAGAAAATATAGTAAGAAAAAAGAGGGCTAAAAATGGAACATTATGTGTATTCAGGATATATGGTTATAGCTTCTCTTAGCAGCAGAACAAAGTATACAGGTGATAAAAGTGGTAGAATAGCAAAAAAAAAAAACTAGTTCTGGTTCTGGTTTTTGCTTTACTACTTATTGGATGTATAACTTAAAATAAGTTATGTAAGTTCTCTGGATATCAGTTTACCCTTCTATAGAATAAAGTGGCTGCTATCTGTGGCTCCTGATATGCCTTCCTGTTCTTATACCAGGAACATGGTTTGATATGGATAACGTTTATGGTTCTGTATTAAATATTATTAAAATAATAAATGAATGAGAGGAAGAGAGCTAGTCAGTGGTACAAACTAAAGTGGACAGCTGGGAAGGCTAGGAAGAGAACCAGTAGCAGCAAAAAATGCAGAGGTTTTCAAGGAGAGTTGGAGGGTATGATGGACAACAATAAATGATGCAGAAAATCCAGGTGGAATGAGAGCTAAGACAAAGCTGTTGGAATAGCAAATAGGATTTCATTAGTAACCTCAATAGAGCAATTTTAATGTTGGAGAGAGAATGAAGATTACACATCAAAATTTGCTATGGAACCTATGGAAAATATAGTAGCTCATTTCTTAATCATTTTGATTAAGAAACTCTAAAGTAGAGTTTAGAAATCTGGATGTTTCAGAAGGTTAACAGCTGATTTTAATATGCATCTGAGATTGAGAACTATTGAATGAAGGTGTGAATAATCATGAAATGGAGTAAGCAAGTAGAGTATAGATTTGAGACCATTTTGAACTCTTGTTTCTCAAACCTTGAAAGGCTTCAGAATACTGCTGCAATATTTTTCATCAGTTGATAACACAAGGAACTTCCTTGTGTTTCTTTTTGATGTGGGGTTTAGAAGGCAGTCAACAGGTTTTTCTTTTCTACATTTGAAAGAACATTGAGAATCATATTGTGAAATATTGTGTATATAAATCATCTTTTGTTGAAACTTTCACAATGTTGATAATATACTATTTATTTGTCCCAGTTTTCCCTTAGAAAATGTTTGCACATAGTAGATGATAAGTGATTTTCTGTCAAATGAGTACATAAATGTGAAGTAAAACGAGTTAATATTTATAAAATATGGTTCTGAGTAAATCAATCCATTGATGTAAGTTTCTCACCTCAGTTTTATCTCTGCAAGTGTATGAAATTAAGATCATTATAAATCATATATGATTGTATGTTATAGTTCTTATATAGATCCTTTACAAACCTTTATTGTCTTCATAAATACACACATGCACGCACACAAAACCAAACATCAACCTTTTCAAGAACCTTTTTTCTTTACATTGATACAGTGCTATAAAATTAACTTTTTTCTATTATTTTGGTCTATTGTGTGTCTATTTAAAGATGAAAAGTTTTTTCCATCAGTTTTCTGTTCTCTCTACTACCATATGGTAAAGGCATGGCATAATTTCTTTGTGTCCCTAAAGCAATATGGCATCTACCACTGTTATCAGTCTTTGATGCATAGAGTTTACACTTCTGAAACTTTCAGACAAATCACTCATTAGATTCTTTACTACTACAATTGTATTCTTTGTAATGAGATGCTCTGAATATACCTTTCTTTTTCATTTAAAATAGGGATCCTCCTGTCGTGGAGCAGACTAAGAAGGAAACCAAGAATGAGGTAGAAAAATCAACTGATCCACTGGTAAGAGAAGATTTAATTTTCATTAACTGTTAGTTAATTAATAATGACTAACATTGTAGAGAATGCCATGCTAAATCTTATTAGTTTAATTATTTGTTAAAAATTTGGAGGTAAGTCCATTTTTATACCTTAATAAGTAAAATTACGGTCATAATTGACTCTTTCCTTGATAATTGATACCTGTGTCTCAAAGTTATCATTCTGTGGACCAACCCTCACTATAAGTTTAAATTAATAGATAGCTAAATTAACTGGCCCAGAAACACCCCAACAGTCAGTTTTAAGAAATCTCATATTTGTCTTTCAAAAGCAAAATTCAAACAAAATGAAAATAATATACGTACAAAGAAAAAACAGAATTTTATTAAGAAATTTCACTGAGTTGTTTCTTAAGTTAATTCTCTTCCCTGTTTTTATCATCTTTACTGTTAGAACTTCCAGTTCTATGAATGCAAATGAATGCAAATAATTAAATTATACATTAATATAAGCTTCTATTGCCAATGACAATATACTTTATGGTAGATTTAATGCGATTATATTTAATGAAGGCTGGTTGAATAGGTATTTGTTTGTTAGTTTCTTGTTCAGGCAATTTTTACTTTCTACATAGTTTTATATAATGATTGATATTCACATGTTAATAAAGTTTGTAAAAGTTATCCAGTAACTTAGGAAGAGAAAATATATAAACATAAAATAACTATAGTATTCACTTGCATAGGTTATCACCATTAAAAGTGTTGCCGAGGTAACAGTATATACAAATGTACGTAGGGATGTATGTTGAACCAGGGAGAGTAGATCCAGAAAAGATGTTTCTAGATACAGATTTGGAAATAAAGAAGGCAATGGAGGTGGAAACTTTGACCTGAATTTGATTTAGATGCTAAATCAGTTTTGCAAAAATGGATTGGGAACCAAATGTTTTGACAACTAACTTTAAAAAAAAATAAATTGTGTTTATAATAAGATATATTTAATAAACATGAAGCTTATAGTATATCCTGTTGAAAAAATTTTATTTATGCCATAATCTCGCTTATGTTCAATTTGGTACTTAGTGTTAGATGATTCTGCAGTGACATTTGACTGCAATATTAACCTTTAGTTTGAAATATATGCACTGATGGTGGTCATTCTTTATAAGGGCTAGTCTGGTTACTTTCTGGAAGTTTTTTTGTTGTTGTTTTTTGTTTTTGTTTTTTTAATACTGGCAAGTATGTTTTTTATATAGGCAACTTGTCATCCACAAGAGTGGTCGTGGGAAATTCTTAAGTCATACATAGATATAAGTTTAGAAGCAGCAAGAAGAAGACCCACTCGGCTGCCTCGTGTGGCTGTCTGGAGTTCGCTCTGCACGATTCTGGTCTGTGATGTGCGTGATATTCTCTGGTGTTTTAAAGTGCATCTGCCCTTCTTCAATCTTTTCCAGAAATTTGAAACCTATAGAAAAGTTGCAAGAATAGTACAACAAACACTCATTTACCCTTCACTGAGATTTTTGGATATAATTTTCATATAATGAAGTATTATAAAATGTAAGGTATATTTGTTGGGTATTGCTGGGGATGGAGGAATCTTAATTTAAGACTAAAACCCCTAATGGGAGAGTGGGAAGATAGTCCTCCCATGGACTTTTTTTGGTTCCTAGTTACAGTTTGAGTCACCCATACCAGGGCATTTTCAGTGACTCCAGCTCCATGTGGACTCTGTACAAAGAAGCTGTTCTGATATTCAGAGGTCAGCAGCAACATACTCATATTCCCACAGTTTCAGCAGTGTGTAGGAACTATAGTATCTCATTAAGGTTTGAAGGAAGGCCATTATCCATCTGTTCTAAGACCTTATTCATTTCTGTTACCTACCCATTCCTCACAACTAATGTAAAACCTATTCTGAGAAATAGTTTTCATAATATATGCAGAATAACCTATGTAATATTTTAAACATTTTTTAATGCCTTAAATGGACCAACTCATTACATGCTGTGTATTTCTTAAGAGAAACCATTTTTTAAGGCCTAAGTCACATTTAAGCCTAAAATCATTCACATTTCCCATCCCACTACTGTACAAAAAAGGAAGGTGTAATCATTTCTGTATTTGAATCTCTACTTTGTTTATAACTTTCAAATGAATTGATAATGGCATTCCTTGTATTAAAGCTTCTTGACTTTTGGTCTTAAACTTCCTGCTATGTTGTAAATTCCTTGAGAGCAGAAAGAATGTCTTGTTCTTATTTGGATTTTCTGTAGTCTGTCACAGATATAGTATGTAAAGGCATTTTGTACTATTTTAAAAAATACGTTGGCTGGTTTTAATATTAGCCAACTGTAACTGTGTAAGTTTTTAATAATGTCTTCTAGGACAAGCAAGAAAAGGACATACCTACTGATCTTGTCCCTGTTAACCTACTATTAGAGATGAAGAAGTTATTGAATGCAATTAATACTCTACCAAAAGGTGTGGTCCCTCACATCAAAAAGTTCATACAAGAAGATTTTTCCTTTCAAACTATGCAGGTAAGATCACAATTTGTTCTCTGGGCAGAAGTGCAACACAGAGGAAAAACACATTATATTTCTTTATTATCACACTACTGTCATACAGCACTTCTAACACTAGATAGATGAGTTTATTCCCACACTGATCAGTTTTCTGAGACTAGCTGGGTGTCCTGTAAGTCAATGAAATTCTGACACCATCTGCCTAAAGTTAGCATCAGATCCCACAGGTTAAGGGCATAGTGTTGTAAGACTGCCCCCACTTCAGATGTCAGTCGCCAGTACTAGGTTGTCTCCAGTAGTTCTGACTAACTGGCTACAAATTGAGGTTCCTACGACCCCTTTTTGGGTACAGTGATTTGTTATAACAGCTCACAGAACTCAGGGGAACATGTTTACTATTACATAATCAAGTATATGATAAAGGATCCAGATGAACTGCCAGGTCAAGGTCTGGAAGGGTCCTGAGTGCAGGAGCTTCTTCTTTAGTGGAGCTGGAGTGTACCACCCTCCAGGCACTAAACTGGAAGCCTTTATTTCTTTTTCTTGTCCAATTGCTGTGGCTAGGACTTCCAATACTGTTGGATAAAAGTGGTGAAAGTAGACATCTTTTTCTTGTCCCTGATCTCAAGGAAAATGCTTTTAGCTTTTCAGCATAGCGTATGATGTTAGCTGTGGGTTTGTCATATGTGGCCTTTATTATGTTGAGGTATTTCCCTCTATTTCCACTATTGAGAATTTTTATCATAAATGGGTGCTGGATTTTGTCAAATGCTTTTTCTACATCTATTGGTATGATCATATGATTTTCATTCTTCATTTTGTTTATGTGGTGTATTGTGTTAATTGATTTTCAGATATTAAACCAACCTTGCTTCCCCAGGAATAAATCCCACTTGATCATGGCGTATGATCTTTTTGGTGTACTGCTGAATTTAGTTTGCTAATATTTTGTTGAGGATTTTTTTACCTGTATTCACCAGGGATATCAGACTATAATTTTCTTTTTTTAAAATGTCTTTTTCTGGTTTTGGAATCGGGGTAACGTTGGCCTCATAGAATGAAGTTAGAGCCTTCTCTCCCCTTGAATTTTTTGGAGTAGTTTAAGAAGAATAGATGTTAGTTCATCTTTGAGGGTTTGGTAAAATTCACCTGTGAAGCCATCCTGTCCAGGAGTTTTGTTTGTTAGCGTTTTATTGATTACCGATTCAGTTTCGTTTGTAATAATTGGTTTGCTCAGATTTTGTTTCTTCTTGATCCATTCTTAGGAGATTATATGTTTCTAGTAATTTTTCCATTTCTCCCAGATTGTCCCATTTGTTGGCATATAATTGTTCATAGTATTTTCTTATAATCCTTTGTATTTCTATGGTGTCAGTTGTCACTTCTCTTTCATTTCCGATTTTATTTATTTGGGTCCTCTCTCTTTTCTTCTTGATGAGTCTGGTTAAAGGATTATCAGTTTTGTTTATCTTTTCAAAAAACCAGCTCTTGGTTTCATTGATCTCTTATATATTTTTTTAGATTATTTTGTTTATTTTTGCTCTGATCTGTATTATTACCTTCCTTCTACTCACCTTGGGCTTTATGTGCTATTCTTTTTCTAGTTCCTTTAAGTGTAAAGTTACATTATTTATTTGAGACTTTTCTTGTTTCTTTAGGTAGGCCTTTATTGCTATGAATTTTCCTCTTAATACTGCTTTTACTTTGTCTGATAGATTTTGGGTCATTGTGTTTTCATTTTCATTTGTCTCCAGTTATCTTTTCATTTCTTTCTTGATCTCATTGTTAACCCATTCTTTGTTTAGTAGCATGTTATTTAGCCTTCAGTGTCCCAGAGGTTTTGGGTCACATGTTTTCATTTTCATTTGTCTCAGTTATCTTTTGATTTTTTTTATGATCTCATTGTTGACCCATTCATTGTGTAGTAGCATGTTATTTAGCCTTCATATGTTTGTGTGTATTTTTCAGGGTTTTTTTTTTTTTTTGTAATTGATTTCTAGTTTCATACCCTTGTAGTCAGAGAAGATGCTTAATATGATTTCAGTCTTCTTAAATTTATCGAGACTTGTATTGTGGTCTGTCTTGGAAAATGTTCCATGTGTGCTTGAAAAGAATATATATTCTGCTGCTTTGGAGTGAAGTGCTCTAAAAATATCAATTAAATCTAACTGGTCTAGTGTGTCATTTAAGGCTGCTGTTTCCTTGTTGATTTTTCATCTGGAAGATCTGTCCATTGGTGTCATTTGTGTGTTAAATTCCCCTACATGGCTGTATTACTGTTCATTTCCCCTTTATGTCTGTCAGTATTTGCATTATATATTTTGCATTCTGTGTTGGATTCATGAATGTTTACAAAGGTTATATCCTCTTGTTGGATTGATCTCTTTATCATTATGTAATGTCCTTCTTTGTCTCTTATTGTATCCATTGTTTTAAAGTCTATTTTGTCTGAAAAGTATTGCTACTCCAGCTTTTTTTCATCTTTATTTGCATTAAATATCTTTTTCCATCCCTTTCCTTTCACTCTGTATGTATCTTTTGATCTGAAGTGCATCTCTTGTGGACAATGTATCTATGGGTCTTGTTTTCTTATCTGTTTGGCTACCCTGTATCTTTTGATTGGAGCATTTAATCTTTACATTTAAAGCAGCTGTCCCCAACCTTTTTGGCACCATGGACTGGTGCTTCTATGAGAAACTAATGCCTGATAATCTGAAGTGGAGCTGAGGCAGTGATGCTTGTGCTGGGGAGCAGCTGCAAATCTGGATGAAGCTTTATTCTCTCTCCAGCCACTCACCTCCTGCTGTGCTGCCTGGTTCCTAACAAGCTACAGACTGCTGTAGCCTGGGGGTTAGGACCTCTGATTTAAAATGATTATTGATAGGTATGTAGTTATTATAGTTATTGCCATTTTATTATTCATATTTATGTTCTCTCCCCTCCCCCTTCTTTTTAAAGAACTAACATTTCTTGTATTACCGATTTGGTAGTGATGAACTTTAGCTTTTTCTTGTCTGAGAAGTTATTTCTCCTCCAGTTTTAAATGATAGCTTTGCTAGGTAGAGTATTCTTGGTTGTAGTTTCTTGCTTTTTATCACTTTGAGTATTTCCTGCCAATCTCTTCTGTCCTGCAATGTTTCTGTTGAGAAAGCAGCTGACAGTCTTATGGGAGCTCCCTTGTAAATAACTAGCTGCCTTTCTCTTGCTGCTTTTAGGATTCTCCCTTTGTCTTTAATCTTTGCCATTTTAATTATGATGTGTCTTAATGTGAGCCTCTTTGGGTTCATCTTGTTTGGGACTCTCTATGTTTCCTGGGCTTGTATGTCTGTTTCCTTCACCAGATTAGGGAAGTTTTCAGTCATTATTTCTTCAAATAGGTTCTCAATCCCTTGCTTTTTCTCTTCTCCTCTGGTACCCCTGTGATGCAAATATTTTCATACTTGATGTTGTCCCAGAGGTCCCTTAAAAAAATCTTTTTTTATTTTGGATTCTTTTTTCTTTTGCTGTTCTGATTGAGTGTTTTCTGCTACCTTGTTTTCCAAATAGCTGATTCAGTCCTCTACTTCATCTAATCTGCTGTCGATTTCTTCTAGTGTATTCTTCATTTCTGACTGGTTCTTTTTTATGGTTTCTATGTCCTTTCTTATGTTTGCTCTTTCTTTATTGAAGTGCTCACTAAGTTCCTTAAGCATCCTTATAACCATTGATTTAAACTCTGTATCTGGTAGATTGCTTGCCTCTATTTCATTTAGTTCTTTTTCTGGAGTTTTCTTTTGTTCTTTCATTTAGGGCATGTTTCTTTGTTTCCTCTCTGCATTTATTTCTATGTAATAGGGAGATCTGCTACATCTCCCAGTGTTGACCAGTTTCCTTCTTTAGTAGGTGCCCTGATTACCTACAGCGAGTGCTTCAGGAGTATCCCTTGTGTGGGTTGTGTGTGCCCTCCTATTGAGGTTTAGCTTTGATTTCTGTTGGCGCATTAGTGGGTGAGATTGACCCTCAGGCTGACTGGCTATGAGTATTGGCCACACCCACAGCATACAAGCTGCTGTGAAGGGGTTGAATGTATAGAGTAGGCTCTGGTACCTACCAATACCATCCTTTGTGTATATCACTTGTAGGACTAATTGGATCGTGCTCTGTTGGCCTGAAGCCAGCTTCTGGCGGTGTTGGTTCTGGGGCCTCTTAAGTGGGGCTTTTGTGCAGGCCAAGGTCAGCTGCTGCCTAAGACCAACCCTGGGCTACCTGGTAGGAGCTACAAAGCTATTTGCAGTTGGTCACTGCCTGTGCTGGACCTAGAGGTCAGTGGGAGAGGCCACAATATGAACTAAGGCTGGCTTCCACCAGTACTGGGCCTGGGCAGCTCAGCAAAAGGCCCAAGACACCTTGAGATCTGCCACCACCTGCCAGCTACCCATAAAGCTCAGCTGCTGAAGGTGTGGGAGACAGGGTCTCAGAGAGTTACCAGGGTGGGGTGAACTATGTTCACCAGGTTAATGCAGAATCAGGTTTGTTGCCAGTGCTGAGCCTGGGACCACTCAGCCAAAGGCTCACCACCACCAAAGGCCAGCTGCCATCCCCAAGAGTTATCCAAGAAAGACTGCAGTGCAAGCCAGAGCTGGCTGACTGCTGCCAAAAGAGCCTTTTGCTGCACCCCAGCCAAGACTGGCTCCTGGCTGCTGAAAGAGCCTCTTACTATGCATGAACTGAGGTTGGCTGTCTGCCACCTAAACCACCTCTGGTGTTGTGTAATTTAGCTTGTGTGGGAGTCACCAGGGTAGAGCTAGTGGAGTTCACCATACCAATGCACATTTAGATTTAGCTGTGTGGTGGGAGAGAGCAACACAGGAAAGATGGCACTTGCCTGTAGGCTGTACAGGAGGATGGCTCAACACAGAGATAATGGTGGCTGTCTCTCTAGCACTTTCCCTGAAGCCATACAACTCAGTTTCTTCCTGTATGGCTCTGGTGCCTCCCAAGCTGCTATCTGTCCACCAGAGCCCAGGGTGATTGCCTGCGAGCAAATGAGTCTGTGCACAGGCCCTCAAAGGGAATGCTTGGGTTTCTAGCAGCCTTACAGCTTACCTGGAGAGACAGAATTCGCACTATTTTTTACAGTCAAAAATTATGGGGACTCCTCTTCCTAGCACCGGTGCTCTGTTGGGGAGCCCACTGTGTGGCTGGGACCCACTGCTCCTCAAGGGGGGACCTCTGTCGAGTGATCCCTCCTGATTCTCAGCTGCCACACGTGAACGTGAGGCCAGCCTACTTCTCCTTTTGCCTCTTATATCAGTCTCCACATGGCTTGTTCTTTATATCCTTAGTTATGGGACTTCTGTTCAGCTAGTGTTTAGGTTACCTCTCTTAAAGATAAGAAAAGAACACCTGAATGGAAAAGAATACATGTAGGAAGATAAAATGTGACAAAGCTGTAAATTTTCCCAAAATTAAAACATACAAATATCACATAATTCAATAAAAACTGTAAAAAGATTTTTTTGTTATTATTACTAAAAGCTAATTAAAGTCTAAGTGGGAAATAAAGAATAACAAGAAAATTATGAAAGAGAAGTGTAGGATAGAAGGGCTTGGAATTTGCACCCTTAGATATTAAAAGTTACAGAGCTCTAATAATTAAAAGATAGTGTTACTTGCTCTTGACTCTACAATCAAGTCTAGAAAATAGATTGGAAATTCCAAAAATAGACCTAAATACATATGGGACTTTTATGTACAAGACAACAGAAATTGTTAATACCAAAGGGGAAATGGATAAATCAGCAATCCCAATGGGAGAATTTAACATCACTCTCTGAATAACTGATAGAACATGAACAAAAAATTAGTAATGTTGTAGCAAACTTGATCTCAGTGACATATGCATATAAAACATTGCACCTAATGGTGGCAGAATATACATTCTTTTTAAGTGCACACAGAATATTAAAAATTGACCATGTGCCATTGTTCCTAAGTTAAAATATATACCTCTAATCTAAGTAACCCATGGATCAAAGAAGAAATCAAAATGGAAATTAGAGGAATTTGTGAACTGAAAAAAAATATATATCAGAACTTGTGTTATTAGGTAAAAGCTGTGCTTCAAAGAATTTATAGCTTGAAAAGCATATATTAGAAAAAGAAGCAAGGCTGAATACCAATCATCTAAGCATGAAGTTCAAGAGATTAATAGAAGAACAGCAAATTAAAAACAAAGTCTAAAGAAGAAAGTAATAAATGTGGCTAAAAGTAATAAATGTGGCTAAAACTAATAAAATAAAACAAAATAGATAAGGTCAATAAAGCCTACACTTGGTTTTTTGAAAAGACCAATAAAATTGATAAATGCCTGATAAGAATATTCAAAGAAAAAGAAGGCAAAAATAACCAAATCATGAATGAACATGAAAACATTAATACAAATTCCATAATAGAGGATTATCCTACTTGCAGTGGCTGCCTGGATTGGTTTAGAGCATCCTTCCTTTGAGAAGAACTAGAAAAACTGGTCAAAATCTTTCTTAGTAATGCTTATTTGTACTTTTCTAGCAGATCACTTAACTAAGGATTGAGATGATTTCAAGCTTTACTTCTGTTCTGTGAAGATTGATCTATTTATGCTTTACACTTTGTAGCAGATACTGTCTTGCCCTTCCCATATCCTTTGGCCTCTACCATTTCACTATGCTCTGGACAATTTCCAGTTTTCAATATCTACATTTCCATGCCCCAGGCCTTTTTTTTTTTCTGCAACTGCAGAAGGCTATACTTTTCATGGCAATCTAGAAGTCTCAAGGAATCAGTACTCTCAGTTCACCCCAGAAAACAATCAGTAAGCTTTAGGAGTTGTTAAATATCCCAGTTCTCTTTCCCCTTGAGTTGGATAATACCGAGGTTTGTATTTTTCACTGTCTTTCAGTTTCCCTGTTGATTAACCCCAGCTACCCACTGCGGGTAACTAGTTTAATAACACATCCGTTAATTTAAAATCTTCTTTCCCTTCTCTGTATCACTTCCACATTCCCCTACCACTGTTTTCTGAACATTCTGAAAGAAGCTATTCATTTAAATCCTTGTATTAGAGTCTGCTTTCAATTGAAATCACAAAGGACACTCTTAGGGGATATTTCCTTAGGGTCCTAGCCAAAAGAATGAGGTATATACCAGGGCTCCACTTCCTCCACAGTCATACACTCCCACTTTTCCCCTTAGCTCTGCAAGTTTGCTGAAAGCTCTGCTTAGCATCTCAGCCTCTCAGCCACAACTGAATACTACAATTGCCTAAAGAAAAGTGACTCCTAGAATCAATCTCATGTCTCTGGGCCTTTCTTCTCTCTTGCATGTTGGCTCCAGAGATTTTCAGTGCCTTGGCACTTTTCATTGCTTTCAAGCAAATGGTTTTTATATTTTTAAATTGTTCTGAGAAGATTGATCTGAAATACCTAGACTGTTTGACAGAGGTGAAACTTCAGTGTTATGTTTTATATGCCTATTCAGATTCAAGAGATATTGTTAAGTAAATGGTTAGATATATGAGTGTGGAATTCAGGTTATAGTTCTGAGCTGGAAATATAAATTTGGAAACTGTCAGTGTATAAACACTGTTTAAAAACATGACAAGTGGTTTATTTTATCTAGGCAATGTGTGTTGATGAAGAAGAGTTTCATTAAATTGAGGGCTAGGGAGACTAAGCCTCTAGGTAGCTAGGAAAAAAACAGGAAAATATTGTATGCTAGAATCCAAGTTAAGAAAGTACAGATTAAACTTTATACACAAATAATGTATCATTAAACATATAGTGTAATTTAAGCCAAGTACTTTTGGACACAAGGCATTGGGGAATGGACACAAATGTAAGACAGTCCTTTCTTTCATTTCATCCATGTAAAAAACTATGGTACATAATAAATCATATATTAGCTTGGTTCCAATCAGATTATAGCATAAGATAGCTCACTCTGGTGTTGGTGTTAAAGCTAGGATTCCTGCTTACCACAAGTTCAGAGCTGGAAGAAAGATTTTTGTTTTGCTAGAGAATAGAAGATCTGAGAATAAAATGGGATTACCGCTTTCCACTAAAGTAGGAGTGGATGTTGCCAACTCCTTTGCAGGCACAGGAATGATTTTTAGTGTTTGAGGAAAGAGTTACAAAGATTTCTCAGACTACTTAAAAACAAATACATAAATAATTATATCTGGTTGTGTGGATTTTTTTAAACCATCTTTATCTCTACAAATTTTCTATAATGAACATTATTATTTATATAATAAAAATATGTAGATATTTGTTGTAACTGAAGGACATTTTCAACTGAATAATATTCTGCAGAGAGAAGTTGCAGCTAACAGCCAGAGTGGGGAGGAAATTGTTCCTGCTTTGACTTTACGTTTCTTGATAACACAACTGGAAGCAGCACTTAGAAATGTTCAAGCTACTAATTATACTGTAAGTGTTTTCTTTTTGAAAGTTCGAAATAATGGACTTGGACAACATTTTTCAGTGCGAGAACAGCTAATGCCCCTTTACTTTAAGGTGTAGGCCAATTTGTATCTTCCTTTTACCTCTGGAGAAAAGTAAATTGATTTTCTTCATTTGAGTTGTACTTTTTTCTGACTTCATCTCTTTAATGAGCCTATTCTATCTAGTTCCCTTCCCTACCATAAAATGGTTCATTTTAAATAAAGAGAAACTTGATAAAAATGGACTTTCCAAATTAGAAATGGAGAGACATGAACTTCAAAAACTACTTCCTTTCCCCCTAATTAATAATCAGCAACTCTTCTGATATTTTATATTTGTAAAAATTGCTACTGCTATTATCTGTTATTGAGTAATCACGTGAGCTAAAATTGACAAGATAATTACATATTCAAGGTCAAATACTTTAGAAATAAATAGAAAAAGCTGAGAAAAAAAATAAACCTTGCATTAAAAATTAGAACCAGTAGAACAAAACGGTAAAAGGAAATATCAGTTCTTTGAATAATTTGGATTGGTAAAAGTAAACTAATTTTTGCGTAAGTGTAGAGGATGGATTAGAGTTATCTTCAAGAAAGGACTACCCACTCACCGAAGTAATATAAGACACCAAATCTCATATGATGATGATGTACAAGTAGGTGGAAAAATCATCCTTATTTAGGACTCTCAAGGCTAGGGTTCTAAGAGGTGATATACAGCACCCTAAAAGAGTTCTAGATGGAGTCAAAAGAGGGGCAACAAAAATGCAACAACACGTGTATGTGTATGATGGTTCTTCCCAGGGAAGCCCATTAGAGACTCATTGCCCAAGGTTTTTATTGGTGACCGGTCATGTAGGCACCCTCTCTCCAGCATGTATCAAAATTCCAGACTCCCAGATGAAACTCCCAGATGTTCAGCATAAGTCATATAGTTTATAGAGACAATTTAGGCACAGGGAGCCACCCTTGTCAGTCAGACAACAGTTGGTACACGCCTGAAATCCAGGTTCCCAGACGCCAGTAGAGGACACAAGCAAGCCTTTGTAAGCATAGTCTCAGGCCAGCTATGCTAACTTTTTTATGCACAGACATGTATAGTTTGTCATCACACGTACCCCTTGCCCTCTTTACTATCCCTAATCTTTTCTCCATCTCTATAATTTGTCATAGACCATTTTTAAATGAAGGACATGTTCATGTATTTTAGTTTTTCATTGAAGAAATGATAAGCCTTTTGTTTATATTGTTATAACAAACCCCACATATAGACAATAAAAGACTTCAATATAAGAGATCACTGTATTTTTTTAAATGGATGGTAGATACTTGGGCAAGTGTTCATTATATTATTAAAGTGTTTTGATACCTGAAATATAAAATATGGGAGAGAGAATTTTTTGAAAAGTTTAATATAACAAATCTTGATGGCATTTGCTTTCATTTTCTTTACTCAAACTAATGTTTTATTTCAGGATTATTGACTATCCTCTTCTGGGTTGTATTATCAAATACATCTAAATTCATTCTCTATATTCTCTATAGTTATTATTAGGTAATTGATAATATGATAATTTTTACTATTTTTAATAATTATTAAATAGGCCTAGAATATTTAATTAAGTTTGCTAAACTGAAAAGTAACCAATTAAAATATATTTTATCCTTTTAGGCACATCAGATTAATATTGGCTATTATTTGACATTACTGTTTTTGTATGGAGTATCACTCACTGAAAGAGGAAAGAAAGAGGTATGTAGCATGTATTATTTGCCCATTATAAATCTTTTCATAGATACTGACCTCATTTTGACAAATTAAAATGTTGATTTTTGGAATTCTCTAAAAATTGAAACCATTCTGTCATACATTTATAGTATAGAGTAATTATACTGAAGACTATAGTGTGAAACAAAATATTTGGATAGAAGAAATATAATTTTAGCTTATAACTTTAGTTATTTATCTTTTAAATGCTTACCATTTATGTAAAACAGAAAAATTATTTAGCATCTTTCACTTACACAATGCATATTTTTTAAAAAATTTTTAATTAGTTTCAAGTATATAGTACATTGGTTAGACATCTATATAGTTAGTAGAATTATCCCCCCAATTGCTCCTTCTCTCCCTTGACCCTCCACTTAGCCAATGTATTAATGCTAATTGCATTCCTTATGCTGTGCTTCTCATTCCCGTGACCATCTGTCAGCTACTAATTTGTACTTCTTTAACTCTTCACCCCATTCTCCCAGTCCCCCAAACCCCCCTCCCCTCTGTCCATCACCAAATTGTCCACTATATTTGTGAGTCTTTTTGATTAGTTTGTTCTTTTTATTCCTTAAATTCCTCACATAAGTGAAATCATATAGTGTTTATCTTTCTCTGACTTAAATACCTTTTAGGTTCATCACAGCAATATCTTATGTTTTTTTTTAACCTTTTAGCCACTCCATCCCTTGGTTGGAGCACTTAGTTCTTTTCTCTTTAAGGTACTTAGTGGTAGGTAGTTGTTACTATTCTTTATTCTTGTTTTTGATACATGTTTTTTCTTCATAAAGAAGTCCCTCTAACATTTCATGTAATTCTGGCTTGGTGGTGATAAATTCCTTTAGTTAATTTTGTCTGGGAAGCTCTTTATCTGTTCTTCAACTCTGAATGATAGCTTTGATGGATAACTTATTCTTGGTTTTCCATCATTATTTCTTCAAACAGCTGTTCAATATCTTGATTTTCTTCACTTACACCGATCAGACGAATATTTAGAGCCTTAATAGTGTCCCATATTCTCCTTAAATCATCTTTATAGTCTTGGCCTCTTTTTTCTTGTCGTTCTGTTTGAGTGTCCTGATTCCTGTCCTCTACCTAGAGCATGAGATCCTCTTCTTTATTCACTTTGTTTATTCCTTTGTTTATTCCATTTAATATACTTCTCATCTCAAATAATGTGTTCTCCGTTTCAGACTGGTTCCCTTTTATAATTTCCACTTCCATTTTTATGTTGTTTATCTCTTCGTTAGCTTATAGCCCAAAAGTTTATTGAGCATCTTTATAACCAGTATTTTGAACTCTACATCTGTTAATACTTGACTCCATATTATCTGTATCTCTGTTCTGTTCTGTCATATGGTTTCTGCTTCTTAGTCTTCTCATTTTGGCTGTCTTTCTGTGTCTGTTCTATGTACTAAGCAAAGCTCCTAATTCTCCTGGTCTTAGTGTGGATTTGTGAAGTAGGTGTCCAGTGGCACAGTCCTGAGAGGGGTTCAGCTGCAGGCCAACTTTAGCCCAAGCCTCTACTCTACCGGGGCCACCTGTCAAGATTCAGCAAGTAATCCACAGATGCTGTGCTTATAGTTACCTCAAAAGGCCACACCAGAAACTTAGGCCAGCTGCTTCCAGTGTGAGTTTAGGCACTAATCAGCAAGCGCTTCTGACTTGCTGAGGATATACCTAGATGTGGCTTGGGTGGGGCCAAGGTTGGGGTAGGCGGGGTTTCAGGGAATTTTCTGGGCGGAGCAAACTCTGTTATCCAGTTTGATGATGTCACAGCTGTGGCGGCACTGTGTCCTCGCACTGGGAGCAGGGAGGGACCACCGGCACTTGTGTACTGAGCAAGTCTCCCCTGGGCCCTCATTCCGATATTGTCTCCCTATAAGTCCCTTGTGTCTGCTGCGCGCAGCTGATCCAGCACTGGTGCTCAGAGCGAGCAGGTCCGTCACCACGAAAATTCGCTCGCAGACGCAGCCCCTTTAAGAGGCTTCTGCTGCTGCCACCTCGGTGTCACTCAGCTGCTCCGGACCAGGGAGCCCTGCGTCCTCGCCCTGTCCTACCTTATGCAGTTGCAAAGTGCTTTCTTGGATTTTCCCCTAGTTGTATGGCTTTTTCATCTAGATCCCAGGCGATTTTTCTTTGCTGCTGCTCCTTTGTTTCTATCACTGCTTTGATTTGGATCACCAGAGGGATGAACAGAGCCTCTATTATCTGTGTCATTTTGAAGCTTCTACAATACATATTAATTCATTTTCTAGTGTAGCTTAATTGCTCTGATCTTAATCTTACCCCTTTTGTAAAATGTGAGTTTTACCTCAAATTTTTTGTTGAATAAAGTGAAGTGCAAGAAGTCAAAACCTGAGAGTTACTTAGGTGATTTCTCAGGGTCATTCATTTTGAATTTAATATTCTCTTTTTCGATTTTAATGATTTCTCAACCTTGATATTGTGTTGTAACCTTGATATTCTTTTACCTTTTCTCTTTCCAAATCTTACTCTCTACTTGGTTTTATAAATTAAATATATACTTATGACTTGTTAATTAGGTGAAATAGAATTTATAAGCACCAAGCTGAAAAAATTTCCATTTTAAATAATTTCACATAATCCTAATTATTATTCATTGTAATGTTGTAGAGAAGATTTTTAAATGAGGTCATGCAGCATTTTTTTTTCCCCCAGGGAGACTGAGCTATTATGCCTATTTTATGAATGGTAACTGAAGCATTTATTAGAAGTGATCCTTATTTTTCTAAACCTGTTGCTCATGATCAAGATGGTGCTTCCCCAAAAGAGACTATATTTGTAATCAGGAAGTCACTTATTTCCTGTTGAAAAGTAAGGAAGATTTGTGCTCCAATTAGTAAGAAAAATTGGTGCAAGTTATAGTCATCAGAAAAGCCCTTATTTTGGCTAGTAATATTTGTCAGTTTCAGAAACAAAATTGTTTTAATGTTCACTTTGAAACATTGGTCAAAGAATATCTTGTTATTTTATAAATAAATATTTTAAGCATTGAATACATTATGTGATCAAATACAGAGAGGTGCTAGGATTAGAGATGTGAATAAATGAGCAAATAACCAAATGCCTGGATCAATATTAAAATTGCCCTAACTGTTCTAGTTTGGGAAATAATTATTGTAAAAGAAATAAAATGCCTTTTACATCAGCCAAACCTAGTTTTATGTTACTACAGGATTATACAGAAGCCGAGAATAAATTTCTGGTGATGAAAATGGTCATCCAGGAAAATGAAATTTGTGAAAACTTTATGTCTTTAGTTTATTTTGGACGTGGTTTGCTTCGATGTGCTCAGAAGAGGTAAGGATTTTAATTAATGGGTAGCTTTTATGTCAACTTTGTACATTGTGAAATGGTAATAAAGTATACCAGGGATAAAGGCATTTGTGCTGGATTGATTTTTATTTTTCTTAACCTGTTTTTATAGATAGCAGTTTCTTTAGTGTACTTGAGAATATTAAGTATTAAACTTAACAGGCTGTGATAATGGCCTCTATAGCATAGGCATAGGAACATAGGCTTTAGTGTTTGACAGACCTGGGTTCAAATACTTTTCCTACCACCTAACTAATGTATGACCCAAGGAAACTTAATGTTGCTAAGCCTTATTTTTTTTTCTTATTTGTAAACTGGAACTGATAATAGTGCCAGACTCCTAAGGATGCTGCAGTGCTCAGGACACCAAAATGCCATTCTTAATAAATGATAACTGTAGTTAATATTATCACGACTTGGAATAGGTGTTTAAGTATACATGAACTTAAAAAAGCATTGACAGAGTTCTTATCCTGAGTTTTGGAAGTATTTGGTATTATTATATTTAGTGAAATTATACAGGGAACCTATATAGGCTAGCTGTCTGTTCACTCCCTGTATGGGTATCCTTAGCCATTTGTAACATCATTCATTTTATTTGCTAAGCATTTATCATTTCTAGAGACTGCTAGATTTGGGGACACAATTGTTTACAAAATAGGTAGTTCCTGTTCTCATGTAACATAGTATTATAGACCTTAATCAAATAAGTTATACAAAATAATCAATTATGAAATGTGATAAAGAGCTATGAGGGAAAATACAACGAACAATAAAAGTCTTTATTGGAGCCCCAGTCTAGTTCTGGGAGTTAGAAGCTTCCTTGAGGAAATAATGTTTGGCTGAGATCTGAGGTGTGAATCAGGCAAAGTCTACTTGTGCAAATTTTTACATAGGATTACTGCTTGACTCAACCATTAGATCCCTAAAAACATCACTATGCAGTAGTTCCCTGATTTCTTTATCTTCTATCCTTTGGCATGCTTGTTTTTTACTAGGGTATCCAGAAGAATTTTCACTTTCTGTTCATTAGCATGATGCCATCAAAATAGTGGGTCAGTAAGATGTTTTGCAGAATGTCAGGATGATCAAAATCCCTTTGGTCTGTACTATGGAGAGAATTAACATGCTCCGAGACGAAACAAAGAATTTGCACTGCTCACATATCTTCCCTCAGATATAGGAACTACTTTTTATTGTCTTTAGTCATGGGCATTGGAGAGAATCCAATTTTTAGATCGTTGACGCTAGAAAGCTCAGTCATATGGCATCATTTACTTTCATCCCGGACCTATGGAGAACAACCACCACTGACCTACTCAAACACTGATGCCCTTCTCACTCTGTATTTCTTATTGAATTAATGGATGGAGAGATCTGTGAGTCTTTTCAGGGACCATTCTAGTGGTGGGTTCTGTGGTTGTATGTACTAAGTCCTTTCTTACATCCTCACCTCCCTGAGCTTTCTTTTAATACTCTGCCAAGAAATTTCCAGCATTTCCACCTCAGTTACTATGGGCCATTGTTGTGTCTAAGCTTCAGATAGCCTTCTTAGCAGCATATTAGGACTGGCTTCAGTTGTCCTTGCTAGGTGATTAAATCTTACATTATGGAAGAGTTGTCCCATCAAAATACATTTCCTACCCAGCTATATATTTGTCCGCTGGTTCAGCACTCCCACACATGTTCCTGCAAGTACATAATAGTCAAGTTCTGTGATTCTTATGGTGAATAAACTTTTTCTTTCCTGGACAAAGGCTCTTTTCCCATTTGAGCTTTGCTTTTACCTGATCCTGGATTTGTTGGTCTGTAGGCAATGAGTGGAGACAGGGAGGATCTTGAGAAGGAAGAGCATCATCTTTTGAGACACTCACCTCAGATGATATTTTTGCATAGTCCCTAAGTAAAAGAAGTCTGCCCTCCCTAGCAAGGAAGAGGTCTTTACCAGCTAGAGTGTTCAGGAGATTTTAGGGGTTCATCGTTTCAAGTGTATTCACCTAAATATCCCCTTTGCAGATCTCAGAGTCTGTTTCATCCAGAACCCTGATTTTTATATAATGGTCCTTTTGAGGCTGTGCTTTTGGTCTTTGCTGTTGTTCTACCCTTAGGATTAAATACTGGGCCTCATTTTCAGCATAGTGTGTTTTTATGTTTCAAGTTGGTAAGGATTCTTTATATATTACCATAGAAGCATTTTAGCTTCCAGGGAGTATCCTGAGTTGATAGTAGTGGTCTGTCCAGGTTATGCATTCAGTTTTCTTTATGGTTTGTTGCAGCTTGTGATTTAAATCTGAGCCTGATTTTTAACACATATTATCTTTATGGCTACAGAAGATGAGAGTCTCTTTAAATGCTGCCACAGAGGCCCCTGTCTTTCACAGTGTGTCCTGAGTCAATAGTTGGCTGACCTATGCCTGTCATTCTCTTTCTTCAAGGCTTCCAAGACAGTAAACAAAAGCCAACCAACTCTACAATCCCTTTAATTACCATGGCCCCCATACTGTTCAAGTTTGAGCTACTACATAATCTATTGTCTCCCCTTCCACCTGTATTTCATCCCAATCTACCACAGGTGAGAGTCCTAGTATTTGTATTTCTATAGCATGCCAGAGGTTATCACTACCCTCCTTATCTCAAAAAAAAAAAAAAAAAAGGTTACTTGTGTTGCCTAATTTGTAAACTCTTTAATTACAGAGTTACATTCAAACTAACCTTGTTTAAAATGCCTTGCAGATATAATGGAGGACTGCTAGAATTTCATAAAAGCCTACAAGAAATAGGAGATACAAATGATCATTGGTTTGACATAGATCCTACAGAAGACAAAGATTTACCTACAACTTTTAAAGTAAGAAATTATTTAAGAATAATATTGCATCTATCACTAATCAGAATCATCTTTGATAAAGTACAGTTTATGTTGTCATATTCTCTAGCAAGCACATTCTTTAATTGGAAATTAGATTTTTTATTTAAGAAATAACCTTGATTTCATTACCTAATACAGAGTATGATTCAACAAGTAGCATTTCCAAACAAAAAGATTAAAAGCTTTGTTAGCATTTCCAAACAAGAAGAGTAAAAGCTTTACTAGTCTAGTACTTCATATCGCTAGAGCTAAATGTAATAGTTAACTTCTTTTTTTCAAATTATATTGACCATTATTTTGTCACTGATTTAAATTTTAGAAGTACTAAATGCTTACTTCAGAAAACTTGAAAAGTATAAAAATTCCCAAAGATAAAACTAAAATTTGTCTATATTTCTTTAAATGGAGAAACCATCGTTAGTATTTTCATTTATGTCTTTCCAGACACACACCCTGCTATTATCCTAAGCATACCAGTTTTTCACTATTAAGTAAAGTGATCTCTGTGTATTTCTCACATCATTCCCTTAGGATAAATTTGTAAAGGTGGATTGTGAAGCAAGTTTTTACACATTTGTAATGTTGTTGATATGTATCTCCATATTTTCTCTCAGAAAGTTTGTACCAGTTAATACTCTTAAGGCAGAGTATGAGGGTTTTCATTTTTTCACATCCTCTGGGTATTCTTTACTTTTTGGATAATATTTACTCATTTGATAAGTCATATTGGTCACTTTTCAATTTGTTTAATATAAAGATTAGCTACACTAGGTTTCTCCTGGTTTGTGTTTGAATGACATATCTCTTTTCAAACTTTTACTTTAAACCTTTGTGGATCCTTATATTTAGCTGACTTTAAGCCAAATATATTCCTCAAAATGAATAGGGATATTTCATAAAAACATAAAATTCAATTTTCTAGAAAGCTATAGTAACTCGGAATTTGTACATGTATAATAATATAGCCTCAAAATAGATGGGACAAAAACTGATAGAACTGAAAGGAGAAATGGAAAACTTCCAGTCACAGTGAATTATTTTAATATGCCTATCTTAATAATCAGTAGAATAAGCAGACAATTTTTGGCATTTGTCAGGATAACCATATGACTTTTAACTTTGATTTCATAAAGAAATAATTTTATACATTTTAAAAAATATTGAACTTCCGCGATTGCCTAAAGCAATCCTTACTTGGTCTTGGTTGTTTTTCTCCTTTTCTTCCATCTTTTAAAACATCTTTCTTTATTATCCAAACTTTTTTATTGAATTTATATTTTATGTATACAATTTGTCAAATTGTAGTTTCTAACTAGAAGCAACTTATTCCAACTCTGTAGGCATTTTTATTTAATATTTACCTATTTTTTTTGAAAAGATGTACTGCAATTTGAAAAATTTCTCCATTTTAGATATTATCTTTTGACTTCTCACTGTGGAAGGCGAGGGTTTAGTAGCTCTCTTATACACCCTCTTCACACACACACACACATTTCCCTTCCCCCATCCTACTAACAGCTATACATTTTTATTTAATTGATCTAAGGTTTCCCTTTATTCCTGGGAATATTCTTCACCTCTCTCCTGTACAGAAACCTCTGTTTCTGGATCTCAGGTTTTCTTCTTTCCAGGTTTACTGCCTGGTGCTGCAACTCATCCAGCAGCTTCCTAGAAAAGGATGCTTTTTTGGGAGGTAAATTTTTTGAGATGCTTCAAATCTCAAAATAATTTATCCTTTGTATACTTAATTTATATTTTGCCTGGGCATAGAATTGTAGATTGAAAATTATTTTCCCTCATTTTTAAAAGTGCGTCTATTATCTTCTAGCTTCCAGTAATACTTCTTCTGAGAAATCTAATGTCATTCTGATTCTCAATCTTTTGCTTGTAACATGTTTTATTTTTATTTTTTTTCTTTCTGGGAGTTTTTAGGACATTCTGTGTATCCCTGGTGTTCTGAACTTATGTTGTTTGGCTTTAGGACATTTTCTTGATTTTTTTTTTTTTTTGATTTGATGATTTCTTCATTTTCTCTATTCTTTCTGAATATTATTCAGATGCTTGACATTATGGAATGAATCTCAGATTTTCTTATTTTTTTCCTATTTTTCACTTTTTGTCTTTTCATTCTGCTCTCTAGATTTTCTCAACTTTATCTTCATAGAGCTGCTATTCAGCTAGTACACACTAGTATTAATATATAATATATATTATTAACACAATGTAATATGTCATGTACTAATAATATTTTAATGTATATGTTATATAATATAGTGTATGTTGTAATATGTATTATTTATACATTACCATATAATATACTATATAACAATATACATTATATAACATATAATATATAACAATATAATATATAACATTATTATTATATGTTAAAATATTTTTATACTGTTTTGAAAATAGTGACTGCCATGAGTAGTTTCATGAGTACTCAGCCACCATTCCAGCTTCCCTGGACTGCCTGCCAAACCTCTCTCCTCATATGTCTCTATAATCCAATAACTAAAGCTTTGATGTCCAGTAGAGCAAAATGCTTCCATGATCCTACTCTGGCTCTAGGCCAGCATGTTCTTAATTTGTTACGATTGGTGCCTGTCAGACCACAAAAGTCTTACTTCCCAGACATTATGATTAGTTTTTTTTTTTCAGGGAACCTGGATAGCTGGCCTGTACCTCTTTATCTGGCACTGAGGAATTCCAGAAGCCTGCTCTGTCCCCACATGCTTCTATCCTCATGTGACTTTTTAAAATGAACTCATTCTGGTAGGGGAAGATAGCATCCCTGGAGATGCTGGCACCTTAGCAGGGTGAGGCCCTTTAATATAGTTATTATATTTAACATTACCTTTGTTCTGCCCTTTTGAATTTTTAATTTCAATAATTATTTCAGCTGTTACCTACCAAGAGTCAACTATGATCTACCAAAAGACTTTTTTTGTTATGAATGTTCTTTTATAAGTTTTTTAAATAACATCTCATTCTTTTTTCTAAAACTGCATAATATATTAGAGATAAAAGTTAGCTAGATCATGAAAGGCCTATTAAGCCAAATAAGGGGCTCAGTTTCGATCTTGAGAGTAATGTGTAACCCCTGAAGACTTTTAAACAATAGGATGATGTAATCAAAGTATAATAAAATATGAGTTATAGAATTTAGGACTTTGAATAGTTTCTGTATTTAGGGTAAGGAAGAAGTTAAGAAAGTTACAAAAATTAATAAAATAGTTACCAATTAGAGTTAGTCTTCTAAAGAAAAATAAGGGACTAGGACAGAGAAAATGGAAAGCACACACAGACACACACTTATACCTGCATATATCCATATTTATCCATTTGTATATACGCATAAATGTGTATGTGTGTCTGTGTATGTATAGTGGTTAGGAAAAGCCTCTTTGAGAGATGATATTTAAGAAAGAGGGTTGGAACCAAAAGATTGAGAATGGAACTAGCTCTGTAAAGAGTAGGGAGAAGAACATACTAGGTTAATGGAATAGAATACGAAAAGGCCCTTGAAGGCTTTGAAGAGCAAGTTTGAGAAACTTAAGAAACTATGTGAATTTTATAGTGAGTGAGGCTAGAGATGAATTTGAAAAGAGATCAAAGATGGCTATATACACTAGGTTTAGATTTTGCAGGTTCTGCAGGACCTTGCAATTAGATCTTAGTATTGGTTCTGGATTTTGTTTTAGGTACTTTGGGAAGCCATTGAAGTGTTGTAAGCAAGGAACTGACATAATCTGTTGCTTCTGTGTAGTGCTTTGGAGCAGTATAGTCACAGAAGAGGAGAACTAGTTAGGCAGCTATTAAAGTCAGTAATCTAGGTAAGATATAAAGAGGCAGATAAAAATGAAAGAGTGGAAATAGAAATGAAAATTCGCAATATAGTTTGGAAATAGAAATGAAAGAATTCACAATATAGTTTGGAAGAACACTCAATAGTACTTGCTGATATATAGCATATAAAGAGTGATAGAATCCATTATGCAATGGATGACTTCAAGATTTTGGCTTGAAGCTGAATAGATAGTGGTAGTTAAGATTGATGTAAGTCCCATGAAGGCTAACTATTAACCTGTTAAGTTCACTGCTGTATCCTTAACATTCCTTGACATTCACAACAGCCTGGCCCATAACAAACACTCAGTAAATATTTGTTGAATGAGCGAATGCCAAAGATTGGGGTCAGGAGATGAGGAATAAGGAACAAAGAACAGATTTGGTACGGAACCAATAGATCAATATTGAACTACTAAGTTCGAGATCTGTGAAACTGCAGTAAGTAAATACATACTGAGTCCTATTCTTTTGTTTTTGGCATCTCCACTTGGCTATTGGCTATCCCTGACAGGATATGCTACCTTCGTACTGATAGGTCCTAAAATGCTTCTCTTTTCTTTTTCTGTTATCAATTTAAAATTCTAAATGGCATTGAAAGAATGTTATGAATGGTGAATAGATTCATGAACTGATCTATGGAGGTTTATCATGTTGTATACCTTCAATATGTCAAAAATAATACTATTTGAAAATCTTGTAATACTACCCCTCTAAGAGATAAGTATGAACGACTTGGTCTAAGGACCTATTCAACTTAGACTTGATAATATGTTTCACCTATATTTAATCAGCATTTTAAGATGGGAAATTGCATTCCAAATTGTAAGTCTGAACATCGGAAGCCTATTTTTGTACCCTGCTTCTGCTCATTATGACAATGAGTGGCATATTGTACCACTACAGTAGTACCACTGCCAACATGGTGTCTTGGGGGCCAGTTTGAGCAAAGACTTTCCTGGGATCACAGTGATTTTTTTTGTCTCTTTGTATACAGATATCAGAGCAAGTAATTCTCGCTCTGAGACATGCAGATGTCTTGCTTAAAGTTAGGATGGTGGAATGAGGCATAGCTTCAAACATAGACTTTTTCCTTTTCTCCATGTTTATATTCAGTAAGAAATTCAGTATTTCTATTTTAGGGCCTTCCTATATATTGTCTACTTTGAGAAAAATAGATTCTATTACTGCTTTTTTAAAAAACACAATGCCTTCAAAAGCAATACGAAATGGTATTACTTAAATTACTTAAAATTACATAAGGTAAAATATTAGAAGAGTTGTCTTATTATTACCAACTCATGAGATTTATTTTTATTTTTTAAAATCTAGGGTCTTCTTAATAATTTTATCAAGACAACTGAAAATAACATAATGAAGCAAACCATTTGCAGCTATCTAGATTGTGAGCGATCTTGTGAAGCTGACATTTTAAAGAACACCAATTATAAGGTAATGTACTTATCAATTAACTGAGCATTTTTAAAAATGTAATTATAAAATTAAACTTAGATAAAAATTGTTATATTATCATATATCAAAATAGTGTTTAAAAAGAGTACTTGGTTTAATTATAGTGGTAATGCAGTTGAGAAGTTGAGTATCTCTGAGAATCATAGTAAGCTTGAATTATTTATATCCTGTGAGCCAATAAAAGAGTGAATTGGTTTTGCTAAGGTTTTTATAACAAGTTGTGTCTCTGAAGTTATGATTAATATCCCTGCCATCATACAGTGGAAATTATCTAAAATATTCTTTACAGTTAGAAATGTTATTTTATATTTATTGAAATGCATTTTACTAAGGAGAAAGGTTGTCAGTCCTGAAGAATTATGTTACTAAGTAAGTGATTATTATCTCTTCTATGGGCCTTGGGAAGAAAAAACATAACTAGCCTTGATTTGAAGAAATTCAGTAAAGTCCTTCAAGTCTAGTTTTCACTGGATCTATCAGAATAAAACTGAGAAATCACAAGATAGGATGAGATATGACTATCAGTGCATATCTGACACCACCTCTAAAAGATAATGGAACTCTCAGTTGAAATGAGTGGATGTTCTGGAATTAAATATGTGGCTATAGGGGACGTAAGGAGAAGGGCTGCCTAAAAAACATCGTCTAGAGAATGACAGTGGGGAAGGATTTTATATGTCTTTTTGTTTTTGTAAAAAGGAAAACTCAGACTGAAAGAATACATTTTATACTGAATTACAAATAAAAATAGCTATTATAATGGGAATATAAAAAGAGAGAGACATGATATGTACAGAAAAATGGAGTCGGTGAGGAGGAGGAGAAAGCCAAGATCTATTCAGTAGAGTAAATCAGGAATTGGGAAGTGGGCCTGGAAGTACAATGCTTAGGGTGGGGTAAGTTCAGTCTTGGTTTAGGTGACATGGTGAAATAGTTACAGTTTGCCAGGCAAACATCAGGGTTCCAGTCACATGGACAATATGTAGTGGCAGGAAGTCCTGGCCACAAAGTTTATATTTTTGTCATCCAAGCAGTCTACGTATTTAGAGAAGCAGAGCTGTAGTTCGCAGGGAGAGTACACTGGGAAGGACAAGAAACTTGTAAAGTTAAAAGTGACTTAAGGTAGTATTTTGTCTACCTATGTGAATTCCTATTTTCATGTCAACAGCTTACTTTCATTCTTTTCCAGGGATTTTTTCAGTTAATGTGCAGTAAAAGCTGCTGTGTTTATTTCCATAAAATTTGTTGGAAAAAGTTCAAGAATTTAAAATATCCGGGTGAAAATGATCAGGTACTTTATTTGTTTTTCCTTCAAAACTTTATTACAGCATATTTTCCTCTACTCTTTTCTTTTTTTTCCTCTTTCCTCTTTATTTCTTTCTGTTCACATCCTTTCTCCTCTATTTTTCTCTTTCCATTTTTCTTTCCTTATTCTCTCTGATGCTTTTGTCCTCAACATTCGTTGCTCATCATCACCATTTGTTAAACAGATCTTTGTAGGGGATACTCTGCTAGTAGCTTTGCTTAGTGATTTCTAGCAATTTGTTCCTTTCTCTATACTCTTAAGTTTATACTCTTAAGAATAGAAATATTGACCTTAATTTCAAATGCATACAAGAAGCTGCAAAACTGTTACTCTGGGAGCATGAAATCTTGCTCCTTGGAAGTTTTGCTCAAATAAACTCTTATAAAATTAAAAATATATATATTGTATATAGTCACATAAAGGACATAGAATCAAAGAAAAGAATTGCTTAATAAACAGAAAGGATAATTATGCAATTTTAAGGATAATTTCTATTTTAAGGGTAGAGAACAATGACATTTTAGTCTTCAAAAATCTATTTGTAATTATTTATATTTGTCTAAAATTGTATAACAAAGTTGAATTCTTTTCCACTAAAAGTAAAAATTCAAAGCCTGGTTCTATATTAATAACTCTTTGGTGAGCTAATGACCATAAGTTGGGTCTATAATGTTTGGTTCTAGAGTGTTTACATTGTACAAATGAAAAACTCTAATAAAGCAATTGTGATATAGTAGAGCATTTATTGTATATGAATCTGGGTTCAAGTCCAGATTGAGCCACTTAACTAGTTATTTTTTTTTTTACAGTAGGCTGGTAATTTAACTGCTCTGAGACTCATTTTTTCTAAGCCATGAAGTAAGGCTAGTAATACCTACTTCATAAGGTTGTCGTGAGGATTGACAGATAAAACAGATGAACTTGCATTGTTTTACACTAAAATCATTGTATAAAGCATTATTCATTTGTTTAAGCAGTGTGTACTTTTAACTTTCTCTGTTAGGACAGTCAGTATCGCTCAACTTTAAAAGAAAAGTTTAAAAAAGTAGGAAACTTAACAAGAGGAAATAAGGTCAGAACCAGAGAAAAGACTCACATTTTTATTCTCTTGTTTTCATTGGAATCCTCATATATCTGACGGAAACTCAGTATTCCTTTTTATGCTTACTTAAGTAGAACATTTTACTCAAAGTTGCTTTCCCTCTGGACAGAAAATACATCTTAGGCTAGAAAATAGCTACTTGAAGATTTCGAAGTGGAAATGATGAGAGAGAAAAGTGCAATCACACATTTTAAATAGGAAATCCATTAATACGTGAGATGGACTATCTTTGAATAACTAACTCTCAGATGTTTATTCAGATCTTTTGTTTTACCATCTAGCAACAGTCGCTTCCAACTTTATTGAAATAGATATACGCATCAGTAATTGTTTTCTCTTTTTATTGTTTGTATTTTTTCTTTTCATAATTTATTGTTTTTTCATAATTTATTGTTGATAACTTTAGAGTTTTAGTGGGAAGAAATGTTTGAAGGAAGGATGTACAGGTGACATGGTAAGGATGCTACAGTGTGATGTACCTGGAATTGTTAAAATCTTGGTGAGTATCTTTTTCTGATTTTTCTTACTTCTTTTCACTGGAATGGTATTTTCGGCTTCAAACACACTTGGGAATCATAATATTAGTATTCAAGCCTAATTCTCCTTGATGGTGACTAAGCATTCTGACTTTTCTATTACTTTGATTTCCCCAAAGTAGTATTTAAATGGTTCTTAAGAATAAGAAAATTTAAAAAATAAAGACACACACAAACATACCTAGAGAGAGAAAGAGAGAATGAGAGAGAGAGACAAAGTAGGCCATGGCTGTACCAATGAGAAAAAGATGTCATGAACCAAGAATGCTAATCTAATTCTGTGCCACTGAAGATTAAAAATGCTTTTAGACTGGCCGAACCTCTTTTAGTCTATAAACATCTTCCAGTGAAAATATCTACGGAAATCACCTATACTACCTGTTACATAAAATGTATTCAAATGATATCTATTTTATTTTTTAATTAATGAGATAACTTGTTGAATTTTTAGTTTATAAGTAAATAGACCAAAATTATAAATAGAAATATGTATTTTCTTTTTCTTTAGTTATACTCTTTGTATTTTAGATTTGGCATTTAAATCCTATAGAGATGTAAAGTAAAATTGCTTTTTAAGGTAAACTCTATTATAGTCTGTTGTTTGATTAGGATTGTTTATGGCTCACCTTGTTACTTCTGTTTTATTTATATTTTCTATAGCTTCATTCTCATTGTGTTTTTCAAACATTAAGGCTACGAGTAACATTAAAGAATTTTGAAAATTGAACTATTTCAGGGCTCTTTTTTTTCTTATCATTTCCAGTTTGAAGTTGTGAGAAAGGACGAATATATAACCATTGAAAATTTAGGAGCAAGGTAAGCTTGAAATAAAACATTCTACTTTTTTTCTGAGCTGCTTATGTTTTTCAGTTGCTGCTTCTGTGTTTTTGTCGCTTGTTAGAGCACCATTAAATTTAAAGGTAGTATTGTGTGGGAAAATGGTTTTTAATTGATATTTGTCTCACCCTCTCTCTTCTCATTTTGTAGACATTTAAATTAAAATGCAGGAAAGGAGAAATTATGTTGATACTTTCCCCTTAAGTATGAAAATAATCTTTTCCTTAAAACAAACATTTTTAAAGTTATTTAAATTAGGTCATTATGATATAAAAACTTTCTCCTACCTTTTAAAACTCATTTAGGCCTCTTAGCTTGACTGACAGTTAGAATCGTCTTGTTGCTTAGATGAGAAAACTTTATCACAGAAGAATATACAGTATAAGCTGGAAATAGAGTGTTGTTATTCATAGAGGTATAGAGTATTGTTATGGAAATTAGAAATTTCAATATAAAAACTCCTAATCTATTGATTCTCTTCTGTTTTAAAAGTAAATGTCTACGGTTTTTCAATCTATCAAGGACATTGCATTGATATCTAAGGCATTAGTTTTCCCTTATGAGCTAAATGAAACCCAGATCTTTATCTCTCGCATAGATCACACTCCTAAAATCTAGATATATCAGCCTGCATGCTGGATATCTCCACTTTTATTTTTCAAAAAGATGTATAGTTCAGCATGACTGCAACTGGACTTGCAAACTCTTCCCAACACTGTTCTGTAACATTTTTTAAGGCCAGTCAATTCTACTTTTTAAATATATTGTAAATGCCTCCTTTCCGTACTTCCACTAAACTAAATGAAGTTATTATTTCTCTCTTGGAATTCTGAAACAGCTTCTAAACTGGTCTTTCTAAACTAGCCTTAACTTTCTCCAATCTATCATTTATGTAGCCATCAAGAGCACTTTTCTAAAAGGAAAATTGAAATATATCACTTTTTTGCTTGAACGTATTTCAGAGGCTTCTTGTTGCTCTTAAGTTCAGACTCCTTAGCTTGGCTATTCAGTCACCTTGGTCCCTGCTGACCTCACTAGTATCATCTCTTGTTATTCTTTTCTTACTCAATATGCAGCAACTATACTGGGCTTCTTTTAGTTCTTGATTGTTCCATCCATTTTATCCCTAGGCCTTGCCTAAAATACTCTACTCCTTTGCCTGGTGAAAGCTTCTGAAAAGCTTTACTTAGATTAAATTAGGTATTTCTTGTCTTTTTGATAATAGCCATTCTAACAGGTATGAGGTGATATATCATTGTAGCTTTGATTTGCATTTTTCTGATGATTAGTAATATTAAGCACCTTTTCATATATCTGTTGTTTATTTTATATCTTCTTTGGAAAATGTCTATTCAAGTCTATTATTGATTTTAATTTGGATTTTTTTTAAATTATTGAGTTGGATAGATTCCTTATATATTTTAGATAATAACCCCTAATCAGATATATGATTTGCAAATATTTCCTCACTTTTTTTCCTTTTTTTTTTTTTTTACCTGCAATCGTTTATTATTTGAAAGACCTTAGATATACAAGTGGAAGCAACACGTGTTGTCGGGAGTTTAGCTAGAGCAGGAACTGCTAGAGTCACTTATTGGAGATTTATTAGTTTTTTTTGGTGGTGTCATGCTACATGATTCTTCATGATCTTTGTATCCATTGGTATCTGAACATTTGAGTATGTGGTCTCTCCTCTTGCAGACTTTAGTTTTTATTTTAGTAGAGAAAGAACTTCACCAGTCAGCTCAGCTTGGGGTATTGGATGAGTCAGCTGGTAGTATCTGTAGATAAGTGTGGCTTCTAGTTACATGAAGCCACAGCCTGTGCTTCAAGGTTGGAGATGAGGTTCTTCTGGCTGGACTTCATGGTTGGGTCAAACTTGTGGCTGGGCTCCATATTCAAGTGGAGCTGCTGGCTGGACACCCTGGTCAGGTGGGGCTGACAGCTATGTTTTACAATTAGGTAGGGCTCCTAGCTATGCTCTGCAGTTACCTCTGGTCATGTAGGTTTGTAGGCTTTGATCCTTTTCAGGGCATTGCCACTGGGTGAATTCTGTGATTGGGCAGGGCTTTAGGCCATGGCCATAATTGCTTCTGGTTGAGTGGATCCTCAGGCTGAACAGATGGTACTACTGACTGGACTTAATATTGCAGGTGGAAACACAGGCCAGGCTTCATGGTCAGATGGGGTCTTAAGCTGCACTCTGAGATCAGGTAGGGCCACAGGCTATGCCCTGAGGTTGAGCAGGGCCACAGGTTGTGCTTTGAGATTAGGAAGGTTGTTAGCTGTGCTCTGCTGTTGAGTGAGGTTGCTGTCTTGAGTGATTCTTGCTAAATTTGAGCTATTGAGGATATGAACAAGGGTGGGGCCTAGTTAAAAAAGAGCCTGACTAGAGTTTGGTCAAGGAGAGAATCTTTATTACCAGATTCAATTTCTAATATGTTTAAAGGATTTCTGCACTATGTTCCTAACAGATATTGATCCACAGTTTTCTTTTTATACTAACTTTGGTGATTCTGGATATGGTGTCAAGATAATGCTGGCCTCTTAAAATGAGTTTGAAAATGTTCCTACCTCTGTTTTGTCAAAGAGTTGCTGAGAATTGATACTGTATCTTTTATAAATGTTTTAAACATTCACCAGAGAAGCCATGTAGAACTAGAATTTTCTTTGAGGTTTTTTTTAAAGTAGTAATTAAATTTCTTTAAGAGACATATGGCTATTAAGATTATTTTTTTCTTGAATGAACTTTAAAAGTTTTAGTTTTCAGGGAATTTGTCAGTTTCATCCAACTTATAAATATTCATATGATCCCTTTATCTGTAGATGCTAGAGCGATGTCACCTTTTTCATTCCTGGTATTGGCAATTTGTGTTTTTTTTTTCTTTTTTTTCTTGATTATGCTGGCTAAATGTTTAACAATTTTGTTACCCTTTTCAAAAATCTGGATTTTTAAAAATTAATTTTCTCTAATATTTTTCTGTCTTTAATTCATTGATTTCTTTCTTTGTTATGTCCTTCTGCTTGCTTTGGGTTCAGTTTGCTCTTTATTTTTTTTTTAAGGTTAAAGTTTCATGACTGATTTGAAACCTTTTTTACCAACTAATTTCCCTTTAAGGATTGGTTTTTGCTGTGTTTCTTCACACATTTTGATATGTAGGCTTTTTTTAAATGTTTCAATTCAAGTTTTTTTCTGATTGTGTGTTTGTGCTTTTTAATTGCCAAATATCTGGGGGATATTTCAATTATCTTTCTAGATATTGAATGCTAGTTTAATTCCCTTGTGGTCACAGAACATATTTTCTAGCATTACAGTCTTAAAATTCATGGAGATTTATTTTTTGACACCTAATATTGTATATTTTTATTAATGTCTCATGCATTTGAAAAAAATCTGTATGCTGCTGTTGCTTTTGTTTAGTGGAATAGTCTGTACATTCGCTAAGTTGGTTTATTAGTTTTATTTCTGTATTCTTTATTATTTGTTCATTATCTGCTTATTTATTATTTATTATCTGTTTATTCTTTCAGTCACTAAGTGTTGAAGTCTGATATCAGTATTTTATCTTTGTCTATTGTCTATTTATGAATTTTGAAACCACTAGATTCTACATAGATATTTAGGGTTATTATCTTTTTTCTTTTTTTTTTTTAGGCGAGGCAACCCTAGGTTGACCTCATAGATCGCAAGGACCTTGTCAGTTTACAATCCCTTATGTATGTATGTATGTATATGTTTTTATGTATGTATGTATGCATGTATGTATGTATGTATGTATGTATGTATTTTTTATGCCTCCAGCACCTGGTCTTCCTAGGTAGAGTCTCCCATCCAAGTACTAACCAGGCCCGACCCTGCTTAGCTTTCGAGATCAGACAGGATTGGACTTGTTCAGGGTGGCATGGCCGTAGACTTATCTTTTTTTTCTTGATGATTTGACCCATTTATCCTTCTGTAACATCCCTTGTTACCATTGATAATACTGTTTTAAGCCTCTTTTGTCTGATATTTATATGGCTATTATAGTTTTCTTTTGATTAGTATTTGCCTGGTATATCTTTTTGCATTCATTTACTTCAATTTCTGCATATAGTTTCTTATAGACAGTATAGGTCTTGCTTTTTTTATATCCAACTTGACAATGTCTATGTTTGAATTGAATGATTTATTCCATATAAATTTGCAGTAATTACTGATATGGTTGGATTTAAATCTCCCATATTTTTGGTTGTGTTCAATTTTCATCTATTTTTTGTTTTTAATTATCTGGGGTTTTTTTTCCTTTTTTTTTTTTTTTTTAGTGTTTGCTCTCAGACTTATGCTATATATTTTTAACTTAGAAAAATCTATTTTCAAATAATATACTACATCACATATAGTGTACAAATCTTACAGTAAGTAATTCCATTTTTTCTCATCTTTTGTGCTGTTGTTGTCATGTTTTACGTCTGCATATTTTGTAAATCCCATAATATATTATTACTTAGAAGTGTAGTTTAATTTTTTTGTTTGGAACGTTATATACATTTAAAAAGTTATGTTTTCTATGCTTTTTAACTATACATTGTTGGTGTGATTTATTCTTACTATTTTCATTTCATTACTATAATTTATTATATGGCTATACTACTTTAATTATTCTACTACTGAAAGACTTATGGGTTATTTTAAAATTTAGGTTGTAATAACAGCGCTATGAAGAACATTCCTATACATCTCTTCAGGAGTATATGTGCAGAAAATTTTCCAGAATATACAGCTGGGAGTAGAATTGCTCAGCCATTTATACCTATTTTCAACTTTACTAGATTTTGCTGAACTGTTTTCCACATTGGTTTTACCAGTTTACACTCCCACCAACTGTATAAGAGAATTCCTCTTATTCACTAATTTTGCTTATACTTCATATTGTTAGAGTTTAAACTGTTTCCAGTGGTTGGCAGTGTTATTGGTGGCACCGGAAACAAAATCAGTTAAAACATCCATCACCGAAATCTCTGTCCTCATTAAACTTATATTCTAGTATTATCTGAGTGTTTGATTTTTTTGTTTTGTTTTCTGAGGAAGAGTTCATTTCAGAGCTAAGCCACAAGTTTTTTCATCTGTTTTATGGCAACATTTACTTAGTGTTTAGTCTATTTAATAAATTTTGCTACTTTTCCCTGAATTTTTTCTAATTATTTTTATTGATGTTACGCTAGTTTCCCTCTCTCTTTTTTTAATCACGTGTCATTATATGAGTTGAAGTTTCTTGGAATAGCTGTTAGTAGGAAGATTCTGTGGTAGGGAGGGCCTGAGAGAAGGTCTAATTTTGCTGTTTTTTAACAATGTAAAGTTTTTTTTTTTTTCTGCAACCATACAGCCTTCTTGCAGATAAGATAGATGAGTGATTTTTTTGAAGAGGGGGCGTATGAAATCTAGAAATTCTACTTGCCTCTTAATTCCAATGAAAATGACAATGCAGAGTTGTCATTGGTGGTTTTTGTTTGTTCATTCATTTTTCTCCTTTGCTTTTAAATTATTTCTAGGAGGAAGAGAAGAAAGTGCTCACTTACTTAACGATGCTGATACCAAAAATCTGACTGACTTTGGTATTAACTGTAACAATTTTTTTTCACTTTCAGTTATAAAAAGTTGATGTCTCTGAAGATAACTGATACTGATATAAGACCGAAGATCAGTTTAAAATTTAGTACAAAAGGTATTATTTTATTTTTATATGTCTTTTATCAAAAAATATGTTTAAATTTTTGACTTATTCTGTAAAGTATCATGCCATTAACAACCATGTGTTTATTTGTGTTTGTCATCCACTGGGCATCACTTGGCGTAGGCTGGAATTCATGGACAGAAAGATCAGCAAGTGTATGGTTCTCACATTACCTAGGCGTCCTATAGAGAGGTTTGCTAGGTCTGGTGCATAGCTCTGACTTCACAGAGAGTGGCTTCAGCAGATGTTCCCTACTAACCCTCCTCCCTTGTTGCATTCCCTGTTAATAAAGCAAAATGGAAGGAATGAACATTTGGGGCTCAAGGCAAAGTAATCTAAACTTAGGTGCCAGCTGTTTAGGACTGTGCTAGTAAATGGCAGCTGCTCAGCATTTGGAGAACTTACGGGCTCCTAGTCCCATGGAAGAATAGTTTGGAAGAATAGTTTGGTGGCATTCCTTCTTGCTAGGGGGAATGGATGTCCCTGACCCTAGTCTGCTTTTTATTTGGCAACTCAGAGAAAACTCTCTGAGTCATTTGCTTTGTAATTTGCTTGCCCCTACGATGTATATCAGGTATATCAAGCAAGAATATTAGTTTAAATTTCTCTTGAAACACAGAATCATAAAGGGTAAAATAATAAAGCTGTATTTTGTGATAAACACATTTTAAAAAAATTCAGACAACAAATATGCTATATTCTACATTCTTACTACTTTCTAATTCATCTTAGTCTACTTTCCTCCTTTGGAAGTGCTACTAAATCAGAAAAATACCAAACAGGTCAGTCACATGCCTTATTCCATTTCATTGATGAAATATCCACTTTATCATTAATCTATTTTTTAAGAGGGTAAGAACATAAGGTTCATTAGATAAGTGTGTCTCAAACTTTAATGTATTTTTAAATCATCTGGTGATTTTGTTAAAATGTAAGTGCCAATTCAGTAGCTCTCAGGTAGGGCCTGAGATTCTCCTTTTCTAACAGACTCCCTCCCATGTGGATGCTGAAGCTGCTGGTCTATGGCCTACGCTTTGTGTAGCAAGGCATTAAATCACTTTATGTTTCTTGATATCATTCTTTGTTGTATAATATGGCAGCCACTAGCAATATGTGGCTTTTCAAATTTAAATTAAGTATAATTAGATAAAATTTCAAACTTAGTTTCTTTGTCAGACAGCAACATTTCCAGTGTTCAATGACTAGTGGACAGTGCAAATCTAAAACATTTTTATTATAGCAAATTCTGATTAAGTAAGTGCTGATTAAGATAGACTATAATTGCCTAAGTAAGGTATAATTAAACACTGGCAGTTACAATTCTTAAAAATCTTTAGAATTGAAGTCCTAATATTTTTATGCCATTTGGTTGCCAAAGCTCATTTACTTGAACAAAACCCTGGATGGTTGAAAGGCTTCTTTGGTGATTAGTATTTGTGATTACTTTTGCTTGTGAACATGTTTTTGTTTGGATTTTTTGACTAGTAGACAGATAGCAGCATGCTTATTGAGCACTAGCTGTAGCAAAGCACTTTACTGTACTTCATTCTTTTGGAATAGTCCCTCTCCTACAGGAGCTTAGAATGTAATAAAGGGAAACCACATAGAAAAAGAGCATTAATGTGGAATGTCTTGACTTCTCAAAATTCATTTTCAGATGAGATGCCTGTCTTCAAACTTGATTATAATTATTTCTATCATCTGCTTCATATAATTATTATTTCTGGTACTGACATTGTCCGGCAAATATTTGATGAGGCTCTGCCACCCCCTCTTTTGAAAAAAGAGCTTCTTATTCACAAGAACGTGTTGGAACCCTACTACAACCATCTTTGGACAAATCACCCTTTGGGTGGAGCATGGCATCTGCTTTATCCCCCAAACAAGGAGCTACCACAGTCCAAACAGTTTGACTTATACCTCCTATTAGCTCTCATAAAACATTTGAATGTATTCCCTGCACCCAAAAAAGGCTGGAACATGGAACCACCATCTTCTGATCTCTCTAAGTCTGCCGACATCCTGAGGCTGTGCAAATACAGGGATATACTCCTTAGTGAGATTTTGATGAATGGTCTCACTGAGTCACAGTTCAATTCAATTTGGAAAAAAGTTTCAGATACTCTTCTGCGCCTTGGGATGAAGCAAGAGGACATTGACAAAGTGAAGGAGAATCCCATTGAGAATATCGCTCTTGATTACCATCAGCTGTCCATCTACCTAGGCATACCAGTACCAGAAATCATCCAGAGGATGTTATCCTGCTATCAACAAGGTACAAAACAATTATTTACTTTAGCCAGTAAACTTTCATCGAGTGTCTGCTATGTGTCAGACACAGTGTTAAGGGCAGGAGGTGTAGTGAGCTCACATTCTTGGGACAATAGACTCATCAAGAAACTAATAGAAATTATAGTGCTAGAGATGTTCCAGAATACCATGGAAAATCCTAGCCTAAGAGAATCCAAGAAAACTTCCTGGAAAATATAACATTTAAGGAATTCCTAAATCATATGTAAAAGTTAGCCAAGTGAAGAAGATGGAGAAGAATGTTTCAGAAGGAAACAAGAAAAAGGTATAGAAACAAAAATATAATGCAGGGAACTAAAAAGTTTGACCTTAAAGTAGGTTAAGTAGTGGATCGTAAAGGTATTAAAGTAGGGGAGCATTCATAGAAAATACATTCAAGAGGATTTCTTTTACCATGTTGAGGAGTTTGTATTTTCAAAAAGGAATTGTTGAACGTTTTTTAGAGGAATTTTCTCACTTCTACAAAATTAATGATGCCTAAAACCATGCAATACTGATACTGTGTGTTTCAAGGATACCATTTCAGACTCCATGAGTATATGTTTCTCTACCTTTCTAGCAGAATCTTGATGTTAAAAAATTCGACAGCTATCTAGTGGCCATGGGTAATTTTAAAAATTAGGTAACATTTATGCAAGTATCTAAAGGCAGCAGTGGCCATTCCTAGGCACTGTATTGATATGGAAAAGACCTCAGACCACCTTTCCCACATTCCAGGATAGTCTCTGAGCTGTCATCGTGGAAAGCGGAGTTCAAGGCACGTCAGCATCACTGAAACCCTTGTGCTATTCTGCTTGACTTTTCCTGATCTTGTTATTAGCCATACAATGTGGTGAGCAACTAATGACCACACTGAAGCTATTTAAACATACAACTTGCCAAGTTTCTAGTAATTGTTGAACTAGTTCTTCAGAGATGATTGCTAGGCCCCTATCCCATTTCTTTTACTAAGGCTCTGGGATACCATTATATTTTCCTGCTTAACCCTTAAGAGCTTTCTTTGAGTATAAAAGAAGAGACTGCCGAGTTTGATGGTATAAGAAAGTGAGACAATAACCGTTGACTTATAAATTACACAGTTTTTTAAAAAAAATACATTTAGTCTATTAAGATTTTAAATGACAAAAACATAAGAATATAAAGGTAATATTGAGGAAAGTGCTTTGAGCACTAAATAAATTCAAGGTTATTTCAAGCAATTCTCAGGTAGTTTGAAGAGCTTATTGAAGTCTCCTCAATAGAGGCTTTCCTAACATCTTATATCTACTTCCGAGTAGTTATTAAAGCTGCAGTTTTCATTTGTGTATCCGATTATTTGATTAATAATCCATTGTCCCTAGTAAATATTTATGGAAGTTGTCTTTTTTCTTCATTTAATCTCTAGAGCCTGATATAATATTAATGGGAAAGAAGGGAGTGCTATCAGGATCATTCATACTGCTAAAGAGGGGATGGGGGTTGGGGGGCTGGGAGAATGGAGTGAAGGGTTAAAGAGGTACAAATTAGTAGTTGATAGATGGTCACAGGGATGGGGAACATGGCATAGGGAATGCAGTTAGCATTAATGTAATGGCTAGGTGGAGAGCCAGAGGAGAGAAAGAGCAATTCGAGGGATCGTTTTATAAACTACATAAATGTCTAACCAATGTCCTGTATACTTGAAACTAATAATAAAATAAATATTTTTTTAAAAAGTCTCAAACTTCAAATGGAAGTTTACTTCATAACTGGCTATTAAATACTTTCTGACCTTAGACTTTATAAATCATGAGACTTTGTTGCTTGGTTTAAAGTGCTTATATTCTAGGCATTATCTGTTAAGAACAATCAAAATATGTTTACTTTTTTTTGTTTAATCATGGGTTTATAAACTTTATGTTATAATCCAAAGATCATGCCTATTTATACTAGATTCATGAGTGAAGCTAATTATTTTTATAGTTAATTATAAAATTACTTGGTGCAGTGTAAAAATCTTTTGGCTTTTCTTAGTCCCAGGCAGATATTTGTTGGTTGTATCTTCAGTTGCATATCTAAATGTTTTCTTTATGTATCATAGGAATTGCTCTACAGTCAATAACTGGCAGTCAACGTAAGTATGTTAAAAACCTAAGTGACCTTTCAATTTGAGATAGCAAAGGGGTCCCTATAAGAGAGTCTTACTGTATCATAAACTGCAATTGTTATGAGCTTGGAAAATCATGTTTTCAAATTATTATTAGCAGAATCTAGTATGAGCCTTTTTACTCTGCGTTGGTCTTAGTGCATGTGCCCCAGGGTTTATCTAAGCATAGTATTTTACTTTTTGATACATAGGACACTTCAACAGGCAAAAATGCCTACCTGCTTGCTCTACCTGCTCATATATGCTGCTCTGTAGCTTATGTAGCTTTTATTTGGTTATCTATCAACTGTTAAAGCTGTATACTTTTTTGCTGCATGGTGAGTTGCTAATTTAAATTTCTATTTTTGTGCTTTTTTTTAAATGTAATTCATATTGTACAATTAAAATTTACTTAAGAAAACAACACCATGGGTTTTGTTTGGAGTAAAATTATACTTAATAATACTGTGGGTTTTGTTGTACTCTTTGTGACCAGTCAGGTGAAATTCACAAATTTTGAGATTGAATCTCTAGGGCATTATCAAGGAGTATAGTGTCAAAGAGGAAGTCACGTAATAAAGGGCTGATACACTTTCAAAATCTTTGGTTATGAAAAAGAAGGAGAAAAGAACAAAAATAGACCTTCTAGCTTTCTTTTTAGATATGTTTTAGATTTATGTCCTAAAGTAATTCTACTTACAGTATTAATAGGGGTCAGTGTTAGGATGCTCAAAAACTTAGTATTTAGAGTCAACTTAATTTCTAGAATATCTAAATATATAGAGTTTACTTAAGATAACAATAAAGTATCTTAGCATTTGGGTTCATACTGATTGGTTCCAGGTTAGTATATATATCTATTATTTGGTCATTGGTAAATGATCATTTCATCTAGTAATTGAACAGAGTAAGATGTCTTCTAATTCTGTTTCTGGAATGGTGTTTGGGGAGGTAAATATATTTATAGTAGTGATAAGAGGCTAAAATTGTGTACATCAGATTTTGAGTGTTTCGTCTTTAACATATAGGTATTGAAATAGAAGAATTACAGAATGAGGAAGAAGTCCTAAGTCCACCTCTCATGGAGTACAATATAAATGTGAAGTCAAACCCTGAAATACAGTTAGCAGAAATGAATAAAGATGGGGCATCAATACCCAGTGAATCTTCAACAGAATCTATTAAAGATCTCCAGGAAGTATAAACTCTTGTTAATATTTAAATTAGAAGAACTTAATTAGAGCCTTTAGTTTGTTGCATGTACTATATTTAAAGGATCTCAGACAATTTTAGTTTTATATTTATTATAGTATTCATACAAAGTTTAAATTGGAATGGTTCTTTCCCCACTACTTCCATAATCTTTCTTGCATTAACTGTTTATTCTGCCAACATTTATTGAACATATATTATGTACCAGGCACTATGCTAGACTTTTGAACATGTTTGTTTCTTCTGATTGTTGAGAGTGTATGTGGGAGCTTAGTAGAATGTAGAAGAAAGCATAGTGGACAATAGGAGAGAGAAAGGAGAAAAAAACAGGGATATTTGCACAGAGGTAGAATTAAAATCATGACGGAATCTCTGTATTACTTTACAGATAAGTGATAACAGTTATTATATAGTCACTGAATTCTTCTTAGGCTTAATTTTTCATCTTCTGAACTTGAAAATGTTGATTTTTTAAAAGTGTTTTCTTCCTTTGTTACTTAGGCATGACTATGTGCAAATGAGGATTTGTGAGCTTTTTTCAGTGGCTAGCTCATTGATGTTATATATTGTTTCTTTATATATCAGTGATTTTTTTAAGAGCAGAAGACAGATTAAAATAAAAATGAAAAGGAAAAATTTTAATAGAGTTTAGAAAGAAAATATGATCTATAATATTAGAAGATAAAAGGTTTCAGTAGTTAGAGGAAATGTATTTTGCAAAATAACCCATTGTGCTGTTTGAATTGCGTATTAAATAAATGATTTATTTCTTACCTCTCAGGTTAAGAGTAAACCAAAGAAAAAGAAAAAGACTAAGAATAAAAAGGTAAGAGACTGTATTAGCATTATAATAGAAGAATGTCTGATTAGGAGCACTTAGGTATAATATATGGATTCAATGTTAGAACTTAAAATTAGTCCAAGTAGACGTATAGCACAGATGACTTGAAAAATGTCAGTGGTTTATTGAATGTGTGATTATAGAGAAGTCTATGTATGTTAGATCCTGAATGACTAAAACTTACAATGTGCCTACTTTACTTCTTTAAATCATAATTTACGCATTTAAATATATTGATAAAGAAATAGAATTAGTCAATTGGAAATTCCATTAATTCCTACATATCACTGTCATTTAAAAAATGCCTACTTAGTGTTTAAAAACAGCTGCTCATCATGTTTCTGCTGATATGTCCAGAAACATTTTTTTTTAAACTTTAAAACATCTTGATTTTCTTTGTGTCTAAGAGTACCAGCAAGGCAGTAATATGCAAAATGGTACAAATGCAAAACTTCTTTTATGACTCTTCCTTTTTTTTTTTTTTGCCAGTTGAAAAATGAACAAGTTACTGTCTGTAGCACATTTTTAGCAAGAAATTTATTAATTGCCTAGAAAATCACAAGAGAAAGTCAGGAGTCGTTTTGTTTTTTGACTTAATATTTTTTAATTCAGACTTTATTGTCAAGTTTAAATTAAACAGGGAATAAATACAACTGGGAAAAAATGTAAACACCATTCAAAAATTTATACCCTGATAATATTAAAATTTTCTTATTAAATGTTAGCAACTGTCAGATTTTTTTAACAGCCTAAATTTTTTCCAATTTATTTTATTAAACAAGTTGAGATACTTTGAAGATAATTTTATTAAGATAAAACATTAGACAAGATTTCTTATATCTTACATCTTTTATCTAAATTTTAAAGTATGGTACCTAAAACTGCTGAAATTTTTACATACAACCATTTAATATAGAATAGTCCTATTCATATACTTAGTTACTGTTATTTTAAGTGCAAAGAATTGTCTCCTTGTAGTGCCATAAAAAGCTAAGTCAATCCAATGCTCTAAATAGGAGTTCTCCTCACAAAAAATTCTAGCATATAGAAATTTGCTTACATTAAAGAGTGATGACAAAGCCCGTGTGCATGAAATTTGTGTCCTCTATTAATTATTTGTTTTGCACCATCTCAACCTAAAGATAGTTGAAGTCCTAAAATTACTCATATATTACCCTTCCATTAAAAATATTAATTACTCTTACTCCTACTCCCACTTCCCAGCCAAGGGAATTGAGGGTTAGAAATAAGAAAGAGAAGTAAAACAGATGGCAGAAGAACAGCAAAAAGCACTGTGATAAAGCTTAGAGATAAAAAGAAATCTGGCAGGAAGTAAATTGAGCCCTTCAAATAGGATGTCCGCTCTAAAGGAGGGAAGTTGCTGAGGTACATGTAAGAAGACATACTGACACATGCATTGACATGAAGTTGTCATGGGAGCAGCTAAAAAGGAGTTTCAGAAATACTTAACTATATTAGATATGTTCATTATGAACAACCAAAAATCTTTTAAACTTGGTTATTCAAGTACACTGGAACCAAGGCAGGAGTTCATAATTCTAAATTGTAGAATCAAACTGGCACTGGACATTAATCAGATACCAAAACACAAAAATCCTTGTAGTATACAGACAATAAGGCAAAATAAATTTGTACGTACATCATGGAATCTGTGGGAAAGGAGACCCTGAAGTTTCTTGTAAACAAGAGGTGGTAATAGGAATTAATACTGTAACGTATACGAGAGTAATTAATACTCTTAATGGTAAAGTAATATATGAGTAATTAATATTCTTAATATGTGTTAAGTGTCATCAATATTACCTTTAGTATGTTCCCTTTATAACTTTATTTTAATGAACATAAAATTTAAAGCTTTTTAACATTTCCTTTGAATCATGACTTCCATAACATTTCTTTTTAATAAGATTTTTAATATATAAATTTGCTCTCTTCTTACACATAGATTTCTAAGAACTCTCATACTTAGTATAGCATTCCAAAAATGAAAATTCTATGTAACCTGTCCCAAGATACACCAGTAGGTACAAACTTAGCGCCAATACCCACTTCCAATATCTGAATCAATGATTTTTAAGTTGTGTTTCATTATTCAGTAGTAGATTACAAAATCAGTTTAGTGGGTCACAACCACCATTTATAAAGAAGGCAATAGAATTAGTAGGAATAAAAAAATTTCCAGAGTTCATCACCCATTGTCTTATAGTCAGTTTGGACTGCTATAACAAACTGTGATAGACTGGGTGGCTTAAACAACAAACATTTATTTTTCACAGTTCTGGAGGCTGGAAATTCCAAGATCAAGGTGCCAGCAGATTCGGTGTCTGGTGAGGGCCCTCTTCTTAGTTTGCAGACGGCTACCTTCTTGCTTTATCATCACACGGCAGAGAGAGAAAGAGAGAGCTGGCTCTCTGCTCTCTTCATATAAGGGTGCTAATTCCATTATGAGGACTCCACATCATCTAAACCTAATTACCTCCTAGTGGTCCTGTCCCCAGTTACCATGACTTTGGGGGTTAGGGTTCAATGTATGAATTTGGAGGGAGGGCCATGAATATGCAGTCCATAACACACATAATATGGGTGAGGTTGATTTTATGGAACTTATATTTTAGCTTTATACTTATGTATAAAGATACATATATAAGTACATTTACATCATGTTGTAAAATGTATTTCTTATGGTTGTGGTCAGAAAAGTGTGAGAAACACTGACCTAAATGTAGTCAGATCACTGTGCTGTATTGACATAGTTGATATAGATTACTAATTCTTGATGCTGTTTTTCAGAATAAGGAATCAAAAGAAGAGCAAGCGTAAGTATTTATTTAATTTTTAAATTTTTCTTAGTGCTTTCAAAGTGTGCTTTGCCAGTATGATACAGACTTGCCTTGGGGAGTGTTCTTATTTAGAGAAGAAAGGACACTTCTTTATTTTAATAAGTTGTCACCTTTTCACAGAAGGTGAGAAAAAGTTAAATTATTATTTATATTGGTAGAATAGAATCTCTCGCCATTTTTCTATAAGGCTACTCAAGAATCATCCAATGTGACTACTTTGTTTGAGGACTAATTTGGATCCAGCATAAAATCTTTTAAATATAGTCTAGATTGCAGTTAGCTAAATCTAGATAGACTAAATAAGACTTAATCTTAAAGGACAGATTATTGTTTGTCCCAGTGACCTGTTTTACAAAAGAGTTTGTTTTGGTTTGTTTTGATTTGTTTTATTTTGTTTAATTAACCTGAGAGGTTTGTTTGTTTGTTTTTTAATTCCAGTTTTTAACAATGAATTTTGAATCTTCAGTGGAAACTTTTAAAGTCTAAAAGATCATTGTGAGTTATATAGCCATTAGATTGATGAGAGTGTAATAGAAGAAGAAAGTAGGGGAGGCAGTCCAATGAAGAGATCATTATACACACCATAAAGTTTGTTAACTGAAATTAGTACTTTTATAGAACTCACTTTGAGGACATAAATTAATGTATCTTTAAAATGGTAACAAGAACATAATTTGTTAACTTTAAAGCCATCACTTATAGTTGAAGCTTTCTTATTGGTAGTAGATATGATCCATTGTAAGTAAATAGTTCATCATAAAAGCTGGGGTTTTACTTTCTCTGTCAACAGGTTAACCACTAGAGCAATCATTTGTTTGTTTGATTGTTTTGTTTTATTTTCAGACTGTGTCTAAATGCCACAAAAATAACTAACTAAAAAATGAAATAATGTCATCAATCATTTTGCTCATTTTGGCCTAAAATGTAAATGCAAACCTGTATGACCATCAAATCACTCAGGGAGCTTTATCTGTAATGAGAATTTTCAAATATAAACAAAAGCAAAGAAAATAATGTATCACATAAGTATACATACCTGTCATTCTGATTCAATAATTACCACTATTTTTCTACATTTGCTTAATTCTTTAACATTTTTTTCTTTATTAAAGTGTTATCAATCCAGATATTATGTCATTTTACCTCTACGTGTTTCAGTTTGCATCTCTTAGTAATTTGAACATTTTTCGATATTATCACAATGCTATTATCATACTTTAAAAATTTAGGAATAATCTTCTGGAGCTTTTCAAAAATACAGATTTATCTATATTTTTACAGTTATTGAGATGCCTGGAAAATGTAACTTTTTAAAAGATCTTCAGTTAATTTTTAAAATTAATTTTGTTTGGGAACCAGTGGTATACATAGCATTTGATTTTATTGAATTTTCCAAGATGTTTGTCATTCTAGGATACCTCAATGATACCTAATGACTGTTTTATAATATTTAACAAGTTATTCTACAAGCATTAGATATCAATTTTTCTAGGCCTTCGTGGCCTAAAAGAAATAATCATGCATCCTAAAATTACCTTTTCTCTTTCTATTCACTAATAAAATCAAGTCATTTACATTATAAGTAAAAGTGTTATTTATTGTTATCACTCAATGAGATTTAGATGGAAATTCATAGTTACAAAATAATAGACCAATTGAAAGGATAGTAACATGCATTTACATTGTATACAGTCATAAAAATGAGTTAATTGCCATTGTGTGTGTAGTATTTTCATTCTTCTTGTAGTTGTTCCTAGTTATTGAATTACATATTATCACTACAGTTTTTTAAAGGTTCTGTTAACAAAAGAAACCTTCATTTCTAAATCGACTTTGTTGCTGTTTGCAGCCCTCTATTTAAATGTACACTGAACCTAAGTGCTTAAGTTGATTAAACCAACCTACTGTCAAGAATGTTGTGATAAAGTAATATAGCTGCTAGCAGATGTGGAAATGTTTGTCAATATTTCCCAAAGTAATTGATGTTAATAGTTAAAATCTGAAAAATGAACTTCACGGTCTCATAATTCTTGAAAATCCTGGAATGAACAGAAAGATACTTCGATTGAGTGCTATCTCAAATATGCTAAATTTCATTCTGAATCTTAAAGAAAAATATATAGTATGAGCACTGTCTAAACTTGCCTTGACCATGAACCCTTCTGATGCTGAGTATCTCATGAGACCAGTGCAATATTAATTTGGGAAACAATGGCTTATATGAAAAGCTCTATACAGCTATAAAAGATCACATTGATTATGTCACCACTATAGCCCAAATATGGTAGAAAAGGAAGAACAATTGAAGGAAGAGCCAGCAAATCTACACTCAGTCAGTAGATTTATGAAAGATGATGCAAGTGATGTTCAAGAAGATTCTTCAACTGAAGACAAGTTCTATAGTCTGGATGAACTGCATATTCTGGACATGATAGAGCAGGTAAGCCTGATTGGAGAGGTACAGCCCAGGCCTTCCTTCTTTCAGAAATAATTGTTAACCTTTGTTTTCCCCATGACTCTTTGAACAGCATGTTAGCTAGTGGTTTATGCTGCGCCTTTAAGGAGAAAGAAAAAACAGGAAGGGTAGTACAGAAGGATAAATGAGGGAAAAAGAGCTTTAGGAGCTTGGAACTTTTCACTTTAGCCCTCAACAGTTTCCCGGCTTTAGTTATTGGGCAGAGTTGATTACAAATGTATTCCTTGTAGAGGACTTTAAATACCTTGGGGTAGGAGGGCATGCTGAACTGGCATAATCTCATTGAATTAAATTTCATGAGAAAAAGTTTTGTAAAACAAAGCTATTTTCATTGTGTGTGTGTGTTTTTTTTAATTAAACTTGGTTGTTACCATGAAACTTCTACAAAAAATATCAGTGTACAAGTTTTTCTCTTTGGTTCCTTTCCTGGTAGCAGTCACTGCTGGGAAGGATATACCTATTTGTAAGGTACATAGGAACGTGATTTAAGTACTCTACAGAGCATTTAATCAGACAAAGCATATGAAAGATTTCTTTTTGAAAAACCACTTGATTTACCTACTCATGAGAATTCTTATACTAAGATAATTTTGTGATAACCTGTTCTATGGTTTAAATATAATGATATATAGTATGTAGGATTATTTATTGTCTCGGGGTACAGCTAGCACAAATAATTTCCTGGCTAAAAGTACAACATTCATATAATTGTCATAACTCCTTTTTCTCCTTTTCATTTATAATATTAGAATGTGTATATTTTAACTGAAATGACATTTTCTAAGCTTTGGATATTACAGTAAAATTAAAAGTAGGGCCTTTGGTTATTCAGTAGTCATGAGAACTATGAGAACTTGAAAATAGAATAAAAATGTCATACACTTTTCGAAAAATGCTTATTCATTAATTCAAAAAAAAAAATTAGCAAGCACCAGCTTTGTGTCAAGAGCTATGCTATGGCACAGTCCCTGTAATCAGAGTGTTTATATTACAGTGCAGAAGTTGAATATTAAACCAAGGTGATGCCATGTAATAATATTAAGTTCTTGGGCAATTAAGACTGCCTGAGTTAGAATTCATGCTCCTCTACTCAGTGTTTGTATGACCTCGGGCAAGTACTCAGTTTTATTATCTCTAAAATGGGAATAATGAGTGCTTACCTCATATGATTTTTCTAATAGTAAAAGCTTTAAAGCTTTAAAATGGTAAGCATGCAGGTAATATTATCCTTTAGTAGCCTTAGTAGACAAATAACTGATAATTTTAGTGAATGCTGTAATTAGGGAGAGGTTGGGTTTATCTAAACTAATAAGTGATATTTGCATCAAGACCTACAAAGCGTAAATAGAAGATAGACAGCAACTTTAAATCCTCTTTAAATAACTAAAATATTAGTGTTTTTAAAGAGGAAAATAAAGCATGCATATTCTATTTGCTTAATAGGGCTCAACCAACAAGGTAACTACAGAATATGGAGAAACTGAGAAGGAAAAGCTTGCTCGACAGCAGCAGCTTTATAAATTGCACTATCAGTGTGAAGTGAGTACTTTTGCCATTAGATCAAATGTTAAACTTAATGGCATTTTTTTCCTTAAAGAAACCAATTTTTTTCTTTCAACTTCTGGTGACTTGAACAGAATTAACTGAAATAATATTTTTCATTGAGCAGGATTTCAAAAGACAATTGAAAACAGTGACTTTTCGATGGCAAGAAAACCAAATGCAGATTAAAAAGAGAGACAAAATCATCACATCTCTTAACCAACAAGTGGCTTTTGGAATCAATAAAGTTTCCAAGTAAGTACAAATCTGTTGATAACAGGAAATTCTGGGTTTACTCAATTATGAATACTCTTTAAAAGATAATCCCTGTGTAGCCACTAGGTGGCATTGTGACTGCACATTAGGAACTGCCAACCCAGGACTGTACTTGCTTGAAAACCAACTCCATATTTGCCTTGCCAGCTGAATTGAGAAATAAGCAACTGCTCACTCTATATAAAGCTTTTTATGTATTAGTTGGACAAGTGTGACAATAATAGAATTACAAGAGAAAGATAATTAACTTTCAGATCACGACTCTAATTTGTAAAAATGTGACCCATAATTAGCTGTTTCTTTATAGTGTTATGATGAATATATTCCTCAAAGACACCAAGGAATCACTTGCATGCTTTTTTATATTGATCTCTCAGTGTGTTTATGTTCTAAGCCCAAGAGATTGAAAATAAATCAAATTCCTGGAGACTCTTCTCACCCCTGCCAATTTCATTTCTCTTACAACCTTAAGTATTAAGTGCCTAAGACTAAAACTGCTGACTTAATAGGGAAGAATGAGTGTCCTGCTTTATTTTTTTTCCTACTAATCACTGCTTCCAACAAATACCAGTTGAAATAGTAATATATAATTTGTAACATTATTTTAATGAACAGTTATACCACAAGATGCCAGTCATCCATGAAGTCTAATTTGAAATCCTTTGCAGTTCGTACACTGCTAATAGGGAGAATAGACAAGTTCTAGGAAATATCTTTGAGTAAAGAGTCAAAAAAACTAGTTAAAATCAGAGAAATATTTGGCAAAGATTCGGGTCTTAAATTTTCTCCCACATATCATATCATCCAACTTGAAGGGATTTTTAGGAAGAACTGAATGCCATAGCTCTGAAAACATATCAGTTGCAAACACTTTCAGGCTTGTCCCTGCTAGACTTAGAGAGATCCTTTAAGTTCAGAAGGAAGTGAGGACCTAAGATAGTTTGGGCAAACTAAGCTGCAATCACTTAAAAAGGTTTCAAAACTTTATTACTTAGCCTGGAAGGTAATAAACAACCCAGAAACATGTTAATAACATCAGAGATCTGAAAAGTAATGCCATCCATGCAGATGAGCTTCCTCTCTCCTTCACTACCTGAGGATACCCCACCTCAACTCCGGTAGCTGACCCAGGCACCCTTGTATGCTGCGACTACGAACCAACCACTTTAGGGGATGCATACTTCATCCCACAATGAACACTCAGTGTTGAATGAACATTCACCAAACATTTGGTAAGTACTCACTGTGAGAAAAGAATTATGTAAGGCACATATAGAAGACACCAAGATGTGTTAGATATTGACTGAGTTAATGGAGCACATACAGAGGGACTTCCAGTTACACCAAGATATACTAGCTCCATTACTTAAAGTCCTTATTACAACAAAAGCACCCCGGACCTAACACAACAAACAAACATAGGAAGACTCTGAAAAGTGAAAACTACATCAAAATTTGTGGGACACAACTAAAGCAGTTCTGAGAAGAACTAAAGCAGTTCTGAGAATAACTAAGTCTCAGATGAATAACATATGCCCCCATCTCAAGAACACAGAAAAAGAAAAGCAAAATAACCCGAAAAAAGCAAAAGGAAATAATGAAGATTAGAAATAATGAAATTGGAAACAGAAAAACAATAGAGAAAAATTCATAAAACAAAGTTATTTCTTTGAAAAGATCAATAAAATTGACAAACTTCTAGCAAAACTGACAAAAAGACGATACGAACATCACTATCAGGAATGAATTAGACATTGGAGAATTAGAGACATTAGAGAATTATGCTGAGTGAATAAAAGCAATCCCTAAAGCTTATATACTGTATGATTTCATTTACCATTCTTGAAATGACAAAATTTCAAAAATGACAATGATAAATATGGAAAACAGGTTAGTGGTCCTAAGATTATGAGAAAGAGATGAGAGTGGGAGGCAAGTGGGCATGGCTATAAAAGGGCAAAATGAGGGCTCCTCTGGTGATAAAACTGTACAGTATCTTGAACTGTATCACTGTCAACATCCTGGTTATTATACTACTGTTTTGCAGGATGCTGCCATTTGGGGGAAGATGGGTAAAGGGTACATGGAATCTGTCTAGTCTATATCATTTTTTACACCTGCATGTGAATCTATGATTAGCTCAAAAAGTTTTTTTATTTTTTAAAGCACATAACTGTCAAATGCATTTTGTGGAGTAAAAAGAGTACTATTGATTGTTGTGATTAGGAAGAACTCAATGAAGACATAGGATTGAACATTAGCTAGGTGGGATGAGATGGGAGAAAAGACAGAAGGCATCTAGGCAGAGAAAAAAGCATGAGCACTGTGTGTATTCTTGTGTACGCTTTTGAGTATTTCTTTGTTTCGCTCACTTGATCATGTCCCAGGAGTATATGATAAAAATATACATATTCTTTAATTGTAAAATGTTCATCTCTTTCATCTTAGAATATGGTGTTTAATAGGAAGCAAAAACAAAACCACACCTTTTTTCCTTTGGCCTAATTCAGTGCTAATTCTACAGTAAATATTTAGTAAACATTAGTTGATGATTGCAGTTTTAACAAAGAAGGTTTATATAAAGGTGACATATTTTGTACAAATTACAATAAACACGTAATAAATTTTAAGAAACTGCTGTCAATAAAAGCTTTATAATAAACTTAATAGCCAGCCAGAGTAAGCTTGAGAACTTAAATCTTTTAGAAAAGAAAATCTAATCCTACCCTATCATGTTATTCACAAGACAAATAAGACTGATAAATTAGGACTGCCTGAACATATATAGCTGTTTTGTATCTAAGCTGGATGATAGGAACTATGCTTGCCTTATCTTCTTTTATTTGAGAATATAGGTCTTCTGAATTCCCCACCAGCTCTGTCAACTCTTATCACCCACTGTAAACTTTAGCTGGGTAAAATATTGAAGTAATAGAAGTATACAAAGGAAGATGTCAGTCTTAGAAATCTTACCACTTTTCAGTTCTCTCTACATACTCCTGTATACTACAATAACAAAGCTTCTATTTCTTATTATTTACTTAAGAACGTGATCTCTTTTCGTATAGAAAGAGACTTGGTTTCTTTCATTGCATTTTCAGTCCAACAAAACAAGATTTTAAGTCTACAGCTTCTATGAAGCTTGGAGTAAAGGTGAATGGGCGGTCTCTAGTCGTTAAAACAATGACTTTAAGTATTGGCTTTTCCCATTCCAATAACTTATATTAACTAAAACTCCTGTGTATTTCAAGTGTCTGAACATGTTAGAAACTTAAAGAGAAATGTTTTCTTTTGCTTACCAAAGCAGATTAACAGGGTAACATACAAGTTTGGTTGTGAAGAGAAATACAGCAGCACAAGGGAGGAACATCAAAAATGGTATATGAATATATGTTAACCAAAAAGTATTACTTTGCAATTTTCTGAATAGCTTCTTACATATTAGTTTTTAAGCTAATCGCAGGTTATATTTTCTGATTTATACAACATTTTTACCCAGTCTTCTCATGATTAGGTCATGTAGTGACTCCCCAGTTTTAATTTATAGTTTTCATTATATTTCTTATTTGCACACAGTCTCCTTCTATATTTAAGGTCTCATTTCTTTCAGGCCCTAAGTTTTTAATAGTTTGGATGACTTGGTATAATACCTCTTTAAGAAACTTAAAGTTCTCAATCCTACCAAAGGCCTAGAACATCAGAAGGTACCATCTGTTTTCTAGTGGGTAAACTAAAGTACAAAGAGCTGAAGACATTTTCCTGAGTCATTGAACTAGGAATACAAGATAAGTCTTCTCTTTGGCTTTATAATTTATAGTTTAGTTAATATGAAGGGGTTAGAACTTAGTTTTTTCTTTTGGAAGTCAATAAATTAGACATCAGAAATAAGATAATTTTCAGAATGGCTAGGTATTAGAGTACAGTTATTTTCAGTCTCAAAATTTGTAGCCCAAAATAGACATAACTTAATCCCCCCTCATCTATATCTGTTCTGACTATGTTAATGACCTTATTATGACTTTCTTCTTTGCTTAGATTACAGCGTCAGAGCCATGCTAAAGATAATGAAATCAAGAATCTTAAAGAGCAACTTTCCATGAAAAGGTACAAACAGCTATTGCTTTGGTTGAGGACACCCTCTCCGAAACTACTACACTCAGCATATTCTGACAGAGTAGCAGTATAATTTTTTATACAGATTGGGGCACTTTGAACCTGAAATTGAGCAGTATTAATAATTACACTAGGATAATGGGTATAAACTACAAGTGTCATAGGCAAATGGAAGGTATGTTCACCTTAGCTCTGGCCCTAGAAAACTGCTGAGAGCAGTTTTCAATGAGCCAAATTATAATTCCGCAATACACCACTGTCAGGAACTAGAGCTTAAAGAGTTCTTATCTCTTTACCCTAATCAGTACTAGTAGGTGTGACTGCTTTATGAAACTAGCTGTTTTCTTCTCATTCATAGCTTTACCCGTAGGTAATTTTTTTCTAACAGTTTTTTTGAGATCTAATTCATATAGCATAAAATTTACCCTGTTAGAGTGTACAATTCATTGATTTTCAGTATATTCCCAGAGGTGTGCAACGATTACCAATATCTAATTCCAGCACAGTTTTATCACCCAAAAAAGAAACCCTGATTCATTAAAAGTTATTACTTATTCTCCCTTCCCCAAGCTCTGGCAACCACTAATCTATTTTTTGTCTCTGTAGATTTGCCTATACTAGGCATTTCATATAAATAGAATCATATAATGTGAGAGGCTTTTTGTGATTAATTTCTTTCACTTAACATAATGTTTTCAAGGTTCATCTATGTTGTAGTATATGTCTGTATTCATTCCATTTTGTAGATAAATAATACTTCATTGTATTGGATATACATTGTATGGATATAACACATTTTGTTTTTTCATCAGTTATGGACATTTGGTTTGTTTTCATTTTTGGCTCTTGTGAATAATGCTATTAGAATATTTGTATACATATTTTTGTGCAGACATATATTTTTAATTCTTTTGGTTATATACCTAAGAATGAGACATGCAATAAACCCTGTGTTTAACTTTTTGAGGAATTGCCAAACTGTTTCCCAAGTCACTGCACCATTTCACAGTCCCACCAATAATGGATGAGAGTTCTGATTTCTCCACATCCTTACCAGCACTACTTAGGTTGTCTGTATTTATTTTACCCATTGTAGTGGATGTGAAGTTGCATATCATTATGGTTTTCATTTGCATTTTACTAATGATTAATATGTAGAGCTTGTATATCTACTTGGAGAAATGTCTGTTCACATCCTTTGGTCATTTTTTAAATTGGGTTGTTTGTCTTTTTACTTGTTTACAAGTTTTAATTGTTCTTTGTATTTTCTGGATACAGGTCCCTTACCAGATATTTGTAAATATTTTATCCCATTCTGTGGGTTGTCTTTTCACTTTCTTGATGATGTCCTTTGAAGTACAAAAGTTTTTAATTTGATGAAGTCCAGTTTATTTATTTTCTTCTCTTGTTCTAATAGGCAAATTTTGTACAATATTCTATGGACAGTATTTCTCATGGTTAACATATCTCCTTGAATATTTTTTTATTTTTCCCTCAAAATACTCTCGCCTTAATGGTATTAACAACATATTGTTTTATCAAGTTTCTCATCAATGTTTGTCAGATACTCAAGTATACAGATGTTTCTAATAAAACATTGAGGACAGCTTTTGTGAATGTTCCCTGTCACAGTGTTGTATTTCTAATTAATCATTTCCATTAAAGACATAATTTGGTTTGTATGCTCTAGAGTTCTGGGGCTCAAGCTGAAATGAGATAAGAAAAAGAGAAACCTCACAGGTAGCCATTTTCCATAATGTCCTTCATAAATAATGTTCTATCATCATCTCCCTCCCTCTCAAGCTATAGAATTTTTTTTCATTCTAAGGCGTTGAATATAAGCACTGACTAAACAGTAAAATATTTTAATGCAGTGACTTAGCTTTATGACAGGAATAACAAAAACCTTTGTAGTTGCTATTGTTGGAATATAAAAAGGCTTGTAGAAACTTTATGTAAAATTTATTAATAATGATAATAGCTAACATTTATTTTGTACTTAATATGTGTCAAACACAAACTGCTTTATGTTTATATTTGAATTTTCACAACAACTCTTTGAGGTAATATAGTTTTCTCCATTTTTACATGTGAGGAAACTGAGATACAAAGAAGTTGCCCAAGGTTTCACATTTAATGAGTTGCAGAACTCGGATTCATCCTCAGACAACTTGATTTCAGAGCCAAGTTTTAAATAATTACCTCTATATGGACAGCTTTAAAATTTTTATGCTCTTGATAGTAAAAGATAACAGTTAGGCTTAAGTAATGTCTTCTTTCGATTTTATATGCTGTATACTTTTCAAGAAATTATTAACTACTCACTGAATGGCTTGTATCTTTTTTCCTTCTGAATAAGGTAGAAAAGTCTGTCCTTGCTGCAATGTTACTGACTCTTTAATGACCATATATTTCAGATCTCAGTGGGAAATGGAGAAACATAACCTGGAAAGCACAATTAAAACATACTTAACCAAACTGAATGCAGAAACTAGCAGAGCTTTAACAGCTGAGGTAAAAAATAAAAATAAAAAAAAAATGAGAGCGAGAGTGAGAGAGAGGTATGAAGAGAGAGAGAAAGAGATGGGGGTCAGGGAGGGAAGTTTTACTTGTGTACTAGTATAGTAAAGAATTGTAAAAATAATTGCTTTTTAAATAAAGAGAAATAAGACATCTTAGGACCAGCCAGAAAAACTCAGCTCCAACCCTTGTGCTTTTTTGACTCACATTTTTTACATGATTACTTTACTATTGATTATCTTATGTTATTTTTCCCCAAATGACTCCAAGGAATTAGTCTGTTTCAGTATACATAGCAAATGAAGACATCTTGGAAAAATTCTCATGAAGCCAGGTCACTAAGGCAAACTTTGAAGAATAACATTTCACTGCTGCCATATCTCCCTTTTTTGCTACTCCCTACATGGATCTTCCAAAAGCACATATACATTATACATCCAGTGTCAAAAACCAACTTATTTTCTGGACCCAGAAAGTCACACAGTTTTTTCTAAGTGAGCCTAGAAACCTACAGCTAGGGTCTCTCAAAAGAAATACGATTGTATGTGTGTATGTATGTAATTTTTGTTTGTAGATTATGTTGATACATATTAAGATTCAAGTTTTTAGAGACTTCTTTGACATTAAAACCATTACAAATCTTCCCACCTCTGCCATAATAAGTTCTGTTCTTTAGTAGAGTACTCAGAAATCTAGAGGTCAACAATCAGAAAGTAGTATCTGAACCCAAATTCTCTGGGGAATAAAGTATTGGAGTGCTAACTTTAACTGAAAGAAAAGAAAAAACTCGAATTACCTTAAGAGCTCAAGTTTATATTCTTTGTTTTTCACTGCTTTTAGTCAGTATGTTCTGAATATTTTCTTACCCTTTTATCAGTCAGAAAACAAAAAAAATAGCAGGACTTCTTTCAAGTGTTCTTACCTTAATACCCAGGCTACATCTAGTATCAATTAAATTAGAATCTCTGGGACCAAAGCATCAGTTTTTAGTTTCTGAGATGGCTCCAATGTGTGTGCAAGTTTGAAAACTAAGTTTCTAGAATGTTTACCAACCCAGTAACCATTGAATTAAAAAAATGAAAATTGCAGAATTGATCAGAAAGCTTTTATAATGCATTGTGGATGGTCGAGAAGCTCAGGTGCTGTTGAAAGAGATCGAAAAATAGCTTAAAATTTACTTGAAATGATTGAGAAAAGAATGTGTTCATTTGCAAGGCTACCTTCACCTTCTTTCTCTTTTTCAAAAACCTGTAGGTATATTTCTTACAGTGTCGTAGAGATTTTGGTTTGCTTCATCTAGAGCAGACTGAAAAGGAATGCCTCAGTCAGCTTGCCAGAGTCACTCAGATGGCGGCAAGGTAAACTTTTCCCTCTTCCTTAATGCATCTTGATCTCAGAGATACAAGTGGCTCCAAGGTTGAACATAATCTGTAATGTGTTTTACATATATGATGTCAGAGTCTTTGGAGTGAAGAAACCATTGTGTTTTTAAACCTCAAAAGTCATCTAGTCACTTCGATACTTTTACTTGTTGCTTCTGTTGAAGCATTGAGAATTCTGCTGAATGCAAGAATAGCTGCTGACAGGTTTTTTTCCCCCTCTTCCACAGTGAAATAGATTAAAAAAAAAAAAAAATCAGTCAGAGACATGTATGAAGACCAGATATTTACAAATCAAGGTGAAGTCTAAGTGGAAAACTTGTTTTTAATTGTTTTCTCTTCTAATGCTTGATTATAAATACCTTTGTAGTACATTGGTGGGAAAATTAGTATTAGCACCTAAAATCATATGTTAAAGTTAATTTCCTGCTGTGCTCTGAGTGATTTTCAAATTTTGGGCAGGTTGCATGAGATTCTCTTTAAATTTATAATTTTATGGAGTATACCTTCAAACTTAAAGAATTAATTAAATTAGAATCTCTGGGCCAAGGCATCATTATTTTTTTAAGTTATTTCAATGATCATCATTCTTCATTTCTGAAGAATCAGAATATCTGAAGTTTAGCAAGATTCTCAGAATATACTGATGTGCATTCTGGTTGATGAAGCACTGTTCTAAGTCATCAGTCTGTCTTTGCTTGTTAGAGAGAGAAAGAACACTCTGTAAATTAGAATATTTAGCCTCTTTATATAAGATTAAAACTGTTGTACTGGGTGATACTGGGGTGGGGATGTTATAACTTTTGAAAGGCTTTGAAATCTCTTCTAGAGAGGACAGACCCTAACTATCTCAAAGCCTTTCCTACTTAAGTCATTTGGTGGGCATGTTAATTCCTGTTAAGTCATTTGGCTGCTGTAGTTGTGCAATTTATGTATGTCATAGAGGCAACAATCTAATTCATTCTTTCAGAAAAGGTATTTCTTTCTGATTTGCCCTCGCATAGGGAATATCTTTTACTAATTTGCAGAAGAGCTTGATAGGCCAACTGTGACCTTGCGACGTCAGGGTAAAGATAGTCTAAATCCTGCTTCTAAGATGAGTCAACATCTTTAAGAATGCTCCTGCATTGGATGGCTAGGGCAATTTCCCTTTTGGCTTTCTCTCCCTTCCTACTTCAGTGGAGGGATTCCTGTGCCAAAGTTTTATAGTACGTCCTAAAAATATATCACCAAAATAGAAAAAAACTTGGTGTTCTGAACCAGAAGTTATATTTGCCCTTGAAAAAAGAAATCTTAAATTCCTAGTTCTTGTTTTTATTTTTAATAACAAGCCCTTCCATACAACTTTGTGCCCATTTGAGGTAAGTGGTGGTGATGAGGTAATTTTGTTGTTTTTCATTATTTACATATACACTAGAGAACATAATGGAAAATTTTGGAAACCTAAGAGGTATATAAAAAGAAAGAACTTTCTCTCGTGTCTCCTTGTCTCTATCAGCAACCTGGAATCACTTCAATTAAAGGCTGCAGTAGACAGTTGGAATACCATTGTGACAGATGTCAGAAACAAGATTGCATTTCTCAGGGTAAGTTGTGAAGTGTATTTAGAGTGAATTGACTCAATATTGTAGATGTTATATACTTAAAGAAAACATTTATCGTTAAAAAAATTGCTGGAGAAATTTAAAGAAGAACATGTTTTTTCATTTTTGTTATTAAAGTTTATGCCTTTTTGAAGTTTGAGATTGATTACTTCCACGTAGTTGGTTGTCAATAGCATTTTATATTCATACATATGATCTTTAGGTCCTTTTAACAGTAAATGATAAACTAAAATATTGTGCCTCAGACTTAATTTTCCTAGAATTCCAAAGCTAACTGCTCCAATCAGAAATAAATGTCTAACTTGGTTTGATTAATTGTGTGTTTACAGAATTAAAAGATCAAGCAGACTTGTATTAGTTTTGTCTTAACTTTTTACGTAATAATTCCATAATGCAAAATAATAAATTCTTAATTATTGGTTTAATAGAATTAGGACTATGCTAAAGGTAATCTAAAGAGGTAACCCACTGAGTATTTATTATTCATTTGGTTTTATAATATTTTTACATTTATATCTTAAAGTTGATATATAATGTTGATTGTGTTGTGGTTTCACAACACAGTGACATTCAATTGTGAAAAGCTGCCCCAAAGCATTAACTAGCTTTTTCATTGATGATCTTGACTGTTCCTCTCCTGGATTCTTTCTTACTCGGTCTTTAGGGGTGCTTAGCATTTCTCTTGGGTTTATTCAGAGTTCTGGCTTCAAAAGAGCTGCCCCTTGTTCTGTATTCTTGTTTTCTTTCAAGCATATGTCTTCTGTGTAGAAGTTTCTAAATATTTGCTTTTTAAGGCTTTTTTTTCCCGCTCTTATGGGTTGTTTACAAAATAATATGATAAAGCAAAATGTGCACAATGTCAAAAAATGTTAAAAGCATGCCGTTAAGCTTCCGGGATTGGAGTCTTTCTTTTGGTAGAATCCAAGAGAATAAAGCAAAGGTATATGTGGACCTGGAGAAAGTTAGAGATATAACTTTTGAGATAAACAAAATGTAAATATTTAACAAATATTCTCTAAAATGTCCCCTCTACTTTTTAAAATTAACATTTGCAAGTAGTTCTGCTCTGTTACAAATACTGTTTTCCTCATATTTATAGCTTCTTGAATCGTTAGACTCTATTCATTTTATATTAGTGGTTCCCATTTTGGGGCTGAAAATTATGGAACCACAAGGGAATTAACACAAGTATCTGTGAATTATATGTCTTTGTATCTGGTCAGTCAATAGAGACTTCTAAAAATACAACTATTTACAATTAGGGATAGTATTCTATAGAACTGTTTTCATGTCAAAAATTGTTTGTTTGTTTTTTATTTCGGACATACTGACAGAATTCTTGTTCTGTGCTATTGTATTCAAAACTACATCAAGTATTTTTATATGCTATTTCTTTGAAGTTGATTTTGCTTTAAAATATTGTTTCTTTTTCTACTAGACACAGTACAATGAACAAATTAACAAGGTAAAGCAAGGGTTTGCCTTGAGTACCTTGCCTCCAATCCAGCTTCCTCCACCACCACCTAGTCCTGAGATACTGGTAAGAAATATGACATTTTGGAAAATTGCTATCTTCATCTTGAGAAAATGATAAGAGCTGTGAAACACTGAATATGCAATATCTTTAAAGTGTGTTCAAAATGGAATAGGCGCATGATGTGCATATCATTTGTAATCATTTCCATTCCTGCTCTGTCAGCTCCAGATAATAAATAGTTGGCTGGCTTAACTGAGGCCACTTTCATAGGTTGTGTCACTGGATTTAAGTGATGCATTTAATATCTAAACAGGTAGTGTATTCTTATCCTGGCATTCTCATCTGCATCATGGAAGAAAATTGATGAATGCTCAGAATTCCCGATACCCTCAAGTTACCCCTAGATGACTGAAACACTTCAGCATAATCCCTAGCAGGCTGAACTTCACCCCACCATTTGTACTTTAGATTTTCTTTTTTTTAAATTATATCTTCTATTCTACCTTTAACAGCAGGAGGCTTCCTTTTATGCCCCTTCTCTACTTGTTGTTAGGGATCAGTGAGTCTTAATCAGATAAACTAGTATCTATGCTGAACTATTTATGTTATCTTTTTGGGAAACATAGTATCTTAACCCAGTAAACTCATACAGCTTTCCAAAATACCTTTTAGGACAAAACTATTAGGAAATAATTTTTTACTATTATAACGGATCTGGGAGTAGGAAAAGAAGAAAGGTGTGAAATATTTGGGGGCAGATCACTTTTGACATCAGTACTTCTGCTTGTAGGAGAACTTTAAAAATGTTATTCCTAAGTCTACGTCCACGGGCTACCCTGAATAAGCCCGATCCCATCTGATCTCGGAAGCTAAGCAGGGTCGGGCCTGGTTAGCACTTGGATGGGAGACCACCTAAGAAGACCAGGTGCTGTAGGCATAAAAAATAAGGGAATGTAAGTTGACAAAGTCCGTGCAATCTGTGAGGTCAACCAAGGGTTGCCTCGCCTAAAAAATTTTTAAAAATAAAATAATTAAAAAAAAAAAATTTAGAAAAATTTAAAAAATGTTATTTCTACAAATAGTTGAGTATATCAAAGAACTTAAAAATTATGTAAATTGTATGGTGTTCACTGTGTTTCAAAAGCAGAATCCAGAGCTAAAAGCATTATATGACGTAAACTCTAGGCTTTAGTTTGGAATGACAGTATTGCCTTTTATATTTTTGGTCAATTCACTTTTTATAGGAATACTGTATTATGGACATTATTATTCTATTGCTAGAGTATAGAATGCTATTCTATATTATGGAACACCATCATACCTAACTACTCTGATAAAGAATGTATTATGTACATGACAGAGAAATCCCAAAGATTCCCTGTAGTTCTACAGGAAGTCACAAATATTCTGGTAGGAGATCTAGAAACCCTGCACCTTCTGCCCATATTCAAACTACTGCCTATATGTTGTAGTTAAACTCTCCTCTGACTCTAAATACAAAATGGCTCTAGAAACTCAGAAGCTAGATATAGAGTTGTTCTTTGGAGTTTCCTGGAACCAGACTGGCATAAGTTGTCTGATACTAGTGATACTCTGTAGTTGACAAATGTAAGCAAAGCTCGACTTCTGCATCCTCATTCCTTTAGAGACTGTTTTAGCTCTGATGTAGCTACCCAGATTTGGTCAAGGACAAAAACCCACTGGCAGTTAGGCCTTATGGAATTTATAAGCATCCTTCTGCTAACATATATGTCTTTTTGTGCTTCCTAACAGTGTCACTGCTGTGCTTGATCAAAGCTGACAGTTGTGTTAAAGTACAGGCATCAGTTAGTGTTGAGCATTAGTGGAACAGTTTGAGAGCACAAATACTATAAATTGAGGTGGTATTATACAATGGAAATATACTGAAGATCTGAGTTCAGGTCCTAACTTCAAAGACATGTTTGTCTCTGGACAATGAACTGTTCTGGACTTTGGTTTTCTCATTTATAAATCAGGAAATTGTACTAGATAATCTGATCACTAAAGTCTGTTTATCTCTGAGTTTCTAGTACTATAAAGAATGTTCACCAGTAGTCTAACTTATATAGTAGTCTAACTTAAGAAGTCTGGAATAACAGGTACTGTTCCCAGTTTAACACAATATTTTTATGTGTTTCATTGTATTTTGAGTTTTGTACACTGGCTACCTAATCTTTAAAGTAGTGTTAAGTAATAGTTGTCCCCAAAGAGAACAGGACTGTTAACTCAGTACTCACCATTCATTCATTCTTTAAAAAGTTTACATTATGAAAATTTTGAAACATGCATAAAAATAAAATAGTATAATGATCCTCTATGAACCGAAGAGCCACCTTTCAGCATTATTTGTCAGTTTTGTTTCATGTTATCCCCATTCCTCCCCACTGGAATGTTTTAAAGTAAATCCTACGTATCATATAATATCATTCATGTACACTTTAATATGTATTCCTAAAAGATGAGGACTCTTATTATTAGATATAATCACAACATCATTCTTCTAAGAGAATTATAAATAATTTTTAATATCTAATATCCAGTTAAAGTGTGTATTTCCCCAGTTGTCTCAAAAATGCCTTTCTTGCCTAGCTCAACAATATTTCCAATTTGGTTATAATTATCTTAACTTTAAAAACTCTTATTTTTAAAAAACAATCTAAGCAAGGTTGATTCTTTATATTTGGCTGATAACAGCTCTCCCCTTTATTCATGTCATTTATTTGCTAAAAAACTAAGTCACTTATACTGTTCAGTTTCCCATATTGTTGATTTAACTGATTGCGTCTTTCTAATGCCATTGTACATGTTATACAATTTCCTATAAACTGATGATTAGATCTAGCATGTTGGCTAGAACCAGGTTCAGTATTTTTGGCAAGAGTTCTTTATAGGTGATGATGTATATACACATCAGAAAGCACACAATATCTCTTCTTAGTGATGTTAAAAATCGAATGTCAACCTCATCTATCCATTATAAAGTTCCTCATTAACCTTTCACATATTGGCGTTAGGATCATTGCATAAGAGTTATATTGATGTTCATTTTTTTAATTCAGCTAATAGTTAAACTCCTGCTTTATGCCTATACTAGACCCAGCACATGTTAGATACTTGATAAATCTGTCCTCTTCTGTAGTCCAGTCAGTAAGGTATCTACCCCATTGGTAGATGCTACAAAGTATTAGCTTTTCACAACCCCCTGGAAAGTTAGGAATACAAGCATGTCTACAAGTCACTATTGGAGAATTTATCCCCCAGGCCCTCCCTGTTTTAGCTTTTTTCTGTCATTGGAGCTAAACATAAAGTCAGAATTCTATCAGGTAGTACAAGTTCACTCCAATACATAATAGTGAAAGTAATATCTATAGACAACTTTGGTTCTTCAGTGGAATTTCTGAGTGTCAGTATTGTTTATCAACATGGAAAGTATTCAGTGAGGAGCCCCTTTGCACAGTTTGTTATTATTCCAGTTGTGAGGGAACCTTAAAAGATCACATAACCCAACCCTTTTATTTTTACATAGATTAGTAACTTGGCATCCAAAGTTACCCAGCTTGGTGAAGGGAAAGTGGGACTAGAACCTTGTTCTCTTCTTTTTCTTTCAGTGTTCTTTAGTATATTTCATTGCCCTTTGCTTTTCAAACATTCATATATTTAATAATTTTATGACAACATTGTTTCTATTGTACTTTCTGACTAGACTTCAAATCACTCTTTTCCTCAAACATTGCTCTATGAGTTTAGATCATTGCCCATATAAATATATGTGTGTGGATTTTTTGTTTTTTACCTTTTCTATTTTAGATGCAGCAGTTCTTGGGAAGACCCCTTGTGAAAGAATCTTTCTTTAGACCCATACTCACTGTTCCTCAAATGCCTGCTGTTTGCCCTGCAGTCATCTCTGCACCTGGCCAACCTAGACCCTCCCTGGTACAGAGCCCTTCTTGTTGGATTAGATATTAAGTAGTTCTTTATTACTACAGTGGACTTCCATATGAACGTCTGTCTTCTCTTTGTTCATTTATTTGATAAATGATGACGGTGGCGGTGGTGGTAGTAGTGATGATAACTTCATAATCATTGATTATATGGTTCCATGTAAGGCACTGTGTTAAGGGTCTTACATATTTAATTGACATTAGCTTAGTTTTTGGATACAAAGATATGTTTTTATAGTAGAGAATCCTTATAATTACAGTTTGTTTCTATAGCAGATGACAGTGATGGGTAGATTAATATTTTAATAGATAATGTATATTTAGATTAATATTTTAATAGATAATGTATATTTAGCATGATTGTTGGGTAGATTGAAGAGCAAAGAAGCCAAGTCACAACAAACTAAATTTTACCTCAAAGCTAAAGAAAAAATTATACACACAGGCATATACACACCCACAAACATATATGTAGGTATAGTAGGATACTATTTATCTATAAACAGATAATATAAAAAGTATCACATTGGAACATATTATACTAAAAAGTTATAAATCTTCCAAGCTGCAAATAGCTAGGTAAGTCTCATTCAAATCTAAGGAAGCAATAGAGAAATTTAAAATGAATAAGATTATTGGTTATAATCTTACGTAAGGTAAACTTTTTTTATTAAAAGAAAAATATTTTCCCAGAAGATCATGTTAAATATAATTAATAAAAAGTTCTCTAATCTTGACTTTCCAAGTACGTTCTAGCCATTTTTTTGGTACCTATATGTTACTGACAGTTTCCCTTTGAATTATATAGTCATATGAACTCTGCTTATTTTTGTAGAGACTGCCTCTCTGCAAACAAATATGTATATAGACTTTTACATGTTAAGTAAGTACCAGATCTTTTTATCACCATGATTTCACATGTCTTGCTCCTGCACCATTCTATAAGGAACTATGGTAAAATTTTATTGAAAATATTAAAGTACCTCAACCTTCTAATAAGATTACTTTCTAATTCCTGGGAAAAAGCTGGATACTGAGGCAAACCCAGATTTTTGGGCAGTATTCTGCTCTTTCTCTGACTTACTAGGCTTTGTATGAGTTATTCCAATGGCTGTTAGTAGTTACTGGTTTTTATGAGTAATAACCTTACATTTGAAGATAACCTGTAGAGCCTTAGGTAGAAGATGCCATGTATATGATTATTCTACTAATCAGATTAGCACTCAGAAATATTCACAGAGTTTTCACTTCATGAGATGTTGGGAAGGCATTCTAATGGTATTCTCATATTTGCTTAGATGTTTGAAAATTCAACTTTATTATTTCTCTAATTATAAAAGTTGTATATGCTAATCATAAAACAAATAATATAGAAATACACAAAATATATATAAAATATATCATAAAGAAATAGACAAGGCAGAAAGAAAAATTACCCTGCAGTTGAATCCTAGGAAATAACCACCGTTTATATTGTTTTATAATTTATAGACATTGTTCTGTACATACACCTTAAAATTTTTTAATATAAAATGAGTCATAACATAAATATTCTGCCACAGACTTTTTAAAAAAGTAGTAAAACATATTTCATAGACATCTCTTATGCTCAAACATATAGATCTATTTTTAAGGGCTCAATATGCTGTATTTACTCATTACCCTATTAACAAACTTTAGGTTGTTTTCAGGTTTCATTGTTATAAAATACAGAAATAAACACCCTGTATGTATTTCTGTATATGTTTGCAATTACTGAGACTATTAGGTCCCATTTTTAAAATAAGGGTAATATAAACAATTAGAAATATTGCTATGATAGTTAAGAAAAAAACTCTAAAAAGGGAACATGTATGTTAATATTCCTCTTTATTCTACCTATTTTCTGAGGTATGGAAATATCATGTTGGCATGGAATGTTACTTCCTAATAATTGAAACTGATGGGTTATAACTCTTTTCTTTATAGATGACTGGCATAGCCTGGACTGTGCCAGGACCAGTGGGAGAGCCTGTGTCCCCCAGTGCAGGTCTGGGAAGTGATCTCTCTATGATGAATTGGGAGAGGATTACAGACAGGCTGAAAACTGCCTTTCCACAACAGACCAGGTACCTTAGTTTATATTTAGTGGTGAGTACAGATCATATGCTACAGTCCATAGCCATAATTACAGCAATGCAACATTTCAGAGAAACATAACACACAAGTATAGGTATTTCCTTGCTGTCCTTGGTAAGGAAAATGAAGTTTATCAAGGGATAGTGTTCAATAAAATATTAAACCTCTTCACTGGAGTTATTAATCTTAAGTCATGAGAGAATACATTTTTAAAATTAGGTCTGTTCATTTACTGAACGTGCAGGTAGTTGTAATTTTAATCAATTTTAATGCCACCAGCTGCAATAATTATCTAATAACCCATTTCTAAAAAGAATTTGAAGTTGATTGTATGCCATATAAGCCCAGATATGATCAGATTTTACTTTCCTATTTTCTTAATTTTATTGAGGGTCCTTACAGTTTCTTTGTTAGGAAATACAGTTGAATGCAAGAAATCATAATTTTACTGTGCTTTTCACAGTTTTGACTTCACTAGAAAGATATTTAATTCTACTCCAGAAATGAAGTTTCTTTTATGTTTATTCTGATATCCAAGGAAATTTCTAGTTACCCAAGCTAGGTTTTTATTAGTATTTTTATTTACAGACTAATACTTTTATTTAATATACATACTCTTATACTTCAGGATAGATTATGGTTTTATAAATATCATAAGTAGATAATAAAAATAGAACTTTAATACATTTGTTATAAATATGTATGTATAAAATGAATAAATAGTAAATCAAATATAGTTTTATAAGGCTGATGACAGGACACTTCATTTGAAAAAGAAAAATACTTCATCATCCTACCCTACTGTACTAATGTGTTAAGAATGATAAAGGAAAGAGAGACCAATAATAACAGTTAAAAAGGAATATTTAGTCCTAGTAAGAGAGCATTGAGAGATGGGATATAAAGAGCTCAGAGTATAAATTAAGTAGATAACAAACTTAAATTTCACACAGTGAGTTTTCAAAAACAGTTAAAATGTTTTTCTAAAAGAAAATAAATACTAAACTTTTTCTCTCATGAACATATTAATTATTGTTAATGAGACAGACATTAGGACTTTTCATTTGGTTTAAGATCAATACAGATGGACTTCTGATCACTTTTTTAGATCAAAGATCTAAATCAAGACATATCAGTTGTACAATAGGATTTTATATCTCGTTTGGAGAGCACATCCTCAAGGCAGTGGGAAAAATCACCACTGCTCTTTCTTTGATCTCTTCCAGAAAGGAGCTTACAGATCTGTTACGGAAATTGAAAGATGCTCATGGAAAGTCCCTATCTGGACTGACATTTGATGAAATTGTTTACAAGATTTCTCAATTTATTGACCCCAAGAGAGCTCAGGTAAAAACAAAACAAAACAAACAACTATATCTCTCTGCCTTTTTCCATAGTAGTTAATTGTTTTTTTAATATATATATATATTCCTATAAAGCCATCACTTCAATCATAATGGCCATATCTATTACCCACAATTGTTTTTTTCATGCCCCTTTATAAATGCATGCCTGCTGCCCCTTCTGGTGCTTAGTAGAAGGAGCGCATATCTATGTAATAAGTCTCTGACTATCATTGAGGTTATTTTTGGGAGATACTTTACTGTCATCTTTAAGGTGACTTTAGTATATAGTTAAAAACATAAAGGTGGGAAGTTTGAATTCAAAGTTGTTTTTTTTCTGCTTTACATCTTAAATGAAAAGCCTTTTTAAATTTTTTTATGAAATATAGTTGACATACAATATTATATCAATTTCATGTGTACAACCTTATGAAATGATCACCACATTAAGTCTAATAACCATCTGTTACCATACAAAGTTATTACAATGTTACCGACTATATTTTCTATGCCATACATTACATCTTCATAATTTATTTATTTTATAACTGGAAATTTGTACCTCTAATTTCCTTCACCTATTTTTCTTATTCCCTGCCCTGCACTCTACCCCGCAACAACCATCAGTTTGTCTCTAGAGTCTCTTTCTTTTGTTCTGTTCGTTTTGCTTTTTAGATTCCACATATAAGTGAAATCATATGGTACTTGTTTTTATCTGTGACTTAGTTCACTTAACAATACTTTCTAGGTCTATCCATGTTGTCACAAATGGCAAGATTTCATTCTTTCATATGTGTTGTTTTCATATCTCAGCTTCCATATCTTCCATATTATAAATAATATTGCAATGAACATATGGGTGCATATATATTTTCAAAATAGTGTTTTTGTTTTCTTCCAATAAATACCCAGAAGTAGAATTGCTGGATTATATGTTACTTCTATTTTTAATTTTTTGCAGAACTTTTATACTGTTTTCCATGGTGCTGGCAGCAGTTAACATTCCCACAGTGTATGAGGGGTTCCCTTTTCTCCACATCTTTGCCAACACTTATTTGTTGTCTTTTTGATAAGCTATTCTGACAGTGTGAGGTAATATCTCATTGTGGTTTAGATTTGCATTTTCCTGATGATTAGTGATGTTGAATACTTTTTCAGATGTCTGTTGGCCTTCCATATGTCTTCTTTGGAAAAATTCCTATTTGGGTCCCCTGTTTTTTATTTTTTATTTATTTATTTATTTTTTAAATGCCAGTTTATTATTTTTTTTCATACTATATACACATAATTTTTTTTAACATTTTATTTTTTTAATTTCTCCCTTCTCCCACTCCCCTCCCATCTGGTAACCACTAGTCTATTGTCCATGTCCATGAGTCTGTTTGTTTCTCCTGTTCATTTGTTGCTTTTAGTTTTATATCCCACATATGTGATATCATGTAATTTTCAATCTTTTCTATTTGGCTTATTTTGCTTAGTATGCTTATTTCAAGGTCCATCCACATTGTTGCAAATGGCAGTATTTCATCTCTTCTTATAGCTGAGTAATATTCTATTGTATATATGTACTACAGCTTCTTTAGCCAATAGTTTATCGTAGGACACTTCGGTTGCTTCCATGCCAGCCTCATTCTTTTTTCTCAGGATGGCTTTGGCAATTGGGGGTCTTTTGTGCTTCCATACAAATCTGATGATTTTTTGTTCTATTTCTTTAAAAAATACCAATGGAATTTTGATGAGGATTGCATTAAATCTGTATAATGCTTTAGGTAATAAGGTCATTTTATTAACTATGTCAATTCTTCCAATTCATGCCCACAGAATATCTTTCCATTTCTTTGTGTCTTCTTTAATGTCCTTTAATAATGTCTTACAGTTTTCAGTACATAGGTCCCTTATATGCTTCATTAGGTTTATTCCTAGGTTTTTTATTATTTTTGTTGCAATTGAAAAAGAAATTTTTTTTTTCTTTTTTTTCTGAAAGTTTATTCTTAGAGTATAGGAATGCTATGGATTTTGTATGTTGATTTTGTACCCTAAAAATTTACTGTTTTTGATTATTATTTCTAATAATTTTTAGTGAAGCTTTTAGGGTTTTCTAAATAGAAAATCATGTCATCTATAGAGGGTGACAATTTGACTTCTTCATCCCCTATTTGGATGCCTTTTATTTTTCTCTTGCCTGATTGGTCTAGCTAAGATTTCCAAGACGATATTAAATAAGAGTGATAATAACGAACAGCCTTGTCTTGTTCCTGACCTTAGAGGGAAGGTTTATAGGTTTTCACTATTAAATGTAATGTTAGCTGAATGTTTTTCATATATGGACTTTATTATG